>NW_027361677.1:20925000-21230000 GCF_039654945.1 Dendrobates tinctorius
TCCAGTGCACAGCACACACAGGTGTATATATATACAGTATATCCAGTGCACAGCACACACAGGTGTGTATATATATACAGTATATCCAGTGCACAGCACACACAGGTGTATATATATACAGTATATCCAGTGCACAGCACACACAGGTGTATATATATACAGTATATCCAGTGCACAGCACACACAGGTGTATATATATACAGTATATCCAGTGCACAGCACACACAGGTGTGTATATATATACAGTATATCCAGTGCACAGCACACACAGGTGTGTATATATATACAGTATATCCAGTGCACAGCACACACAAGTGTATATATATATACAGTATATCCAGTGCACGGCACACACAGGTGTGTATATATATACAGTATATCCAGTGCACAGCACACACAGGTGTGTATATATATATACAGTATATCCAGTGCACAGCACACACAGGTGTATATATATATATACAGTATATCCAGTGCACAGCACACACAGGTGTATATATATATACAGTATATCCAGTGCACAGCACACACAGGTGTATATATATATACAGTATATCCAGTGCACAGCACACACAGGTGTATATATATATACAGTATATCCAGTGCACAGCACACACAGGTGTATATATATATACAGTATATCCAGTGCACAGCACACACAGGTGTATATATATATACAGTATATCCAGTGCACAGCACACACAGGTGTGTATATATACAGTATATCCAGTGCACAGCACACACAGGTGTATATATATATACAGTATATCCAGTGCACAGCACACACAGGTGTATATATATATACAGTATATCCAGTGCACAGCACACACAGGTGTGTATATATATACAGTATATCCAGTGCACAGCACACACAGGTGTGTATATATATACAGTATATCCAGTGCACAGCACACACAGGTGTGTATATATATACAGTATATCCAGTGCACAGCACACACAGGTGTGTATATATATACAGTATATCCAGTGCACAGCACACAAAGGTGTGTATATATATACAGTATATCCAGTGCACAGCACACACAGGTGTATATATACAGTATATCCAGTGCACAGCACACACAGGTGTATATATATATACAGTATATCCAGTGCACAGCACACAAAGGTGTGTATATATATACAGTATATCCAGTGCACAGCACACAAAGGTGTGTATATATATACAGTATATCCAGTGCACAGCACACACAGGTGTGTATATATATACAGTATATCCAGTGCACAGCACACAAAGGTGTGTATATATATACAGTATATCCAGTGCACAGCACACAAAGGTGTGTATATATATACAGTATATCCAGTGCACAGCACACACAGGTGTATATATATATATACAGTATATCCAGTGCACAGCACACACAGGTGTGTATATATATACAGTATATCCAGTGCACAGCACACAAAGGTGTGTATATATATACAGTATATCCAGTGCACAGCACACACAGGTGTATATATACAGTATATCCAGTGCACAGCACACACAGGTGTATATATATACAGTATATCCAGTGCACAGCACACACAGGTGTGTATATACAGTATATCCAGTGCACAGCACACACAGGTGTATATATATATATATACAGTATATCCAGTGCACAGCACACAAAGGTGTGTATATATATACAGTATATCCAGTGCACAGCACACACAGGTGTGTATATATACAGTATATCCAGTGCACAGCACACACAGGTGTATATATATATACAGTATATCCAGTGCACAGCACACACAGGTGTATATATATACAGTATATCCAGTGCACAGCACACACAGGTGTATATATACAGTATATCCAGTGCACAGCACACACAGGTGTGTATATATACAGTATATCCAGTGCACAGCACACACAGGTGTGTATATATACAGTATATCCAGTGCACAGCACACACAGGTGTATATATATATACAGTATATCCAGTGCACAGCACACACAGGTGTGTATATATATATACAGTATATCCAGTGCACAGCACACACAGGTGTATATATATACAGTATATCCAGTGCACAGTGCACACAGGTGTATATATATACAGTATATCCAGTGTACAGTGCACAGCACACACAGGTGTATATATATACAGTATATCCAGTGCACGGGCCGCGCCTCCCTCCTCCCTCCCGCCGATGACAGTGCCCGGTAGGAGGGTTCGGAGGAGGAGGCGGCGCCTGCACTGCCCGCACCGGCCGCCGTGTGATGGGGAGCCGCCCGGTGTGCGCCCGGTGATGGAGCTGCCCGCATGGCCCAGGCTAGCAGCAGCGGCGGCGGGGGGCCGGCGGGGGGCCGCGGGGAGCTGTCCCTGGAGGAGGTGCTGAAATCCTACGATCAGCCGATCAATGAGGAGCAGGCGTGGGCCGTGTGCTACCAGTGTGCCCGGGGGCTGGCGGAGGGGCCCCCGGCGCCCAGGACCAGGATCCGGGACCCGGCGTCTCTGCTGCTGCACCGGGATGGGACGGTCACAGCGGTGCCGGAGAGTCCGGGCGGCCCGGGTGAGTGCTGCCCAAGAGCTGACAGTGTGATGGCAGGAGGAGAGGAGAGAGGCTGAGAGACTGCAGCCATACACTGTATATATACACTAATGAGAGGAGAGAGGCTGAGAGACTGCAGCCATACACTGTATATATATATACACTAATGAGAGGAGAGAGGCTGAGAGACTGCAGCCATACACTGTATATATACACTAATGAGAGGAGAGAGGCTGAGAGACTGCAGCCATACACTGTATATATATACACACTAATGAGAGGAGAGAGGCTGAGAGACTGCAGCCATACACTATATATATATATACACTAATGAGAGGAGAGAGGCTGAGAGACTGCAGCCATACACTGTATATATACACTAATGAGAGGAGAGAGGCTGAGAGACTGCAGCCATACACTGTATATATATACACACTAATGAGAGGAGAGAGGCTGAGAGACTGCAGCCATACACTATATATATATATACACTAATGAGAGGAGAGAGGCTGAGAGACTGCAGCCATACACTGTATATATATACACACTAATGAGAGGAGAGAGGCTGAGAGACTGCAGCCATACACTGTATATATATATATACACTAATGAGAGGAGAGAGGCTGAGAGACTGCAGCCATACACTATATATATACACTAATGAGAGGAGAGAGGCTGAGAGACTGCAGCCATACACTGTATATATATACACACTAATGAGAGGAGAGAGGCTGAGAGACTGCAGCCATACACTATATATATATACACACTAATGAGAGGAGAGAGGCTGAGAGACTGCAGCCATACACTGTATATATATACACTAATGAGAGGAGAGAGGCTGAGAGACTGCAGCCATACACTGTATATATATACACTAATGAGAGGAGAGAGGCTGAGAGACTGCAGCCATACACTGTGTATATATATATACACACTAATGAGAGGAGAGAGGCTGAGAGACTGCAGCCTTACACTGTATATACACACACTAATGAGAGGAGAGAGGCTGAGAGACTGCAGCCTTACACTGTATATATACACACTAATGAGAGGAGAGAGGCTGAGAGACTGCAGCCATACACTGTATATACACACTAATGAGAGGAGAGAGGCTGAGAGACTGCAGCCATACACTGTATATATACACTAATGAGAGGAGAGAGGCTGAGAGACTGCAGCCATACACTATATATATATATACACTAATGAGAGGAGAGAGGCTGAGAGACTGCAGCCATACACTGTATATATATACACACTAATGAGAGGAGAGAGGCTGAGAGACTGCAGCCATACACTGTATATATATACACACTAATGAGAGGAGAGAGGCTGAGAGACTGCAGCCATACACTATATATATATATACACTAATGAGAGGAGAGAGGCTGAGAGACTGCAGCCATATACTGTATATATATACACACTAATGAGAGGAGAGAGGCTGAGAGACTGCAGCCATACACTGTATATATACACTAATGAGAGGAGAGAGGCTGAGAGACTGCAGCCATACACTGTATATATATATACACTAATGAGAGGAGAGAGGCTGAGAGACTGCAGCCATACACTGTATATATACACTAATGAGAGGAGAGAGGCTGAGAGACTGCAGCCATACACTGTATATATATATACACACTAATGAGAGGAGAGAGGCTGAGAGACTGCAGCCATACACTGTATATATATATACACTAATGAGAGGAGAGAGGCTGAGAGACTGCAGCCATACACTGTATATATACACACTAATGAGAGGAGAGAGGCTGAGAGACTGCAGCCATACACTGTATATATACACACTAATGAGAGGAGAGAGGCTGAGAGACTGCAGCCATACACTGTATATATATACACACTAATGAGAGGAGAGAGGCTGAGAGACTGCAGCCATACACTATATATATATACACTAATGAGAGGAGAGAGGCTGAGAGACTGCAGCCATACACTGTATATATATATACACTAATGAGAGGAGAGAGGCTGAGAGACTGCAGCCATACACTGTATATATACACACTAATGAGAGGAGAGAGGCTGAGAGACTGCAGCCATACACTGTATATATACACACTAATGAGAGGAGAGAGGCTGAGAGACTGCAGCCATACACTGTATATATATATACACTAATGAGAGGAGAGAGGCTGAGAGACTGCAGCCATACACTGTATATATACACACTAATGAGAGGAGAGAGGCTGAGAGACTGCAGCCATACACTGTATATATACACACTAATGAGAGGAGAGAGGCTGAGAGACTGCAGCCATACACTGTATATATACACACTAATGAGAGGAGAGAGGCTGAGAGACTGCAGCCATACACTGTATATATATACACACTAATGAGAGGAGAGAGGCTGAGAGACTGCAGCCATACACTGTATATATACACACTAATGAGAGGAGAGAGGCTGAGAGACTGCAGCCATACACTATATATATATATACACTAATGAGAGGAGAGAGGCTGAGAGACTGCAGCCATACACTGTATATATATACACACTAATGAGAGGAGAGAGGCTGAGAGACTGCAGCCATACACTGTATATATATACACTAATGAGAGGAGAGAGGCTGAGAGACTGCAGCCATACACTGTATATATATATACACTAATGAGAGGAGAGAGGCTGAGAGACTGCAGTCATACACTGTATATATACACACTAATGAGAGGAGAGAGGCTGAGAGACTGCAGCCATACACTGTATATATATATACACTAATGAGAGGAGAGAGGCTGAGAGACTGCAGCCATACACTGTATATATATATACACTAATGAGAGGAGAGAGGCTGAGAGACTGCAGCCATACACTGTATATATATACACACTAATGAGAGGAGAGAGGCTGAGAGACTGCAGCCATACACTGTATATATATATACACTAATGAGAGGAGAGAGGCTGAGAGACTGCAGTCATACACTGTATATATACACACTAATGAGAGGAGAGAGGCTGAGAGACTGCAGCCATACACTATATATATATACACTAATGAGAGGAGAGAGGCTGAGAGACTGCAGCCATACACTGTATATATATACACTAATGAGAGGAGAGAGGCTGAGAGACTGCAGCCATACACTATATATATATATACACTAATGAGAGGAGAGAGGCTGAGAGACTGCAGCCATACACTGTATATATATACACACTAATGAGAGGAGAGAGGCTGAGAGACTGCAGTCATACACTATATATATATATACACTAATGAGAGGAGAGAGGCTGAGAGACTGCAGCCATACACTGTATATATATACACACTAATGAGAGGAGAGAGGCTGAGAGACTGCAGTCATACACTGTATATATATACACACTAATGAGAGGAGAGAGGCTGAGAGACTGCAGCCATACACTATATATATATACACACTAATGAGAGGAGAGAGGCTGAGAGACTGCAGCCATACACTATATATATATATATACACTAATGAGAGGAGAGAGGCTGAGAGACTGCAGTCATACACTATATATATATATACACTAATGAGAGGAGAGAGGCTGAGAGACTGCAGCCATACACTATATATATATATACACTAATGAGAGGAGAGAGGCTGAGAGACTGCAGCCATACACTATATATATATATACACTAATGAGAGGAGAGAGGCTGAGAGACTGCAGCCATACACTGTATATATATATATACACACTAATGAGAGGAGAGAGGCTGAGAGACTGCAGCCATACACTATATATATATATACACTAATGAGAGGAGAGAGGCTGAGAGACTGCAGCCATACACTGTATATATATACACTAATGAGAGGAGAGAGGCTGAGAGACTGCAGCCATACACTGTATATATATACACTAATGAGAGGAGAGAGGCTGAGAGACTGCAGCCATACACTATATATATATACACTAATGAGAGGAGAGAGGCTGAGAGACTGCAGCCATACACTGTATATATATACACTAATGAGAGGAGAGAGGCTGAGAGACTGCAGCCATACACTATATATATATACACTAATGAGAGGAGAGAGGCTGAGAGACTGCAGCCATACACTATATATATATACACTAATGAGAGGAGAGAGGCTGAGAGACTGCAGCCATACACTATATATATATACACTAATGAGAGGAGAGAGGCTGAGAGACTGCAGCCATACACTGTATATATACACACTAATGAGAGGAGAGAGGCTGAGAGACTGCAGCCATACACTGTATATATATACACTAATGAGAGGAGAGAGGCTGAGCGACTGCAGCCATACACTGTATATATATATACACTAATGAGAGGAGAGAGGCTGAGAGACTGCAGCCATGCACTGTATATATACACACTAATGAGAGGAGAGAGGCTGAGAGACTGCAGCCATACACTGTATATATACACTAATGAGAGGAGAGAGGCTGAGAGACTGCAGCCATACACTATATATATACACACTAATGAGAGGAGAGAGGCTGAGAGACTGCAGCCATACACTATATATATATACACTAATGAGAGGAGAGAGGCTGAGAGACTGCAGCCATACACTATATATATATACACTAATGAGAGGAGAGAGGCTGAGAGACTGCAGCCATACACTGTATATATACACACTAATGAGAGGAGAGAGGCTGAGAGACTGCAGCCATACACTGTATATATATACACTAATGAGAGGAGAGAGGCTGAGCGACTGCAGCCATACACTGTATATATATATACACTAATGAGAGGAGAGAGGCTGAGAGACTGCAGCCATGCACTGTATATATACACACTAATGAGAGGAGAGAGGCTGAGAGACTGCAGCCATACACTGTATATATACACTAATGAGAGGAGAGAGGCTGAGAGACTGCAGCCATACACTGTATATATATATATATATATATATATATATATATATATACACACTAATGAGAGGAGAGAGGCTGAGAGACTGCAGCCATACACTGTATATATACACACTAATGAGAGGAGAGAGGCTGAGAGACTGCAGCCATACACTGTATATATATACACACTAATGAGAGGAGAGAGGCTGAGAGACTGCAGCCATACACTGTATATATATACACACTAATGAGAGGAGAGAGGCTGAGAGACTGCAGCCATACACTGTATATATATACACACTAATGAGAGGAGAGAGGCTGAGAGACTGCAGCCATACACTGTATATATATATATACACTAATGAGAGGAGAGAGGCTGAGAGACTGCAGCCATACACTGTATATATATACACACTAATGAGAGGAGAGAGGCTCAGAGACTGCAGCCATACACTATATATATATATATACACTAATGAGAGGAGAGAGGCTGAGAGACTGCAGCCATACACTGTATATATATATATACACTAATGAGAGGAGAGAGGCTGAGAGACTGCAGTCATACACTGTATATATATACACACTAATGAGAGGAGAGAGGCTGAGAGACTGCAGCCATACACTGTATATATATACACACTAATGAGAGGAGAGAGGCTGAGAGACTGCAGCCATACACTATATATATATATACACTAATGAGAGGAGAGAGGCTGAGAGACTGCAGTCATACACTGTATATATATACACACTAATGAGAGGAGAGAGGCTGAGAGACTGCAGCCATACACTGTATATATATACACACTAATGAGAGGAGAGAGGCTGAGAGACTGCAGCCATACACTGTATATATATACACACTAATGAGAGGAGAGAGGCTCAGAGACTGCAGCCATACACTATATATATATATACACTAATGAGAGGAGAGAGGCTCAGAGACTGCAGCCATACACTATATATATATATACACACTAATGAGAGGAGAGAGGCTCAGAGACTGCAGTCATACACTGTATATATATACACACTAATGAGAGGAGAGAGGCTGAGAGACTGCAGCCATACACTGTATATATATACACTAATGAGAGGAGAGAGGCTCAGAGACTGCAGCCATACACTATATATATATATATACACTAATGAGAGGAGAGAGGCTCAGAGACTGCAGTCATACACTGTATATATATATACACACTAATGAGAGGAGAGAGGCTGAGAGACTGCAGCCATACACTATATATATATATACACTAATGAGAGGAGAGAGGCTCAGAGACTGCAGTCATACACTATATATATATATATACACTAATGAGAGGAGAGAGGCTCAGAGACTGCAGTCATACACTGTATATATATACACACTAATGAGAGGAGAGAGGCTGAGAGACTGCAGCCATACACTATATATATATACACTAATGAGAGGAGAGAGGCTCAGAGACTGCAGCCATACACTATATATATATATACACTAATGAGAGGAGAGAGGCTCAGAGACTGCAGCCATACACTGTATATATATATACACTAATGAGAGGAGAGAGGCTGAGAGACTGCAGCCATACACTATATATATATATATACACTAATGAGAGGAGAGAGGCTGAGAGACTGCAGCCATACACTGTATATATATACACACTAATGAGAGGAGAGAGGCTGAGAGACTGCAGCCATACACTGTATATATATATACACTAATGAGAGGAGAGAGGCTGAGAGACTGCAGCCATACACTATATATATATATACACTAATGAGAGGAGAGAGGCTGAGAGACTGCAGCCATACACTGTATATATATATACTAATGAGAGGAGAGAGGCTGAGAGACTGCAGCCATACACTGTATATATACACTAATGAGAGGAGAGAGGCTGAGAGACTGCAGCCATACACTGTATATATATATACACTAATGAGAGGAGAGAGGCTGAGAGACTGCAGCCATACACTGTATATATATACACACTAATGAGAGGAGAGAGGCTGAGAGACTGCAGCCATACACTGTATATATACACACTAATGAGAAGAGAGAGGCTGAGAGACTGCAGCCATACACTGTATATATATATACACTAATGAGAGGAGAGAGGCTGAGAGACTGCAGCCATACACTGTATATATATATACACTAATGAGAGGAGAGAGGCTGAGAGACTGCAGCCATACACTGTATATATATACACACTAATGAGAGGAGAGAGGCTGAGAGACTGCAGCCATACACTGTATATATATATATACACACTAATGAGAGGAGAGAGGCTGAGAGACTGCAGCCATACACTGTATATATATATATACACACTAATGAGAGGAGAGAGGCTGAGAGACTGCAGCCATACACTATATATATATATACACACTAATGAGAAGAGAGAGGCTGAGAGACTGCAGCCATACACTGTATATATATATACACTAATGAGAGGAGAGAGGCTGAGAGACTGCAGCCATACACTGTATATATATATACACTAATGAGAGGAGAGAGGCTGAGAGACTGCAGCCATACACTGTATATATACACTAATGAGAGGAGAGAGGCTGAGAGACTGCAGCCATACACTGTATATATACACACTAATGAGAGGAGAGAGGCTGAGAGACTGCAGCCATACAATGTATATATATACACACTAATGAGAGGAGAGAGGCTGAGAGACTGCAGCCATACACTGTATATACATACTAATGAGAGGAGAGAGGCTGAGAGACTGCAGCCATACAATGTATATATACACACTAATGAGAAGAGAGAGGCTGAGAGACTGCAGCCATACACTGTATATATATATACACTAATGAGAGGAGAGAGGCTGAGAGACTGCAGCCTTACACTATATATATATATACACTAATGAGAGGAGAGAGGCTGAGAGACTGCAGCCATACAATGTATATATATACACACTAATGAGAGGAGAGAGGCTGAGAGACTGCAGCCATACACTGTATATATACACACTAATGAGAGGAGAGAGGCTGAGAGACTGCAGCCATACAATGTATATATATACACACTAATGAGAGGAGAGAGGCTGAGAGACTGCAGCCATACACTGTATATACGTACTAATGAGAGGAGAGAGGCTGAGAGACTGCAGCCATACACTGTATATATATACACTAATGAGAGGAGAGAGGCTGAGAGACTGCAGCCATACACTGTATATATACACTAATGAGAGGAGAGAGGCTGAGAGACTGCAGCCATACACTGTATATATATATACACTAATGAGAGGAGAGAGGCTGAGAGACTGCAGCCATACACTGTATATATATACACTAATGAGAGGAGAGAGGCTGAGAGACTGCAGCCATACACTGTATATATATATATACACTAATGAGAGGAGAGAGGCTGAGAGACTGCAGCCATACACTGTATATATATACACTAATGAGAGGAGAGAGGCTGAGAGACTGCAGCCATACACTGTATATATATATACACTAATGAGAGGAGAGAGGCTGAGAGACTGCAGCCATACACTGTATATATATACACTAATGAGAGGAGAGAGGCTGAGAGACTGCAGCCATACACTGTATATATACACTATTGAGAGGAGAGAGGCTGAGAGACTGCAGCCATACACTGTATATATATACACTAATGAGAGGAGAGAGGCTGAGAGACTGCAGCCATACACTGTATATATACACTATTGAGAGGAGAGAGGCTGAGAGACTGCAGCCATACACTGTATATATACACTAATGAGAGGAGAGAGGCTGAGAGACTGCAGCCATACACTGTATATATATACACTAATGAGAGGAGAGAGGCTGAGAGACTGCAGCCATACACTATATATACACACTAATGAGAGGAGAGAGGCTGAGAGACTGCAGCCATACACTGTATATATATATATATATATATATATATATATACACTAATGAGAGTTGAGAGGCTGAGAGACTGCAGCCATACACTGTATATATATATATATACACACTAATGAGAGGAGAGAGGCTGAGAGACTGCAGCCATACACTGTATATATATATATATATATATATATATATATATATATACACTAATGAGAGTTGAGAGGCTGAGAGACTGCAGCCATACACTGTATATATATATATATATACACTAATGAGAGGAGAGAGGCTGAGAGACTGCAGCCATACACTGTATATATACACTAATGAGAGGAGAGAGGCTGAGAGACTGCAGCCATACACTGTATATATATATATATATATATATATATATACACACTAATGAGAGGAGAGAGGCTGAGAGACTGCAGCCATACACTGTATATATACACTAATGAGAGGAGAGAGGCTGAGAGACTGCAGCCATACACTGTATATATACACTAATGAGAGGAGAGAGGCTCAGAGACTGCAGCCATACACTGTATATATACACTAATGAGAGGAGAGAGGCTGAGAGACTGCAGCCATACACTGTATATATACACTAATGAGAGGAGAGAGGCTCAGAGACTGCAGCCATACACTGTATATATACACTAATGAGAGGAGAGAGGCTGAGAGACTGCAGCCATACACTGTATATATATATACACTAATGAGAGGAGAGAGGCTGAGAGACTGCAGCCATACACTGTATATATATACACACTAATGAGAGGAGAGAGGCTGAGAGACTGCAGCCATACACTGTATATATACACTAATGAGAGGAGAGAGGCTGAGAGACTGCAGCCATACACTGTATATATATATACACTAATGAGAGGAGAGAGGCTGAGAGACTGCAGCCATACACTGTATATATATACACTAATGAGAGGCTGAGAGACTGCAGCCATACACTGTATATATACACTAATGAGAGGAGAGAGGCTGAGAGACTGCAGCCATACACTGTATATATACACTAATGAGAGGAGAGAGGCTGAGAGACTGCAGCCATACACTGTATATATATATACACTAATGAGAGGAGAGAGGCTGAGAGACTGCAGCCATACACTGTATATATATATATATATATATATATATATATATATATACATACACTAATGAGAGGAGAGAGGCTGAGAGACTGCAGCCATACACTGTATATATACACTAATGAGAGGAGAGAGGCTGAGAGACTGCAGCCATACACTGTATATATACACTAATGAGAGGAGAGAGGCTGAGAGACTGCAGCCATACACTGTATATATATATACACTAATGAGAGGAGAGAGGCTGAGAGACTGCAGCCATACACTGTATATACACACTAATGAGAGGAGAGAGGCTGAGAGACTGCAGCCATACAATGTATATATACACTAATGAGAGGAGAGAGGCTGAGAGACTGCAGCCATACACTGTATATATATATACACTAATGAGAGGAGAGAGGCTGAGAGACTGCAGCCATACACTGTATATATACACTAATGAGAGGAGAGAGGCTGAGAGACTGCAGCCATACACTGTATATATACACACTAATGAGAGGAGAGAGGCTGAGAGACTGCAGCCATACAATGTATATATATACACACTAATGAGAGGAGAGAGGCTGAGAGACTGCAGCCATACACTGTATATACATACTAATGAGAGGAGAGAGGCTGAGAGACTGCAGCCATACAATGTATATATACACACTAATGAGAAGAGAGAGGCTGAGAGACTGCAGCCATACACTGTATATATATATACACTAATGAGAGGAGAGAGGCTGAGAGACTGCAGCCTTACACTATATATATATATACACTAATGAGAGGAGAGAGGCTGAGAGACTGCAGCCATACAATGTATATATATACACACTAATGAGAGGAGAGAGGCTGAGAGACTGCAGCCATACACTGTATATATACACACTAATGAGAGGAGAGAGGCTGAGAGACTGCAGCCATACAATGTATATATATACACACTAATGAGAGGAGAGAGGCTGAGAGACTGCAGCCATACACTGTATATACGTACTAATGAGAGGAGAGAGGCTGAGAGACTGCAGCCATACACTGTATATATATACACTAATGAGAGGAGAGAGGCTGAGAGACTGCAGCCATACACTGTATATATACACTAATGAGAGGAGAGAGGCTGAGAGACTGCAGCCATACACTGTATATATATATACACTAATGAGAGGAGAGAGGCTGAGAGACTGCAGCCATACACTGTATATATATACACTAATGAGAGGAGAGAGGCTGAGAGACTGCAGCCATACACTGTATATATATATACACTAATGAGAGGAGAGAGGCTGAGAGACTGCAGCCATACACTGTATATATATACACTAATGAGAGGAGAGAGGCTGAGAGACTGCAGCCATACACTGTATATATATATACACTAATGAGAGGAGAGAGGCTGAGAGACTGCAGCCATACACTGTATATATATACACTAATGAGAGGAGAGAGGCTGAGAGACTGCAGCCATACACTGTATATATACACTATTGAGAGGAGAGAGGCTGAGAGACTGCAGCCATACACTGTATATATACACTAATGAGAGGAGAGAGGCTGAGAGACTGCAGCCATACACTGTATATATATACACTAATGAGAGGAGAGAGGCTGAGAGACTGCAGCCATACACTGTATATATATATATACACTAATGAGAGGAGAGAGGCTGAGAGACTGCAGCCATACACTGTATATATATATATATATATATATATATATATACACTAATGAGAGTTGAGAGGCTGAGAGACTGCAGCCATACACTGTATATATATATATATACACACTAATGAGAGGAGAGAGGCTGAGAGACTGCAGCCATACACTGTATATATATATATATATATATATATATATACACTAATGAGAGTTGAGAGGCTGAGAGACTGCAGCCATACACTGTATATATATATATATACACTAATGAGAGGAGAGAGGCTGAGAGACTGCAGCCATACACTGTATATATACACTAATGAGAGGAGAGAGGCTGAGAGACTGCAGCCATACACTGTATATATATATATATATATATATATATATATATACACACTAATGAGAGGAGAGAGGCTGAGAGACTGCAGCCATACACTGTATATATACACTAATGAGAGGAGAGAGGCTGAGAGACTGCAGCCATACACTGTATATATACACTAATGAGAGGAGAGAGGCTGAGAGACTGCAGCCATACACTGTATATATACACTAATGAGAGGAGAGAGGCTGAGAGACTGCAGCCATACACTGTATATATATATACACTAATGAGAGGAGAGAGGCTGAGAGACTGCAGCCATACACTGTATATATACACTAATGAGAGGAGAGAGGCTGAGAGACTGCAGCCATACACTGTATATATACACTAATGAGAGGAGAGAGGCTCAGAGACTGCAGCCATACACTGTATATATACACTAATGAGAGGAGAGAGGCTGAGAGACTGCAGCCATACACTGTATATATACACTAATGAGAGGAGAGAGGCTCAGAGACTGCAGCCATACACTGTATATATACACTAATGAGAGGAGAGAGGCTGAGAGACTGCAGCCATACACTGTATATATATATACACTAATGAGAGGAGAGAGGCTGAGAGACTGCAGCCATACACTGTATATATATACACACTAATGAGAGGAGAGAGGCTGAGAGACTGCAGCCATACACTGTATATATACACTAATGAGAGGAGAGAGGCTGAGAGACTGCAGCCATACACTGTATATATATATACACTAATGAGAGGAGAGAGGCTGAGAGACTGCAGCCATACACTGTATATATATACACTAATGAGAGGCTGAGAGACTGCAGCCATACACTGTATATATACACTAATGAGAGGAGAGAGGCTGAGAGACTGCAGCCATACACTGTATATATACACTAATGAGAGGAGAGAGGCTGAGAGACTGCAGCCATACACTGTATATATATATACACTAATGAGAGGAGAGAGGCTGAGAGACTGCAGCCATACACTGTATATATACACTCACTGGCCACTTTATTAGGTACACCATGCTAGTAACGGGTTGGACCCCCTTTTGCCTTCAGAACTGCCTCAATTCTTCGTGGCAGAGATTCAACAAGGTGCTGGAAGCATTCCTCAGAGATTTTGGACCATATTGACATGATGGCATCACACAGTTGGCGCAGATTTGTCGGCTGCACATCCCTGATGCGAATCTCCCGTTCCACCACATCCCAAAGATGCTCTATTGGATTGAGATCTGGTGACTGAGGAGGCCATTTGAGTACAGTAAACTCATTGTCATGTTCAAGAAACCAATCTGAGATGATTCGAGCTTTATGACATGGCGCATTATCCTGCTGAAAGTAGCCATCAGATGTTGGGTACATTGTGGTCATAAAGGGATGGACATGGTCAGCAACAATACTCAGGTAGGCTGTGGCGTTGCAACGATGCTCAATTGGTACCAAGGGGCCCAAAGAGTGCCCAGAAAAAATTCCCCACACCATGACACCACCACCACCACCAGCCTGAACCGTTGATACAAGGCAGGATGGATCCATGCTTTCATGTTGTTTACGCCAAATTCTGACCCTACCATCCGAATGTCGCAGCAGAAATCGAGACTCATCAGACCAGGCAACGTTTTTCCAATCTTCTACTGTCCAATTTCGATGAGCTTGTGCAAATTGTAGCCTCAGTTTCCTGTTCTTAGCTGAGAGGAGTGGTACCCGGTGTGGTCTTCTGCTGCTGTAGCCCATCTGCCTCAAAGTTCGACGCACTGTGCGTTCAGAGATGCTCTTCTGCCTACCTTGGTTGTAACGGGTGGCAATTTGAGTCACTGTTGCCTTTCTATCAGCTCGAACCAGTCTGCCCATTCTCCTCTGACCTCTGGCATCAACATGGCATTTCCGGCCACAGAACTGCCGCTCACTGGATTTTTATTCTTTTTCGGACCATTCTCTGTAAACCCTAGAGATGGTTGTGCGTGAAAATCCCAGTAGATCAGCAGTTTCTGAAATACTCAGACCAGCCCTTCTGGCACCAACAATCATGCCACGTTCAAAGGCACTCAAATCACCTTTCTTCCCCATACTGATGCTCGGTTTGAACTGCAGGAGATTGTCTTGACCATGTCTACATGCCTAAATGCACTGAGTTGCCGCCATGTGATTGGCTGATTAGAAATTAAGTCTT
Organism: Dendrobates tinctorius; assembly: GCF_039654945.1. Lineage (NCBI taxonomy): Eukaryota > Metazoa > Chordata > Amphibia > Anura > Dendrobatidae > Dendrobates > Dendrobates tinctorius. The sequence goes on from NW_027361677.1 coordinate 20,941,483, forward strand.
AACACACAGTTGGACAGGTGTACCTAATAAAGTGGCCAGTGAGTGTATATACACTAATGAGAGGAGAGAGGCTGAGAGACTGCAGCCATACACTGTATATATACACTAATGAGAGGAGAGAGGCTGAGAGACTGCAGCCATACACTGTATATATATATATACACACTAATGAGAGGAGAGAGGCTGAGAGACTGCAGCCATACACTGTATATATATATATATATATACACTAATGAGAGGAGAGAGGCTGAGAGACTGCAGCCATACACTGTATATATACACTAATGAGAGGAGAGAGGCTGAGAGACTGCAGCCATACACTGTATATATATATACACTAATGAGAGGAGAGAGGCTGAGAGACTGCAGCCATACACTGTATATATACACTAATGAGAGGAGAGAGGCTGAGAGACTGCAGCCATACACTGTATATATACACACTAATGAGAGGAGAGAGGCTGAGAGACTGCAGCCATACACTGTATATATATATACACTAATGAGAGGAGAGAGGCTGAGAGACTGCAGCCATACACTGTATATATATATACACTAATGAGAGGAGAGAGGCTGAGAGACTGCAGCCTTACACTGTATATATATATATATATATATATACACTAATGAGAGGAGAGAGGCTGAGAGACTGCAGCCATACACTGTATATATACACACTAATGAGAGGAGAGAGGCTGAGAGACTGCAGCCATACACTGTATATATATATACACACTAATGAGAGGAGAGAGGCTGAGAGACTGCAGCCATACACTGTATATATATACACTAATGAGAGGAGAGAGGCTGAGAGACTGCAGCCATACACTGTATATATACACACTAATGAGAGGAGAGAGGCTGAGAGACTGCAGCCATACACTGTATATATATACACTAATGAGAGGAGAGAGGCTGAGAGACTGCAGCCATACACTGTATATATACACACTAATGAGAGGAGAGAGGCTGAGAGACTGCAGCCATACACTATATATATATATACACTAATGAGAGGAGAGAGGCTGAGAGACTGCAGCCATACACTGTATATATATACACTAATGAGAGGAGAGAGGCTGAGAGACTGCAGCCATACACTGTATATATACACACTAATGAGAGGAGAGAGGCTGAGAGACTGCAGCCATACACTGTATATATACACTAATGAGAGGAGAGAGGCTGAGAGACTGCAGCCATACACTGTATATATATATACACTAATGAGAGGAGAGAGGCTGAGAGACTGCAGCCATACACTGTATATACACACTAATGAGAGGAGAGAGGCTGAGAGACTGCAGCCATACAATGTATATATACACTAATGAGAGGAGAGAGGCTGAGAGACTGCAGCCATACACTGTATATATATACACTAATGAGAGGAGAGAGGCTGAGAGACTGCAGCCATACACTGTATATATACACACTAATGAGAGGAGAGAGGCTGAGAGACTGCAGCCATACACTATATATATATATACACTAATGAGAGGAGAGAGGCTGAGAGACTGCAGCCATACACTGTATATATATACACACTAATGAGAGGAGAGAGGCTGAGAGACTGCAGCCATACACTGTATATATATACACACTAATGAGAGGAGAGAGGCTGAGAGACTGCAGCCATACACTGTATATATATACACACTAATGAGAGGAGAGAGGCTGAGAGACTGCAGCCATACACTGTATATATACACACTAATGAGAGGAGAGAGGCTGAGAGACTGCAGCCATACACTGTATATATATACACTAATGAGAGGAGAGAGGCTGAGAGACTGCAGCCATACACTGTATATATATACACACTAATGAGAGGAGAGAGGCTGAGAGACTGCAGCCATACACTGTATATATACACACTAATGAGAGGAGAGAGGCTGAGAGACTGCAGCCATACACTGTATATACACACTAATGAGAGGAGAGAGGCTGAGAGACTGCAGCCATACACTGTATATATACACACTAATGAGAGGAGAGAGGCTGAGAGACTGCAGCCATACACTATATATATATACACTAATGAGAGGAGAGAGGCTGAGAGACTGCAGCCATACACTGTATATATATATACACTAATGAGAGGAGAGAGGCTGAGAGACTGCAGCCATACACTGTATATATATATACACTAATGAGAGGAGAGAGGCTGAGAGACTGCAGGCATACACTGTATATATATATACACTAATGAGAGGAGAGAGGCTGAGAGACTGCAGCCATACACTGTATATATACACTAATGAGAGGAGAGAGGCTGAGAGACTGCAGCCATACACTGTATATATATACACACTAATGAGAGGAGAGAGGCTGAGAGACTGCAGCCATACACTGTATATATATATACACTAATGAGAGGAGAGAGGCTGAGAGACTGCAGCCATACACTGTATATATACACACTAATGAGAGGAGAGAGGCTGAGAGACTGCAGCCATACACTGTGTATATATATATACACACTAATGAGAGGAGAGAGGCTGAGAGACTGCAGTCATACACTGTATATATATATACACTAATGAGAGGAGAGAGGCTGAGAGACTGCAGCCATACACTGTATATATATACACTAATGAGAGGAGAGAGACTGAGAGACTGCAGCCATGCACTGTATATATACACACTAATGAGAGGAGAGAGGCTGAGAGACTGCAGTCATACACTGTATATATATATATACACTAATGAGAGGAGAGAGGCTGAGAGACTGCAGCCATACACTGTATATATATACACACTAATGAGAGGAGAGAGGCTGAGAGACTGCAGCCATACACTGTATATATATACACTAATGAGAGGAGAGAGGCTGAGAGACTGCAGCCATACACTGTATATATATATATATATATATATACACTAATGAGAGGAGAGAGGCTGAGAGACTGCAGCCATACACTGTATATATATATATATATACACTAATGAGAGGAGAGAGGCTGAGAGACTGCACTCATACACTATATATATATACACACTAATGAGAGGAGAGAGGCTGAGAGACTGCAGCCATACACTGTATATATATACACTAATGAGAGGAGAGAGGCTGAGAGACTGCAGCCATACACTGTATATATATATATATATATATATATATATATATATATATATATATATATATATATATATATATACACACACACACTAATGAGAGGCTGAGAGACTGCAGCCATACACTGTATATACACTAATGAGAGGAGAGTGGCTGAGAGATTGCAGCCTTATGTATCATATATCAGGTCATATATCATATGTTACACAGATATACATATATCATAGTCATGTCACATATCATATATCAGGTCATATATATCATAGATAGTCATGTATACACACTGCAAGTGTCACTACATATATCATATAGCAGGTCACATATCATAGTCATGTATATACACACTGCGGGGGGGAGCATGGCTGTCTGCATACGTTACATATATACAGTATATACACTTTATAGACTGTCCCTACAGATCAGCCACCAGACAGGTGGCAAAATATGCACAGGTACAGTGCCTTGCGAAAGTATTCGGCCCCCTGGAACTTGGAACTTTTCAACCTTTTCCCACATACAGTGGGGCAAAAAAGTATTTAGTCAGTCAGCAATAGTGCAAGTTCCACCACTTAAAAAGATGAGAGGCGTCTGTAATTTACATCATAGGTAGACCTCAACTATGGGAGACAAACTGAGAAAAAAAAATCCAGAAAATCACATTGTCTGTTTTTTTTTCATTTTATTTGCATATTATGGTGGAAAATAAGTATTTGGTCAGAAACAAAATTTCATCTCAATACTTTGTGATATATCCTTTGTTGGCAATGACAGAGGTCAAATGTTTTCTGTAAGTCTTCACAAGGTTGCCACACACTGTTGTTGGTATGTTGGCCCATTCCTCCATGCAGATCTCCTCTAGAGCAGTGATGTTTTTGGCTTTTCGCTTGGCAACACGGACTTTCAACTCCCTCCAAAGGTTTTCTATAGGGTTGAGATCTGGAGACTGGCTAGGCCACTCCAGGACCTTGAAATGCTTCTTACGAAGCCACTCCTTCGTTGCCCTGGCGGTGTGCTTTGGATCATTGTCATGTTGAAAGACCCAGCCACGTTTCATATTCAATGCCCTTGCTGATGGAAGGAGGTTTGCACTCAAAATCTCACGATACATGGCCCCATTCATTCTTTCATGTACCCGGATCAGTCGTCCTGGCCCCTTTGCAGAGAAACAGCCCCAAAGCATGATGTTTCCACCACCATGCTTTACAGTAGGTATGGTGTTTGATGGATGCAACTCAGTATTCTTTTTCCTCTAAACACGACAAGTTGTGTTTTTACCAAACAGTTCCAGTTTGGTTTCATCAGACCATAGGACATTCTCCCAAAACTCCTCTGGATCATCCAAATGCTCTCTAGCAAACTTCAGACGGGCCCGGACATGTACAGGCTTAAGCAGTGGGACACGTCTGGCACTGCAGGATCTGAGTCCATGGTGGCGTAGTGTGTTACTTATGGTAGGCCTTGTTACATTGGTCCCAGCTCTCTGCAGTTCATTCACTAGGTCCCCCCCCCCGCGTGGTTCTGGGATTTTTGCTCACCGTTCTTGTGATCATTCTGACCCCACGGGGTGGGATTTTGCGTGGAGCACCAGATCGAGGGAGATTATCAGTGGTCTTGTATGTCTTCCATTTTCTAATTATTGCTCCCACAGTTGATTTCTTCACTCCAAGCTGGTTGGCTATTGCAGATTCAGTCTTCCCAGCCTGGTGCAGGGCTACAATTTTGTTTCTGGTGTCCTTTGACAGCTCTTTGGTCTTCACCATAGTGGAGTTTGGAGTCAGACTGTTTGAGGGTGTGCACAGGTGTCTTTTTATACTGATAACAAGTTTAAACAGGTGCCATTACTACAGGTAATGAGTGGAGGAAAGAGGAGACTCTTAAAGAAGAAGTTACAGGTCTGTGAGAGCCAGAAATCTTGATTGCTTGTTTCTGACCAAATACTTATTTTCCACCATAATATGCAAATAAAATGAAAAAAAAAACAGACAATGTGATTTTCTGGATTTTTTTTTCTCAGTTTGTCTCCCATAGTTGAGGTCTACCTATGATGTAAATTACAGACGCCTCTCATCTTTTTAAGTGGTGGAACTTGCACTATTGCTGACTGACTAAATACTTTTTTGCCCCACTGTATTATGCTTCAGACATAATGATACCAAATGTAAATTTTTGGTGAAGAATCAACAAGTGGGACACAATTGTGAAGTTGAACGAAATTTATTGGTTATTTTCAATTTTTGTGGATGGTAGAAAAGTGGGGCGTGCAATATTATTCGGCCCCTTTACTTTCAGTGCAGCAAACTCACTCCAGAAGTTCATTGTGGATCTCTGAATGATCCAATGTTGTCCTAAATGACTAATGATGATAAATATAATCCACCTGTGTGTAATCAAGTCTCCGTATAAATGCACCTGCTCTGTGATAGTCTCGGGGTTCTGTTTGAAGCACAGAGAGCATCATGAAGACCAAGGAACACAACAGGCAGGTCCGTGATACTGTTGTGGAGAAGTTTAAAGCCGGATTTGGATACAAAATGATTTCCAAATCTTTAAACATCCCAAGGAGCACTGTGCAAGCGATCATATTGAAATGGAAGGAGTATCATACCACTGCAAATCTACCAAGACCCGGCCGTCCCTCTAAACTTTCATCTCAAACAAGGAGAAGACTGATCAGAGATGCAGCCAAGAGGCCCATGATCACTCTGGATGAACTGCAGAGATCTACAGCTGAGGTGGGACAGTCTGTCCATAGGACAGCAATCAGTCATACACTGCACAAATCTGGCCTTTATGGAAGAGTGGCAAAAAGAAAGCCATTTCTCAAAGATATCCATAAAAAGTGTTGTTTAAAGTATGCAACAAGCCACCTGGGAGACACACCAAACATGTGGAAGAAGGTGCTCTGGTCAGATGAAACCAAAATCAAACATTTTGGCAACAATTCCAAACAATATGTTTGGCGTAAAGTCAACACAGCTCATCACCCTGAACACACCATCCCCACTGTCAAACATAGTGGTGGCAGCATCATGGTTTGGGGCTGCTTTTCTTCAGCAGGGACAGGGAAGATGGTTAAAATTGATGGGAAGATGGATGGAGCCAAATACAGGACCATTCTTGAAGACAACCTGTTGGAGTCTGCAAAAGACCTGAGACTGGGACGGAGATTTGTCTTCCAACAAGACAATGATCCCAAATATAAAGCAAAATCTACAATGGAATGGTTCACAAATAAACGTATCCAGGTGTTAGAATGGCCAAGTCAAAGTCCAGACATGAATCCAATCAAGAATCTGTGGAAAGAGCTGAAAACTGCTGTTCACAAACGATCTCCATCCAACCTCACTGAGCTCGAGCTGTTTGCCGAGGACAGAATGGGCAAGAATTTCAGTCTCTCGATGTACAAAACTGATAGAGACATACCCCAAGTGACTGCAGCTGTAATCGCAGCAAAAGGTGGCGCAACAAAGTATTAAGTTAAAGGGGCCGAATAATATTGCACGCCCCACTTTTCAGCTGTTGAATTTCAACAAAAATTTAAAATAACCAATAAGTTTCGTTCAACTTCACAATTGTGTCCCACTTGTTGTTGATTCTTCACCAAAAATTTACATTTGGTATCTTTATGTTTGAAGCATGATACATAGGAAAAGGTTGAAAAGTTCCAGGGGGCCAAATACTTTCGCAAGGCACTGTATATGCACGCTCCAATAGGAGGCTGGGAAACTGTTGTGCGCCCTCTGTACTGTCTCCACCACACCAGATCCAACAGAGCATGCCCACACTATTGTTCTCCACTGAGTCTACCCTGACAGAGCATGCCCACTGCAATTAAAGACCAAGGTTCAACATAGCATGCCCACAATTATTCACCTGGTTTAACAATGCATGTCCACTACTGTACTCCACCAGGTTTAATGGAGTGTACTCACTGCAGTCATCCACCAGGCCCAACAGAGCATGCCCACTACTGTAACCACCTGTTCTAACAGAGCATACCCACAATTATCTACCAGACCCAACAAACTGTTGTCTACCTGGTCCAACAGAGCATTACCACCACAATTATCCATCAGGTCCAGCAGAGCATGCCCATCACAATTATCCATCAGGTCCAGCAGAGCATGCCTACCACAATTATCCATCAGGTCCAACAGAGCATGCCTACCACAATTATCCATCAGGTCCCGCAGAGCATGCCTACCACAATTATCCATCAGGTCCAACAGAGCATGCCCACCACAATTATCCATCAGGTCCAGCAGAGCATGCCCACCACAATTATCCATCAGGTCCAGCAGAGCATGCCCACCACAATTATCCATCAGGTCCAGCAGAGCATGCCCACCACAATTATCCATCAGGTCCTGCAGAGCATGCCTACCACAATTATCCATCAGGTCCAACAGAGCATGCCTACCACAATTATCCATCAGGTGCCGCAGAGCATGCCTACCACAATTATCCATCAGGTCCAACAGAGAATGCCCACCACAATTATCCATCAGGTCCAGCAGAGCATGCCCACCACAATTATCCATCAGGTCCAGCAGAGCATGCCCACCACAATTATCCATCAGGTCCAGCAGAGCATGCCCACCACAATTATCCATCAGGTCCAGCAGAGCATGCCCACCACAATTATCCATCAGGTCCAGCAGAGCATGCCCACCACAATTATCCATCAGGTCCAGCAGAGCATGCCCACCACAATTATCCATCAGGTCCAGCAGAGCATGCCCACCACAATTATCCATCAGGTCCAGCAGAGCATGCCCACCACAATTATCCATCAGGTCCAGCAGAGCATGCCCACCACAATTATCCATCAGATCCAGCAGAGCTTGCCCACCACAGTTATCCAGCAGACACAACAAAGCATGCCCACCACAATTATCCATCAGATCCATCAGAGCATGCCCACCACAATTATCCATCAGGTCCATCAGAGCATGCCCACCACAATTATCCATCAGATCCATCAGAGCATGCCCACCACAATTATCCATCAGGTCCAGCAGAGCATGCCCACCACAGTTATCCATCAGATCCATCAGAGCATGCCCACCACAATTATCCATCAGATCCATCAGAGCATGCCCACCACAATTATCCATCAGGTCCATCAGAGCATGCCCACCACAATTATCCATCAGATCCATCAGAGCATGCCCACCACAATTATCCATCAGGTCCAGCAGAGCATGCCCACCACAATTATCCATCAGATCCATCAGAGCATGCCCACCACAATTATCCATCAGATCCATCAGAGCATGCCCACCACAATTATCCATCAGGTCCAGCAGAGCATGCCCACCACAATTATCCATCAGATCCATCAGAACATGCCCACCACAATTATCCATCAGGTCCAGCAGAGCATGCCCACCACAATTATCCATCAGATCCATCAGAGCATGCCCACCACAATTATCCATCAGGTCCAGCAGAGCATGCCCACCACAATTATCCATCAGATCCAGCAGAGCATGCCCACCACAATTATCCAGCAGAGCATGCCCACCACAATTATTCATCAGGTCCAGCAGAGCATGCCCATCACAATTATCCATCAGGTCCCGCAGAGCATGCCCACCACAATTATCCATCAGATCCATCAGAGCATGCCCACCACAATTATCCATCAGATCCAGCAGAGCTTGCCCACCACAGTTATCCAGCAGACACAACAAAGCATGCCCACCACAATTATCCATCAGGTCCAGCAGAGCATGGCCACCACAATTATCCATCAGATCCAGCAGAGCTTGCCCACCACAGTTATCCAGCAGACACAACAAAGCATGCCCACCACAATTATCCATCAGATCCAGCAGAGCATGCCCACCACAATTATCCATCAGGTCCAGCAGAGCATGCCCATCACAGTTATCCATCAGGTCCAGCAGAGCATGCCCACCACAATTATCCATCAGATCCAGCAGAGCTTGCCCACCACAGTTATCCAGCAGACACAACAAAGCATGCCCACCACAATTATCCATCAGATCCATCAGAGCATGCCCACCACAATTATCCATCAGGTCCAGCAGAGCTTGCCCACCACAGTTTTCCAGCAGACACAACAAAGCATGCCCACCACAGTTATCCATCAGATCCAGCAGAGCTTGCCCACCACAGTTATCCAGCAGACACACCAAAGCATACCCACTACTGTTGTCCACCTGGTCCAACAAAGCTAACATGTTACTCTTTTTGACCAGGACCACCAATGCCAGGACAGATGATTGTACCCCCCACACACCAATGATGCGTGGTACATAGTTGAAATGCCAAAAAAGTATTTGTTGGTTACATCCTGATAAATGTGGGGATTGGACATAATGTTTTTACCGCCGTAGATGCCCAGGGCTCCAATAAAAGTATGTACAGGAATAGAAAAACACGATTTCTTCTAAATATAGCGCCACCTCTGTCTGCAGGTTGTGTGCATTATCGCAGCTCAGCCTTATTCACTTATATGGAATTAGCTGCAATACCACACACAACCTGCTGACAGCTGTGTCTGAAATAAAGAAGCCATATTTTTCTACTCCTGGACCATCCCTCCCCTTTAACAGTCTAGAGCAACAATAAGCAGATGCTCCAAGACGGCGGAGCGCCGCACAGAATGCTGAAAGTAGTAATAGTGCAAGGTCGTATTGATTTCTGAGAAATTACTGGGAAGAATGGAAAGATCAGACGCCAGCGCTGTACTGGTGTAGCAGAGCTCATGATGATATAGCAAACTGAAAGCCGCGATTTTACATAGGACTGCAGTATCTGAGCGTCCAGAGATAATAGCAATATAACACAGTCGGCTCTGCTACATCTTTTGGTGAGCCTGGACATGAAAGAGACAAAGCGGCAATGATAGGCTGATCCGAGTCTGGGACCCCCCAAGTGATCGCCTGCAACCTGAGAACAGCAAGTGTTTAATTCCACTGCAGCGCCACCACAGGGCAAATGAAGCATTACGCAATTCTTTTTGAAGTCAATGTATGTTCTGGGTCCTCCACAGAGGCGGACGGACAGATAACTTTCCCCTTTAATTCCTGCATATAACGTAACTGCATTAACCCCTCGTATCCTAGTAATATTTTGGTATTAATGACAGACGGTGGTGTGGTATTATATGACTGCACTGTGGGGATGCCTGGTCCCTGCAGACATCTATTCCTGGCAGTGTACGGTTACACCGACCCTGGCACGGTTTACAGATCCCGGCACCCGGGTGCACTTTCTACTTTACTGTTTGCGGGCATTGGTGCCCTGATGACGGCTCGGCACCTGCCCATTGATTACAGTCCGCAGCCTGCGCCATGCAGCAGCGTTCAGCTTCACATCCCCCACCTCCCTCTGCAGCGCCGGAGACAGATGCATGTCACACTGTGCAGAGGGCGACCGCCAGACGTCACCGCGCTGCCAGTGCAGCGAACGAGCCCCACGCCGATCATTTCTGCTAATGTCTTCCTGACAGCTCATAGCCGGGCGGCTGACAATCTCAAGACAGTCATTCCCAGGGAATATCTGACCCATGTAATGCAGATTTGTGCCGTTGCTGTCAGTCGACTACATTGCAATTGCAAACTAGAGAAACTGCACTCTGCTCGGGGGTTTTATAAGGTTTAAAGGAGCACTCCATCCGCAACACACTATGAGATATCACTTAAAGGGCTCTTCCCAACTTCATAGCTGGATATTGTCAGATAGTTGTAAATAAACAACAAGCACTTTTGCAATTTACTGCTTGTTAAAATTTCAATCCGTTCTTGAGATACGAACACTTATTTTTGTTTACAGCTCGTTGCCTGGGAAACCGACCACCGCTGCTTTCTATATTGGAAGCAAGGAGGCGTAGGAGGTAACAGCACACTCCAGGGATCATGGCCAGCTTTGAAAAAAAAAAGCGCTTACAAGCTCAACAACAAAGCGCTTGTGAGGGTGGTTTCACATTTGCGTTTCCAGCAGCAGCGTCGGCCTGTGCACGGCTGCCGGTAAGCCCGCCCCCTGCTGCGCCTCCTCCGGTAGCTCCGCCTAGGGGCACATGACGCTGCATGCGGCGACCTGCGTCCCCTTTCTTTAGCACTGGGGATGTAGGCCGTGCGCAGGTATGCGTTTGGCGGCGCATGCGTCCTTTTGATGGTGTGCCAAGCGCACCAAATTACAACAGGTTGCGTTTGGCGCTGGTCGGTGCACCGTCAAAAGGACGCATGCGCCGCCAAATGTGAAACCACCCTGGCTGTATAAAAAAATTGAGCAAGTCACCTCTGCAAATTTTGGAAAGGATTGGATCCACATGCTCATCTGTCTCGGACGAGTCTATTGTATGTAAAATGGACCAAAGTAGTGCACGCTACAAACATTTTTCCAAGAAGATGACTCATGTGCACCAAAAACATGGTTGTCCGAACGAGCCCTTGGAGCGGCCACAATACACTGTTTGGAAATACCTGGATAAGAATCCTGACCCTAAGGGCTCGTTCAGACATCAGTTATTTATCTCCTTTGCAAAAAAATGTCCGTTTTTCATCAGTGTTTGGTCACTTCTTCATCATCAGTTTTCCTTCTTATAAGCCCTTTTCCATAGAGCGCTGCTCTGAAGGTGGCCAGATTGCTCCTACAATGCTCCGGAGGCTAAGCCGCCTCTGCTTGTAACAACGGTTCAACCACGCTGAACTGTCAATCTTCAGGAGCCCACCGCCTCCGCAAAGCAGAAAGCCGGGAGGTAGGGGAGTGGTGCGCTCCTGAAGGTCTACGTTGAACCTGTACCTTTTGGCCCTGAATTTCAGAAAGAAATGTCATTATAGAAAACACAGCTAACGATACAGGACTCCGGCACAAATCTCTGCCTCATTTCCTTCCGAGGTGACCTGTAATAAGGAGATAATAACCGGATAATTTGCACTCAGCAGGATTTCCCGATTTCTACTGACTCAAGCATTGAAGCGCTGAGTGTGCAGAGTTCTGTGCGTAACTTCTGCCTCGGCTTCTGGATCTATAAGAAGCATCAGGCCTGATGTCATTACTAAAATCCAACAAAAAAAGCCTTACCGGATTCATTTATCTATGACGCCTTGTTAAAGGGTCATTCTCAGGTTCTAACATGAGAGAACACCTTTCCCGAGGTTGTACGGGACTTTAACATTAATGGCCTATCCTTGGGATGTCGTCAGTGTCTGATCGGGGTGGGGAGTGACACCCAGCACCACCGCCGATCATCTGGTCACGACGGTGACGGCTTGATCAGCAGCTCCGCCAACTCTGTAGTGGCCACAGCCGGGTGGTATTGCACTATTGACATCAAAAGGGAGTGGATGTGCAGTACTCATCCATGGCCACTATTGCGTACCCCTCTTCACATACATATCTACTCTATGATGGTGCTAGGCCCCCCAAAAATGAATGTGGTAACCACAGCGCCTGAATTGGTGGCTGCAGCCCGCGGCTCCTCCGTACTCATTGTCCTGACCTGTTCTGGTTAATGAACCGTGAGCGGCTGCATTGTCTGAAGTCGCTGACATTCTGCTCTATTACTTAGAAGTGTAGACAGGACTCATATTTCCAGCTTCACAAACACAGAGCGTCGCTGAGACAAACACAAAAGGTGGAGGAAAAAATAGCAAATGGGATAGGCAACACAGAAAAAAAAGCAAATGAATTATAGGTGCCCATCGTGGAGCAAAAATCCCTCTGTATTCAGACGCGTAGTCCATCTCACCCTTGACTGGATGTGGGTCCTCGGGGGCAGAGCCACAACCAGTCTTTGGTGCCAAAATCCCTTGTGCCATGTAAGACGACACAAGTATTATAAATGCTAAGTGGCAGTTACAGATTTTGCATTGGCGCTGCTGGGCCCTTGTGGTTAACCCCATGGAAAAAAAATGACCGTGGGACATGAGAACTAATTTAGAGGGATATTGATGATGTGACGGTTTATACAACACTCCCTCCTCATAATGCCACTCCATAGTTTATAAATGCAAGCGCTATATAACAGAGCAGGTACGGTAAAGACAAAGGTGATAGATGGATATTAATGGAGGGAGAGGTCATGTGCTACCGTCCCGTCATGTACAGCATCTTCTCTGCATGTGTCTCTGTTTTACTCTCTTGATTGGTGTAATTGCCTTTAATGCGTTTTGCTTTTTCCCATCTAATGAGCCGCCAAAACTCGTCTGACTGGGGGTTAATGAATTAGGCTGTTTTCCCTCTGGAAATAATAATAATTGCAGATAGTATGGTAATGAGGGTGTGTATTAATGAAAGAGTAATAGACAGTGGTATCAGGCGTGCTGTACATTGGAATCATCTCAGGGGACCGATTTGGGGAATATGGGGTAGGACTTGCCCCCATCGCTGCTCCAGATAATGGAGGAGGACACACAAGGGCATTGTTAAGTACTACATCTGGGCAATAAAAATGAAAAAAGCATATACAGAATGGGAGGAATAGGGCTAAGCAACAGCACATGTGAAAAAGACTTGGGTATACTAATAGATCACAGACTGAATATGAGTCAACAGTGTGATGCAGCAGCAAAAAAGGCAAATGCAATTCTAGGATGTATTAACAGAAGCATACAGTCTAGATCACGTGAAGTCATTATTTCCCGCTACTCCTCTTTGGTCAGACCTCATCTGGAATATTGTGTCCAGTTTTGGGAACCACATTTTAAAAAAGACATCAACAAACTGGAGCAAGTTCAGAAAAGAGCAACCAGAATGGTAACCGGTCTGCAAACCCTGTCTTATGAGGAAAGGTTGCAGGATTTGGGATTGTTTAGTTTGCAAAAGAGAAGACTGAGAGGAGACTTAATAGCTGTCTACAAATATCTAAAGGGCTGTCACATTGTAGAAGGATCAACTTTATTCTCATTTGCACAAGGAAAGACTAGAAGCAATGGGATGAAACTGAATGGGAGGAGACACAGATTAGATATTAGAAAAAACTTTTTGACAGTTAGAGTGATCAATGAGTGGAACAGGCTGCCACGAGTAGTGGTGAGTTCTCCTTCAATGGAAGTCTTCAAACAGAGGCTGGACAGACATCTGACTGGGATGATTTAGCGAATCCTGCTTTGAGCAGGGGGTTGGACCAGATGGCCCAGGAGGTCCCTTCCAACTCTACGTTTCTATGATTCTATGAAGAGTAGATTCTCCTCGCACAGCTGCCATCTGCTCGAACTTTCTTTGGGGCAACTGGGTCCAACCCCTTGTCACTATCTTTCAGGTTATTAACAAATTATTAAGTTATCCCCTACTACGATAGATGACTTACTGATCGTTAGGGGTTTGATCTGTGAGAAGACTCTTGATCCCTTGTTTGGGGCTTTGGAACTGTGTAGCCCCATCCTGAAGTGAGCGGAGGTGAACATGCGCTGCCTATTCATTGTCTGTTGGACTGTCTATAGGGGTGCTGTACTCGACATTCCCATAGACAATGAATAGAGCGGATGTAGAGCATGCAAGCATACACTTCATTCAAGACAGGGTTGCATATCCTGGTTTCTGGGTTCCAGAGACCAAATCTCCATTTTGTGTGGGTCCCGGATCAGTTGGCCCCCTAGCTATCAGTAACTTATTCCTTAAGGATAGGAGATAAATTGTTATTTTTGGAGTACCCCGTTAAGTTGGGAGGGTGATTGCATGCCATAGACACAGCACATGTAGCTGTTAATATAATCCCTTTATGGGGAAGGGTCTTATTTTAGTTTTAATGGCCATTACTTACTCATTAATTCCCCACGGTCCCATGGTCCTGGTCCACCTGCCCTACAATGATCACATGCCATACACCACTCACATGTCTGCTTCAGCCCATCACTTGTCCCACTGGTAGTGTCTGCATGTAGGACATGTAAGTCCTGAAATTGTCAGAAGCGGGTTAGTGACAAGGGTCCGAATGTATATAATTGTTATGGGGGGCACATCACCTATGGCCAGGTGCGTGGCTTTACTAATAGAGATGTGTTTGTTTAGGTGACTTCAAATCCGTCACTAATCATATTGCATGTGGCTGACTCTAGCGTGACGCCTATGATATCACTGACATTACTCAGGTGTCACAACATGACGGCACGCTATCACAATATTATCATTACTCCTCCGCGAGGCGCTGCGCATCCGCTGAAGAGGTAAATGCTGTACAGCTGCCAGCGGCGTATATCATAAAATCATCATTTCTTACTTATGCCAGCTGCTTTCCATGAAATGAACCCCCATATTCAGGTCCAATCAACGGCTCTCATGGAGCTTGTACGGCAGCGTCCCTTTCTCAGGACTCCCAATAGAGAGCTGTCGATTGTGGATGACCCTATGATAAACATTTGGAGTTTCACATCAGGTTTATACCTCACAGTTATGTTTATTTGCCGTGTGTTTGTGTTTCTGCCTCTTTCCAGAAGTACCTGATTATGTGTGATGACACCAACCGGTCTACCGCCACGTCAATGGCTTATCTTCCTCACCACAAATATGGTTGCAGCGGTGGCTCATGCACCGTGGAGCAGATTTTTCTTAAAATGGATGGTTGGACCATCCTGTGAGATGGAGGCTTTTGCAGGGCCCTCTTGACACTAAGCACACACTTTTGAATGATGCTGTGCCGGCGGAGGATCTGGCAGCATTGTCGTGTTTGTATAGGATGTTTGACTTTATATAGAGTATTTAAAGTGACTGTGGAACAAACAAGACGCGAGCGTCCTATTTGTATAAAGTCACAATCCTCATTTCACCACCAGCTTTTCTTGGTTACCTTGCTCTCGGCTCGTCTTCCGGAGATTTTACAGGCAGTATTTCCTGGGAAAAGTAAGCAAATTAGCTCTCTGCCAGGCTTAAGAACACGGTCTCTCTACTGCCTACCTGTAGTCAATGTCTGACCCCATTGTGAGGAACCACCTTGGGGCTGAAAAGTGACTATACATTTGTTATAGATTAGCTCTCTCTGCCAGGGTGGTCACACTTGGTAGATAGGGTGCACATCAATAATCTATGGCGACCGGATAGGATCCCTGAGAACTTTCTCTTACCTTGAATCCTATTTTGATTAGCCAGCCTGGTGCAACGTCATCGACAGACTGGCTAATCGGAAAAGGAGCCGTGAATGCTGATAGGTACGTGAGTATTAAATATGCAGTTTTTTGTCTGGTGTAAAAGCCGCTGTTCTCCTGAATCCGGTGCTGTATTTCTTTTGTTTCTGCGCCGCTCCGTTCCTGAGATATCACTCCATCTTCCTTGTATGTAAAATCAGCCCCGTTAGCTAAGTGGGCGTGGTCCTGAAGAAGACGCCCACTTGGTGAGAGGACTAGATTTACATCCAGGAAAAACAGGATCCTATCTCCGGAACGGAGAGGCGCAGAAACAAAATAAAAACATTGCCGGATTCAGGAGAACAACGGCATTTACACCAGTTAAATAAAATACATATTTATAATAAATGATACGTCCCCTTTAAGGATGATGATTAGCTTATAGACTATGCACAAAGTAATCCTGATCATCAGGGACATAGATTTAAGGGATCCAGATGTTGCTCCAGGGGCCTAGTTCTTAAAGGACCACAGAGCTGCAAATAAGGCTGTGAGTATTGTATTGGCCTCATGTTCAGTGTTTGGCTTGTGTTGTGTTGGACACTGAGTGAAATGCAAACAGTGAATTCATGGAAGGCGCTGGAGCGTGCCTTCACCTTATCTATAGCGTATTGCCTGGGCTCACGCCCCACCGTTACCAGCGCACGGATTAACCATTTCATGACCTCTTATTGCTGCCCAAGTGTGATTAAGAAGTTTAAGCATCGGGCATTTATTTTGCTGGGAAACATATTTGTCCTATATCAAGTACAGATCCCTAGGGACTGAGTAGCTCATGTTATAGCAGGTCAGGAGTATTACTCTCTGCTCTAATCATACGTTTTCCTCTTTTCTGTCTCCAGGGATCACAGGGAGTGCCGCCCTTTCATCACTCACAGAGACCCAGGTAAGATCTATGACCAGATCAGATAACCTGCACAACAAGTGTGGGAACTGTGCATCTTACCAAAAAGTTTCTGAATCGTCCTCTTCTCTCAAATAGTTGAAATCTCATTTGTGACATCTGCTCCCTAGAAAGCTGGGTGACAGCCAATATGACCTCTCCGATAGGAACGGTCCCTCAGCTTTTACACCTGCCTAAGTCCACAATTCATGATCCAATATAAAGGAGCGTTACCCAAAATAGTTTCCGCTTGAAAATTCGCCATTTTTGACCTCTGGAAAAAATTCAGTGTGAACACAGCCTTACTTCCACTCCCGATTTCCCAAGCTACGAGCAGCATTCTCATTTCCAGTAGGTGGAAGCATTTTAATGACGAGATTATTTGGATAAGATTATAATTAGTCTTACATTTATAATGGGATAATTGCACTGCGGTGAGGATATCCACTAATTCACAGACAGCTCTGCCCTATTTCCTACTCACACTCTATTACACGTGAAATTTTTCTGTATGTTCTGTCTTCAGACAGAAAAGCGCACAAGCTAGCGGAACACCACAAGTCCCAGCATGTCCATATTGCTTTTTTTTTTTACATAGGACTTTTAATTGACTAAGCCTAGGTTAGGGCTATGCATGCAGTAAAATCGTGTTGAAACAGCACCAACACCACAGTGACCAAGATTTTTGCAATGACCATGTGGTTATCGGCCACCTTTTTTCCCCCATAAGCTCAAAGTAAAACTGTATGTGACAACCAGCTGGTCCACCATTAGCCACAAGAGTCGTCATCCAGCTCTGCTAGACCTCCACAGGTTCATACAATGATACGTCTCTTTTTCCCAACCAGTCATCTCTGATCTACCTCAAGAACAATAGAAGTGGGCATGTTGAAAACCAACATGCCCAATCCTTCTTACTCAGAACACCTAAACTCACCTCTGGTGCCGGCGCCGGTCCAGCGATGTATGTACTGCCCCTCCCTGGGTTTGCGTGACATTGTTATGTCATGCGATCACTGTGGATAATTAGCGGGCACTTCCCTCTTTCGGACATAATTGACATATGGAGGAAGCGACAGCTGCGGCTGCCTACTTCACTTCCTCCGGATGTCCGATGTATCCGAAGGAGGGGACAATGAACAGATGCTAAGTGACAGCAGGGATCGTATGACATAATGTTACACAAGCCCCGGGAGAGGCAGTGCCGACATCACTGGAACGGCGCCGGGACCAGAGGCAAGTATAGGCGTTCTGAGTAAGAAGGACTGGGCATGTTGGTTCTCAGGGCAGATAAGAGATGACTGGTTGTGAAAAGGAGATGTATCATTGGATTGGTGTATTATTTTACAAACCCCGGGATTGAGAAGGAGATGACCGACTAGTAGACAACCCCTTTAAGTTAAAACTCCATGTTGCTGGTGCTGTAAAAAAAACAAGGCTTGTTCGTGTGATAAATCTGCGTCAAATATGCATCGTGTGAATTTAGGCTCAGGTATGAGTGACACTTTAATCCCCTTTTTTTGCTGCCTCTTTACCTCTGGACATGCTGGAATAATGGGCTATGTTCACACTCAAGATTTTTTTGTTAAGGCCAAAATTTTCAAGTGGAAACCGCTTTAAAGAAACTCTCCTATTTAGGGAAGGTTTTGGAAGAGTTTTTTTTTTTCTTTGCAACCTTTTTTTATTTTACCACCAATTTTGAAAAAAAAAAAAAAAAATTCTCATATGAACAGGAAAGTGGATTTCTCATAGGATTTTTCAACTGTTTTTTAGAGATGATTTTTAGAGCAGTTAAAAAAAAAAAAAACATCCAAAAACTGTGTGTGAACATGGCTGTAATGTTCCGGCAGAGTAATTCAGGGGGATTTTGTGGCGTAAAAAAGTGGTACGGGAAATCTTCTTGCAATGAAAATGACCCTGATGTTATTTCTGGACCTTGAACGGGGAAATTTACAGGAAATAGGTCATGTTGGACCTGTAATGTAGGGCGTCAGGTAATGACTGCTTGTCCGGTCGCCTGTAGATGGATCACTTTGTTATGTCTCCTCCTTACCTCTCTGCAGATGGTGCAATGTCTGGGCTTTACCATTTACCGGGCATTGGACTGGGGTCTTGATGAGAGCGAGGAGCGAGAGCTCAGCCCCCAGTTGGAGCAGCTCATCGACCTCATGGCCGCCAGCGACTCCGAGGGGGTCATGACAGACGAAGGTTATGAAGGAACAGAGGATGAAGATGAGGAAGCTCCTCCAAAGGTGGTGCGGAGTTTTTCAGCAGTTTTGCGCTTCTGCGCGTCCCATCTCCCGGAGCCCCAGAAGGCGTCCGTCCACTACCAGGCGGTGTGTAGGGCGCTGTTTGCAGAGACCGTGGAGCTTCAAGCTTTTCTCTATAAGATACGGGAAGCCAAAGAGGTGAGAGTGAAGCCCACCATGACCAGTCCTTGATGACGTCCCGGATAACACGTTGGTTTTCATTTCTTAGATGCTGAAGAAGATGAAGGTGGAGGAGACAGAACCGGACGGACTGGTGAACCTGCAGAACACAGACTGGGTGAGCGGGAAGGACGCTGGGGCATGTTAGGTCTGGCAGCTTTGGCCACGACACGTGGTATGGAGTATAATGCAGGTGAACGCGGTTGCATCGTGTCCCACAAGTTGGCTGCAAAAAAAAAAAAAATCCAACTGGTTGACACCACTCGCCTGCGATGTCGGAGCTGTGTAGTTCCAACCTTTTATGCATCGTCTAGGCAAAGAAATATAGGGGCGGAAAAAGTAAAAAAAAAAAAAGCCGCCAAGTATTCATTTCTAAAAGGGTCTCTGCGGCGCCTCTCATTTCTGTGTCGGAAAGTTGATTCCGCAACTTTTCTGCTCAGTGTCAGGATCGCCAACTTTAAAAATGGACATTTTTTTGCAATGTCCCTGAGAAGTAAAGATTCATCCATTTTTTTTTTCTTTTTTGAGGACGGTGAAACCCCTGCATTATAAAAATCCAATATGGCAACTCTGTCCAGTTGTGAAATAAGAGGTGCAGCAGAACCCCTTTACTATGCATTTGTGGCCCTATATATGTGTGTTTGTGACCCAAGTTAATAAAAAAATAATAATTATCCTATTTGTTTGAACCTGTGCAAATCCGTGCATCCCTAAAAAATAGATGCTTTGATAAAGTGAGAGCTATATGGTTGCAGAGTGTGAACATGTCATATTTATGTCTGCAAATCCTGACCTGGTCCTTATGACGCCTTCACTACCGGTCAGTAGGATAAAGTTTGGGCAAAAACTTGCGGATTTGGAAAAATGGAATAGGGTCCCATCAGAGGAGTGGGGGGTTCTGGTGCTGGAGCATAATAACATAGTGGGATGTAGCCTCCGACTTGATATAATGTGGTGACCCCAACCTCATGGTTGGAATAGGAAGCACCTTGCACATGAGAGCAGCTGGATGGGTTAAACCTGGAACCATCCTGAGAGAGGCACCTGTGTAAATCCCTGAGCCCTGTCTGCATCACCATGTCTTGCAGTGGTTGTGTGTCCCGCCATTCTACGGTCACTGTGTGCGTGGCTCTCTGCTCCATGTTGGGTGCTGTGCAGTACGTGCTGTGTAATGTGTGCGCGTCTCACGGCTGTGCGCGTCCTGCTGTGTGCTCGGTGCTGTGCACATCACACTTGGTGTCTTGCGCTCTACAGGCACGGTTGTGGGTGCAGCTGATGAGAGACCTCAGACATGGGGTACAGCTGAAGAAGGTGCAGGAGAAGACGTTTAACTCTTTGCCCACTGAGTACCAGCTCACTCCATTTGAGATGCTTATGCAGGACATCAGGGCACGAAACTACAAACTGCGCAAGGTCATGGTGAGTACAAAGTAACCCCGGTGCCTCGTGCAATGTGCTGAGGTTTTGGCACAGTTTTTTTTTGCTGGGATTTCAGACGCGCCATATATGTTCCCCTACATATTTTTTGAGCATGCCAAAGTCACTCGGTTAGCACACTCGGATACACTTTATCCCAGCACAGTCGCTCATCACTAAGAGATATTCCCCAGAGAGTTATCCCTTACCCATAAGAGAGGGGATGACTTACTGATTAGTGTGAATCTGGCTGCTAGTACCCCCAGAAGTCCGGAAAATGGGGGTGTCTGCAGAGCCTCGACGTGAATGGAAGACCTCCGCTGCAGGAAATGGTGGAGCGCTCTGCTTGACTCTTGTGCTCGTTTTTACCATGACGGTGTTATCCGTTTCTACTGTGTGCCAAAAAACCCCAACAGGATAAGTAGGTAAAAAACAGACATCTGGCGGCGTTCTGAGTTTGTACCATATTGACCCGTGTGCGTTTTGGAAAGTCCGCAGCTGATTACGTCCTCCCGGATCAAATCTCATCCACGTACTGCGGAGATTTTCCATTGTGTGGATTTTGAAATCTAATTCCTCGTAGGCTGGAGGAGACATCGCTCCGAAGGTCAAGAAGGATGCACATGAACTAATCCTGGACTTCATCAGATCTCGTCCTCCTCTGAGGCCGGTGAGGCGGAACGTCGTATGTCAGTCATTGATCGGAGCAGTGCCATCTGTAAACTGATCGCTTCTATTCTCCACAGGTGTCCAAAAGAAATCTTCCCCCGTTGCCGCTCAGACCAGTTAGTCTCCATGAAAAGATTCTGGAAGAGATTAAACAAGAGCCAAAACTGCGTCCCGTGCCGACGGAAAGGCGAGGGCAGAAAGGTGCGGTGGTGAAGGGTTAAAGATGGGTAAAACATGGCCGATCGGACTCGGATTAATCTTTTTTTGTGCTCCATTCACGTAATTGTCGAAATATTACTGCCACATACTGCTGAAGTAATATCCCCATAATGAGCTGAAAAACATCCATGAGGCTCAGATATCCCAACTATAGTGCAAATAACAGGTCCATAAAGACCCCAATAGACAAATAACATCAATTTTGGTGGGGTCTGACGACCATCTGATTTGTATAGGGGCTTCCCAACTCGTGTCAGGTAAGAGAATGGCCGGTCCACTGTAAATGCCGGATCCTTTTATTTCCAGGGTAGGTGAGCCGCGAACGGAGAAAGGTCTCTGGACATTACTTTCAGGTGTCGCTGCCGGTATATTCTTTTACACCATTTCTCACCCACCGGTTGTCCCATTTTTCTTTTTTATATTCGGTTCTCTATCAGGCTTTGGCTCGCTCCCGTGTATCGTGGACGCTTATTCTGCTGACAAGAAGTCAACGTCTTGTATCAACCTCTCAGTCCAGGAAGCGGCGGCACCTCGGGCTCGTCCCCGAATACTGCTCAAGGCTCCCACGCTGGCAGAGATGGAGGAGATGAATCTGTCTGAGGTGCAAGGACCTGATTATTCACCTGGAAAGATTAAGGCTCATACACGTGCCAATATAGAGATACATACATTACATTACTGATCCTGAGTTACCTCCTGTATTATACTCCAGAGCTGCACTCACTATTCTGCTGGTGCAGTCACTGTGTACATACATTTCATTACTGACTCTGAGTTACATCCTGTATTATACCCCAGAGCTGCACTCACTATTCTGCTGGTGCAGTCACTGTGTACATACATTGCACTACTGATCCTGAGTTACATCCTGTATTATACTCCAGAGCTGCACTCACTATTCTGCTGGTGCAGTCATTGTGTACATACATTACATTACTGATCCTCGGTTATATTCTGTATTATACCCCAGAGCTGCACTCACTATTCTGCAGGTGCAGTCACTGTGCACATACATTACATTACTGATCCTGAGTTACACCTGTATTATACCCCAGAGCTGCACTCACTATTCTGCTGGTGCAGTCACTGTGTACCT
The DNA here is from genome assembly GCF_039654945.1 of Dendrobates tinctorius. Taxonomy (NCBI): domain Eukaryota; kingdom Metazoa; phylum Chordata; class Amphibia; order Anura; family Dendrobatidae; genus Dendrobates; species Dendrobates tinctorius. The sequence continues at coordinate 20,964,368 of NW_027361677.1, forward strand.
ACATTACTGATCCTGAGTTACCTCCTGTATTATACTCCAGAGCTGCCCTCACTATTCTGCAGGTGCAGTCACTGTGCACATACATTACATTACTGATCCTGAGTTACACCTGTATTATACCCCAGAGCTGCACTCACTATTCTGCTGGTGCAGTCACTGTGTACCTACATTACTGATCCTGAGTTACATCCTGTATTATACTCCAGAGCTGCACTCACTATTCTGCAGGTGCAGTCACTGTGCACATACATTACATTACTGATCCTGAGTTACACCTGTATTATACCCCAGAGCTGCACTCACTATTCTGCTGGTGCAGTCACTGTGTACCTACATTACTGATCCTGAGTTACCTCCTGTATTATACTCCAGAGCTGCACTCACTATTCTGCTGGTGCAGTCACTGTGCACATACATTACATTACTGATCCTGAGTTACCTCCTGTATTATACTCCAGAGCTGCACTCACTATTCTGCTGGTGCAGTCACTGTGTACATACCTTACATCTTACATTACTGATCCTGGGTTACATCCTGTATTATACTGGAGAGCTGCACTCACTATTCTGCTGGTGCAGTCACTGTGTACATACATTACATTACTGATCCTGAGTTACCTCCTGTATTATACCCCAGAGCTGCACTCACTATTCTGCTGGTGCAGTCACTGTGTACATACATTACATTACTGATCCTGAGTTACATCCTGTATTATACTCCAGAGCTGCACTCACTATTCTGCTGGTGCAGTCACTGTGCACATACATTACATTACTGATCCTGAGTTACATCCTTTATTATACTCCAGAGCTGCACTCACTATTCTGCTGGTGCAGTCACTGTGCACATACATTACATTACTGATCCTGAGTTACCTCCTGTATTATACTCCAGAGCACAGTAGTGAACAGTGAGTGCAGCTCTGGGGCATAAATACAGGATGTAACTCAGGTTCAGTAAAGTAATGTATGTACCAAGGACTGTGGCAAGAACAAGGGGGCATTCTCTTCGTTTGGAGGAAAGACAATTTCTCCACCTGCATAGAAGAGGGTTCTTTACGGTAAGAGCAGTGAGACTCTGGAATCCTCTTCCTGAGGAAGTGGTGATGGCCAACTCACTGAATGAATTTAAGAAAGGAATGGATGCTTTTCTTGTGAGTAACAGTATAGAAGGTTACAAATAACATAATATTATAGGTAGAGGGTTGACCCAGCTTAGGGGAAGGAATTTTTTTCCCTATGGAGAAAATTGGCTGCTACTCTGTGGGTTTTTTGCCTTCCCCAGGATCAACAATGCAGAACAGCTGCACTAAACATAGGCTGAAATAGATGGACATAAGGTCTTCCTTCAGCCTTCAAAACTATGTTACACAGTGACTGCACCAGCAGAATAGTGAGTACAGCTCTGGAGTATAATGCAGGACATAACTCAGGATCAGTAATGTATGTACACAGTGACTGCACCAGCAGAATAGTGAGTGCAGCTCTGGAGTATAATACAGGATGTAACTCAGGATCAGTAATGTATGTACACAGTGACTGCACCAGCAGAATAGTGAGTGCAGCTCTGGGGTAAAATACAGGATGTAACTCAGGATCAGTAATGTAATGCATGTACACAGTGACTGCACCAGCAGAATAGTGAGTGCAGCTCTGGGGTATAATACAGGATGTAACTCAGGATCAGTAATGCATGTACACAGTGACTGCACCAGCAGAATAGTGAGTGCAGCTCTGGGGTATAATACAGGATGTAACTCAGGATCAGTAATGTATGTACACAGTGACTGCACCGGCAGAATAGTGAGTGCAGCTCTGGGGTATAATACAGGGTATAACTCAGGATCAGTAATCTATGTACACCGTGACTCCACCAGCAGAGTAGTGAGTGCAGCTCTGGAGTATAATACAGGTTGAGTAATGTTTCGTATATACACAGTGAAATGTTTAATGCTGTCGGGCCCCCCATTGTCTTCACCCCTGAACACCGGCCACACTGCCTGAGGCAAAGCAATATCGGGGCATTTAGGAGAGTGAGGTATATAATAAAAGTGACCCCCACAATTCTGCTGTAACACTGAGGTATCGCTGTCTTCCCCCAGGACGATGACTCCCCCAATTCAGAGCTGCGGCGGGTGATCAGTGCTCCCTTGCCCCTGAAACGTGACCGCTCGTTTTCGGAGCAGGACCTGGTGCAGTTACAGACTGAGATGGGGCACAGGCCACACAGGGAAACGGCTCAAGAACAACAAGGACCGGAGTCTCGGGCGCGATCTGGCAGCATGACCACCCCGCACCGGCCCCTGCATCGGCACCTGAGTAAGTGGCTGCTGCGTCCCCTCTGTGCGGGGTTTTCTGCTGGGCACGTGCAGTAATGGCAGATTTCTCTTTACAGCGGGTTACTCAGACTATGGCAGCCCTGCATCGCCCAGTCGTAGCTCCCTCCGCTCCGTGCAGGAGAAGGCAGAGCCGGAGTCTGCCGCAGACAGCAGCTCCCGCCATCGCTGGCTGGTACGTCTCCGTTTTCTTTGTGTCCTCCGGTCTCGGATGGAGTCACTGACGGTAATGTCCGTTTTGCAGGAGTTCAGTCACCCGGTGGACACTTTGGCGTTGACCGTAGAGGAGGTGATGAACGTGCGGCGGGTGCTGGTGAAGGCCGAGATGGAGAAGTTTCTGCCGAGCAAAGATCTATACACCAACCTAAAGAAAGGAAAAGTATGGAGGAGAACAACCACCACCAGCATCCCAAAACCCGCACCCTTAAAAAAAAAAAAAAAAAAAAATGTGTTGCCATATTGGCTTGTGTCAATCAGATCCTCACGGCGCTCGTGCTTTGTTCCTTAGGTTTGCTGCTGTTGCCGGACAAAATTCCCTCTGTTCTCTTGGCCTGCGAATTGTCTGTTCTGTAAAAGGTGAGCGATTCCTACGCTACGGATGGATGGATGTATGAACTGTTGGACTTGGCCTCCCGGGTTGCAGCTTTTTGACTCGCCCTGTCAATTTGTCATGTGACGATGCACGTTTTGCCATCTTTTCGCCTAATTCGCTCTTTTGAAATCATTTTCCTAAATGAAGGATTGTTTGAAAGCTTTTGCAGCGTCATCCCCAAGTGAATTGTCAGCCTTCTTTCTCCATCTGGTGGTTGCTTGAGGAATTGCAAGTCTCTGTTAGGGAGATTTTTTTTAATGGTTTATAATGCCTTAACATATGGAGATATTGAAATATTAAAACTCACTTTTCTTATTTCTAGGTCTGCTTGTGGCTCCTGTAGTGTTAAGGTAAGATGTCAGGTGGCATTTGTGGTACTACATGACCCAGCCCGGACAGATAGTTTGTCACTTTCGTGTAGATTTGATGCATATCCATGGATATATTCTAGATGAAGCTTCCCGCCAAGAAGTTGGGGCACATCCCGGTCTACAGTGTGGGGTTCGAGACCCCCCCAGGAGTAGTCAGCACAAGTGGAAATGCTCACAAGAAGCGGGACGCCTTCCAGTGAGTATCCATCCACCTTAGGGCTGCGGACATGACGGTGGCTCTAATGCACGGCCACTAATAAGTATCAGTGCGGTTGCGTTGCAGCGTCCCAAAAAAACCTGCGCTTCTGATCTAACGATCACCAAAATGTCGCTGCAGTTTTATTATCATAGACGGCAAAGTAAGATGCACGTGGCTGCATTTTACTTGAAATCTGGGTGCAATTTGTGGGGTTTTTTTTTTTTAATTTTTGGGATAAGGTTTTTGCCTTGTGCACATTGTCGCCCCCTGCTGAGCAATATGCAATTAGCATGAATAAGAGCTCTTTTTAGAGAAAAAAAAAAAAAAAAAAAATATATATATATATATATATATATATATATATATATATATCTGCTTTCTAACGGAAACAGCACCACCCATGACCACAGAATGTGTCTGGTATTGCAGCTCAGTCCCATGGAAGTGAATGGAGGCGAGCTGCAGTACAGTGATGGCATACGATCCTTGTCATATATCTATGGGACTGCATCTTTCCCTGCAGAGCGGCGCTCTCGGACACCCAGCGGTGCCGTTCCTTGGATACCTGGTGGCCAGAGCGCAGCTCTTGCAGAGCTGAACAGTAATTCAGTCGTGCCGTTGATGCCTCATTCTCAGTGGTCCCAGATCAGGTAATATACCATCACTTTATCAGATGGGAATACTGCTCTGACTGCTGTAATAGCGCCCCCTATGGATAAATATGTGCATACATAACTGGAATTGCCTTTTAACTGCTGCACCATGACAATAATGCTCCTCTCCTCTCCACTTTTGCCCAGGTCCTGCAGCGGCCTGTCCTGGAAGAACGTCGAGGGTCAGTTCCCCCACATCTATGCTCAGGGTTCTGCTCTGAAGGACGTGTGTTCAGACTGCGCCAGCTTCATCCGCGACGTGGTCTGCTCCAGCCGAAAAAGCGTAGATATCCTAAATACCAGACCCCGACCGGGGACCTCTCATCCCCAATACCGGACAGTCAAGAAACTGTGATGAAATGCTGCACCTTCTGCCCCCATCCATCTCCACCGATTCCTCCTGCTTAGTGTAGAGTCCTGTGGGAGGAGGGGAGCGAGTGTTAACCCCTCCTACTCCAGGTGTTTATAACCTCTCCTATGTATAATTATTGAGCTGCTACTGAATGAACCGACCGATGTGAGGAGATGCCTTGAGGAGAGGAGCGGCGCTGGTGTCATCGCTGGTCCTGGAGGGAAGACCTGTCCTGAGGAAGGTGCTGGGTCACCAGGGACATCAGATGGATCATTGAGTCATATCGGTGCCCACACTGCTCCTGAAATCCTCAGTTCATTACACTGTGGGTCTCCAGAAAACAGTCCCTCTGTCTCCACCTATAGACTAATTTTACTTGAATTTTTCCCATGGATCACTGAAATGAAAATTGGATAAGCTCAATGTTAATTCCATAAATGTCTTTTTTTTTTTTTTTTACTTGTTGTAATTGCCGCTGTTCTCCTGAATCTGGCGATGTTTTTCTTTTGTTCCCGCGCCTCTCCATTGCTGAGATATGGCCTCCTCTTCCCTGTATGTAACTGTAGTCTTGTTGCCAAGTGGGTGTGGTCCCCAAGAAGACTCCCACTTGGCTAAAAGACCAGATTTATGTATGGGGAAGAAAGGGTCATATCCCAGGAACCGGAGAGGCACAAGAACAAAAGAAAAAAATCTCTGGATTCAGGAGAACAGCGGCATTTACACCTGGTAAAAATTACATATTTATGTGCAAAAATGTAATATTAGGAATTATTAATTTCCTAATATATTTGAAACTGTAAAACCTCCAGTAATGACCTCTGTGTCTTTCAATTATAGACCCGGTGGTTTACTTATGATGGGGGTGCAGGGGAATTTTCCAGCCCAGTCACTAAGCTTCGTAACAATTTTTTTTTTCTAATGTAAAATGTCATTTTTAGATAATTTCTAGAGAAGCAGTTTCCGTAAAAAAAATTACTATGGGAAATATGCCTGCCAAATTGTGCTGCTCTGAAACACCACCTGACAAGGCCGCGGGGTTGCTGCACACTGCTAGGCTGTTAAGTGTCATTACACATTGAGTCTACTTTCACATAGCGGGTGCATGTCGCAGCCGGACGGGGCGCCCGCTGACCGGAGCGGACCCTTATTGCTGGGTCGGGTCATTAGAACCACAGTCGGGGCAGGACACGTAGCCATATTAATGGCACAGAAAGGTGCTTGTATTACACTGGGGTGAGTGACCTTAGGGTTTCTGGTTGTTTGGTGTGCTGGGAGTTGTACTTTTACAAAAGCTGGGGAGTTAATGTGTGCAGGCATCACTACAGTACAAATCTGCAAAAAGCACTTTTGCACCTAGGTTGAGATTGAAGTGGATTGTTGTGAGAGGTTACAGCCCCCAGGTATTAAAGTGTAACAGTGGATTACCCCCCCTAAGTACCTGGGGTCCTGCTATAGTCATAATCACCCTGTCATCTATATACATAGCCCCTCTGCTATACCCCATGTGACCAGCAGAGGCAGTATTTTCCTATGCAAAAGAAGTGAGCGGTTCCTGACAACTCTGTACAGGAGATGGAGTCGTCACTTTCTTCGCGTCTCCATATCACGAGGTCTCACAGCAGTAGGATTTTGAGGTGTAGATTATCTGGACCAAGCAAAAAACAAAACAAACCAAACCTGAATTTCTGAGTTGCCTTTAAGGCATTGCCGTTACACTCACAACCCGGTGCGAACCTCACAGTATCCTCTGCCTTGTCCCTAGTGCATGCGCCGTCCTTTCGTCCTGAATTGCCTTTTGCGCAGCCACCAGCCTCATCCGCTTCCCGGACTCCCTCCGGTTATATACAGGAGGCTGTATCGCTACATAGGACCTTAATACGGAGAAGTACAGGTGCGCTGGCTGAGATTTAACCCCTTTAGGACTGGCCGAGCTGATTAACTGTTGCAGGGCGACGTTTCGCCAGTTCTCAGGCAGTCCTCAGGTGGTTCAAATCCTATTTTTGTAAGAAAATTAAAAAAAAATGTAAAGACTGAATGATTGTGTAAATATATATATACTGTACATGTATCTAGGGTAATTGCATCTCCCTGACCGCACTCGTCATAAAATGTCGCACTGCAGTAAAGAGTGGGATTTTTTTTCTAAATTGTCCGTGTTGAGTTCTTCTTTAGTTGGTAGAGAAGTGAGAACCTGCGTTGATGTGAGGGGGGTCTACGGTGGTCTTGGTGAGCATGAGGGGGGGCAATAGTATCTGTTCTTAATGGATGCATTGCAGAGATTACACGGGGGGAGAACATGGATGTGTGAATGAGGACTAACTTGGAGACTGAAAGCTTGCGGCTTGCTCAATCAGAGGTCATGTTATGGAGGTATTCTCCCGTATAGCAGCTAGCAGACAATACACCCATACAGTTGTGGCCAAAAGTATTGACACCCCTGCAATTCTGTCAGACAATACTCAGTTTCTTCCTGAAAATGATTGCAAACACAAATTATTTGGTATTATCTTCATTTAATTTGAAAAAACACAAAAGAGAATGAAGCAAAAAGTAAAACATTGATCATTTCACACAAAACTCCAAAAATGGGCCGGACAAAAGTATTAGCACCCTCAGCCTAATACTTGGTTGCACAACCTTTAGCCAAAATAACTGCAACCAACCGCTTCCGGTAACCATCAATGAGTTTCTTACAATGCTCTGCTGGAATTTTAGACCATTCTTCTTTGGCAAACTGCTCCAGGTCCCTGATATTTGAAGGGTGCCTTCTCCAAACTGCCATTTTTAGATCTCTCCACAGGTGTTCTATGGGATTCAGGTCTGGACTCATTGCTGGCCACCTTAGAAGTCTCCAGTGCTTTCTCTCAAACCATTTTCTAGTGCTTTCTGAAGTGTGTTTTGGGTCATTGTCCTGCTGGAAGACCCATGACCTCTGAGGGAGACCCAGCTTTCTCACACTGGGCCCTACATTATGCTGCAAAATTTGTTGGTAGTCTTCAGACTTCATAATGCCATGCACACGGTCAAGCAGTCCAGTGCCAGAGGCAGCAAAGCAACCCCAAAACATCAGGGAACCTCCGCCATGTTTGACTGTAGGGACCGTGTTCTTTTCTTTGAATGCCTCTTTTTTTCTCCTGTAAACTCTATGTTGATGCCTTTGCCCAAAAAGCTCTACTTTTGTTTCATCTGACCAGAGAACATTCTTCCAAAACCTTTTAGGCTTTTTCAGGTAAGTTTAACTTAGGCCGGGGTCACACTACAGAGGACTACGGACGAGTGAGAGGCGTAAAAAGCACGCATTAGACACGGACCAATGATTCTCTATGGGGTCCCTCACACCAGCCGTATATTTCTCCTCAGTATCCTACGCTCCGTGCCAATTGCAGCATGCTGCGATTGTCAGCATACTACGCCCGTAATACGCCAATGCAAGTCTATGGGTGCGCAAAAAATACGGATTACACACGGACCACACATGTGACTCGCGAGAAATACGCAGGTCTTTTGGCTGGTGACAGGAAATGCCCCAATCCATCATCAGGAAGCCTAGACATGCAAATGAGCTCAAAAACCACTCCAGCCATCCAGGAAGTCAGCCTCCACGGAGTACAGCAGCAGCAGCATGGCGCCATATTTCCTTAATGTGGAGATGCTTATAGTATTAGTGCAGGAGCGGCCAGAACTTTGGGACCAAAAGGATCCCAATTATGCCAACCGAGCAAGAAAGGAGGCGTCATGGAGGCGCATATGTCGCCAGATGTTCCATGACTTTGGTGATCGGCCACGTGAGGAGCAGCAGAAACTGAGTATGTACAAGGCCCAAAAATGATTTAAATTACCTCACAAACAAAAATTCATACAGATTCTGCCCCCCCCCTTCCTGTCCTCCTTTTTGCCTCATGAGGCGGGTAGATTTTGATGTGACACATAGTTTCACACTGCCATCATTTTGCCCAGGCCACAAGCTCCTCTTCCTCTTAGGCAACCAAGCTATTAAGTGTAGTTACTTGATACATGAACTATTGTGACCCTGTGTATCTGGCCTGGATGGCCCAATTAGATATGCCTCCCTGGGTAGAAAGCACACCCCAGAAGGCCCCATGTCTAGACTACTGGTAGCAAATGTGACCGATCAAATATGTGAAATTGATAATATTTCCTGTCACATTGCAGTGGAAGATGTGATGAAACGCTGGCGAAGCATCCGGGACCAATACCGCCGGGAACGCCAGCAGCGGTCCAGGAGTGGGGATGCGGGCTACGTGAAACGCAAATATGTGTATTATGACCGGCTCTCCTTCCTCGCCCAAATTCTGGATCTGAGACCGTAAGTAGATACCTCACACCACATTACACCGATACTTTACAGGGCCAAAAATATTGATGTATTTTTGCCTCTGTTCTATTTCATAACAGAACTCAATCCGACCTTATGGATCGAGGAACGGCCTCAGAGGCAGAGCCCATAATAGATCCTGTAGGGGATGAGGTGGCTGGCCCATCTTCTCCCCCTACAAGAAGGATGGCAGAAGATGAGGCATCACAGGACAACCCATTGGCTGCCCAACAAACCACACCACCAGGACCGTCAGCTGCTGGGCCATCACCCATCCTGGAGGAGCAGGGCAACTTGAGCAGCAGCCCAACTGCCCAGATCCGGGGCTCCCCACAGCCTGCTGGAACATCCCGGCGAGAACGAAGAAGGCGGCAGATGGCTGTTCAAGATACCAGGACCAATGTGGCACTGGGGTCCTAAATTACCTATCTAGAGTCACTACAGATGATGGGGAGGAGGCCTACTCACGTAGCCTGTCCCTTTATCTCCGTGCCCTTTCCCGTGAGGTCAGGCTCCGTATTCGGGGATGTTTTCAGATCCTGCTTGATGCAAGCACACCCCCCAATACCCCATATGAGCTTTTCGAATATCTGGAGAGGTGGCAGCTTTCCCCCCGAAATCTAATGCGCATGAGACCACCCACACAGATGCTTGCTCAAGCAGGGTCTGAACATCCTCAAATACGTGGGCTTACACCTCACCCCCTTCCTCCCCCTACCCAACCTTCACAACAGCAGCAACAGATTTCTGGCTCTAGCCAACCCCACCAATATGGCCACTTTTTCCCACCCAGTGTTGGAGGCTATATTGGTGGGTATGAGACACGGGCCTACCCGCCCCATCAAGATGCCCCTCAGCAGTATTACTATGGCCACTACCCCCAACAAGCACAGGAGGAAGGTCAGTACCAACACCATGGGCAACAGTATGCACCCACACAGGGCGATGTTGCTCAAAGTAGTCCGCAGCAACCACAGGCTGCTCCTCCGCCTTCTCCTTCCCCAACATTCCACAATTTATAAGTGGCTAAAAACATGGACTTAGTAAACCCATACTGTATATGAGTGTTCTTAAGCGGTCTGATGGGAGGAGATGTCCAGTGTGTTTGAACTGGTGCTCAAAATCCCAAGGCAAAGTAAAAAAGAGGTTTTCTCCATCATCAAAATGAGCTAAAACAGATACTAATAACATTTCTTATGACGGTTTTCAAATCATATGATTAAGACACCATGATAGACAAGGCTACCTTATGCGTTTCTGAGACATATTACATGTCTGTAAAAAAGACAATATTTCACCGCGCTATACTGGCAAAGTCAAAGGATCAAAATAGAGTACTCACTTGATAATGCATAGAAAAGGCGTGCTGTCCATATTCACTTAGCAAAATTTAGGCCAGCTAACTATATTCCAAAATCAAGGCAAACAGCCTCAAGACCATCACGCTCTCTCTATGTATTATCAAGTCAGTCTTCTAATTTGGTCCTTTGACTTTCCCAGTATAGTGCGCTGAAATATTATGTTTATTACAGACATGTAATATGTGTCAGAAACGCGTAAGCTAGCCTTGCCTGTCATGGTGGCTTATTAATATGATTTGAAAACCTTCAGAATAAATGTTAGTATTATCTTGTGTAGTTCATTTTGATGATGGATAACTCCTCTTTTTTACTTTGGATTCCAAATGTGTACAGTTGCAATGTTGTTATTGCACTATGTATGTTGTAGGATATGTTTGTAATTTTGTTTTAACAACAATGTTGAAATATGCCAAAAGGCCAATTTGGGCCATTGCCCAAGTTTTTCATAGGGCAAGAATATGTTTGCCTTACAAACTAAAAAAAACACCAAAAAAAAGGCAAAAGTAAAAATTTGGCAACTACACTTTACGTCTCTGTCTTAATTGTCCAAACCCATATCAAAATACGCTTACCAAATCAAAGCAACAGTCAGAGATTCAGAAGGGGTAGAAATATATATATTTTGACACACATCAAACCAACATTGCCAACATAGAGACAGCATGCTCTTGCCAAGAAGGTGCCATAAAGTAATTAGTGAAAATATCACGCACTTTGAGGCCAGAGATCGGTCTACGTTGATGGTTGATAGGTGGTCTCACCCTACACACATTGTCCGGCCCACGCACAACACCAGCAGAGGAGGAACAATCATGTATCCTGGTGAAGTTATGAAGAACCACACAGGCTTTAACTACTTCATTAACATTTTGTTCACTCAGCTGAATGGCAGACTGGAGTACCCGCCATTTGGCACAAAGAATCCCAAAGGAACACTCCACCAGTCGCCGAGCACGTGATAGGCGCAAGTTAAATATCCTGCGCCTGTGGTGAAGGTTGCGCCGGGGATATGGCCTCATGACATTGCGCGATAACTGAAAGGCCTCATCTGCCACAAGGACATGAGGGACACATTCTTGAGTGGAGCCTGGTAGCTGGCGTGGTGGTGGGAGATCCAACTGGTTGGTGCGTAGCCGCCGAGCCATTATGGAAGTATTGAAGACTCTAGAGTCTCCCGTCCTTCCATAGGCCCCAATGTCAACAATTATAAACTTGTATTGAGGGTCTACCAGAGCCAACAATACAACAGAAAAGTATTGTTTATAATTGAAGAATTGGGAGCCTGAGTTCGGCGGCTTACGCACCCGGATATGTTTGCCATCCAGGGCCCAATACAATTTGGAAACTGGCAGTCCTCCTCAAAGTCCCTTGATATCCTCAACCAGTCTTCCATCCTGGGCTCGGGCATGACGAGTTGATGTAGTCTTGTCCATATTTCACTACATGTTGACTTGACTATTCCAGATATGGTTGATCTTCCAATCAGAAACTCATGGTGGAGGGCGGCATAAGACAGGCCAGTGGCCAGGAAGCTGAAGAACAACAGAAAAGGATGATTGTCGAATGCACACATTTACAAAACAAACAGTTCCATACATAACAAACTTGGTAGGATTTCAGAGCAAATAACACACATATCTTGCTTTGCACAATGAGTTAGTGATATTCAGTACATATTACACATAACATTCTGGTCTGTAAGTTGACACATATGTGGACTAAGATGAGGGCCTAAAACTTACTACAAGAAGGCAAAAATTCAAACTTTGCCCAACACATTATGAACATAGAGAATGTGGTTGTGTAGTACATACCGTAATGTGAGTAGAAGTCGCTCCTCTGCAGATATAGATTTGCGCATCCCTGTGTCCTGAAAGGTTATCCCAGGGCGCACTGTCTCCAACAGTCAATCAAATGTGGCAAGGCTCATTCGACAGTATTAGTAGAATTTTACAGGATGCTCACGCATAGAAGAATAGAGGGGGTGAAAATGACCTTTTGTGAGTCGTTGCCTCAAAAGTGGATGTACCCACATGCGTCTCCTCCTCCGCGGATCCACTATCACTGGGTATGGTTACCCAAAGCGCCGTGAAAAAAGCCAGTTGAAGAGAACCTGCTCAGTTGTGTTGAAAGTCAGACCCTCTGCCATGTTACACATACAACAGCAACACACCTAGTGAAGGCAAGGTGACAAATGGACAGAATGGAGGCTGCCACCTGTTCCTGAGCCAATAAATAGGGTGCAGGCTAATGATTTAAATAGTTAGCAGGCCTCAAAACCGTTAAATGTCCATTTTGCAAGCCTGCGAGAAAATCTCGCCATACGGATTCAATACGGATGCCATACGGATGATTACATGAGCAAAATACGCGACCGCACCTTGCTTACAGATGACATACGGAGCACTATTTAGGGGTCATTCATCCGTATTACGCCTGTAAACTACGGACCGTATTTTGCGTTGGTTAGTGTGACCCTGGCCTTAGCCAAAATAACTGTGACCAACCGCTTCCGGTAACCATCAATGAGTTTCTTACAATGCTCTGCTGGAATTTTAGACCATTCTTCTTTGGCAAACTGCTCCAGGTCCCTGATATTTGAAGGGTGCCTTCTCCAAACTGCCATTTTTAGATCTCTCCACAGGTGTTCTCTGGGATTCAGGTCTGGACTCATTGCTGGCCACCTTAGAAGTCTCCAGTGCTTTCTCTCAAACCATTTTCTAGTGCTTTTTGAAGTGTGTTTTGGGTCATTGTCCTGCTGGAAGACCCATGACCTCTGAGGGAGACCCAGCTTTCTCACACTGGGCCCTACATTATGCTGCAAAATTTGTTGGTAGTCTTCAGACTTCATAATGCCATGCACACAGTCAAGCAGTCCAGTGCCAGAGGCAGCAAAGCAACCCCAAAACATCAGGGAACCTCTGCCATGTTTGACTGTAGGGACCGTGTTCTTCTCTTTGAATGCCTCTTTTTTTCTCCTGTAAACTCTATGTTGATGCCTTTGCCCAAAAAGCTCTACTTTTGTCTCATCTGACCAGAGAACATTCTTCCAAAACGTTTTAGGCTTTTTCAGGTAAGTTTTGGCAAACTCCAGCCTGGCTTTTTTATGTCTCGGGGTAAGAAGTGGGGTCTTCCTGGATCTCCTACCATACAGTCCCTTTTCATTCAGACGCCGACGGATAGTACGGGTTGACACTGTTGTACCCTCGGACTGCAGGGCAGCTTGAACTTGTTTGGATGTTAGTCGAGGTTCTTTATCCAACATCCGCACAATCTTGCGTTGAAATCTCTTGGCAATTTTTCTTTTCCGTCCACATCTAGGGAGGTTAGCCACAGTGCCATGGGCTTTAAACTTCTTGATGACACTGCACACGGTAGACACAGGAACATTCAGGTCTTTGGAGATGGACTTGTAGCCTTGAGATTGCTCATGCTTCCTCACAATTTGGTTTCACAAGTCCTCAGACAGTTCTTTGGTCTTCTTTCTTTTCTCCATGCTCAATGTGGTACACACAAGGGCACAGGACAGAGGTTGAGTCAACTTTAATCCATGTCAACTGGCTGCAAGTGTGATTTAGTTATTGCCAACACCTGTTAGGTGCCACAGGTAAGTTACAGGTGCTGTTAATTACACAAATTAGAGAAGCATCACATGATTTTTCGAACAGTGCCAATACTTTTGTCCACCCTCTTTTTTATGTTTGGTGTGGAATTATATCCAATTTGGCTTTAGGACAATTCTTTTTGTGTTTTTTTCATTTAAGACAAATTAAATGAAGATAATAATACCAAAGAATTTGTGTTTGCAATCATTTTCAGGAAGAAACTGAGTATTATCTGACAGAATTGCAGGGGTGCCAATACTTTTGGCCACAACTGTAATATAGGACTCCATGGGGGTACTAGACAGCACTAACTATAGGGGGCGCCATATGCCTGGATCTCTGCACTTGGACTGAGCCTATAAAAGGGCCCTGCTCGGCTTTAATCGTGTGCTGGTATTAGTGGTGCTTTGTCAGCGTGTGTCACAAATGACGCCAGGACACAAGGGCGGCCGATTCATCAAAGTGTTTACAGGAGGAATATTTGTGACTTTTCGCAAATGCTACCAAAATGTGCAGAGCTGGGAAACAGCCAGGATGGGGCTCGGCTACACCCGCCCGTCAAATCCATCAAAATTGGCGCTAGTCCTTGACTGGGATAGAAATTTTGGCGCAAAAGATGATACGCTTAACTCCTGCCATGCCGTGTGCCTCTTAAAGGGAACCTGATAGCAGATACATGCTGGCAGATCCATAGGCTGCATGTATCAGCTTTATGCTATCAGCCATGGATGGGTTTCTCTGAAACGCCAAAGCCGCCATGGGAGACTAGTCGAGCAGGCCGGTCCTCGGCAGCTTCTATCCGCCCGCTGCTAATGATTGACTGGTCTTTCCCTATACAAGCACACAGAGACCTGTCACTCCAGGGGAGCGGACAGGGAGAAGCTGCCAGGGAGCCATCTTTCTGACTAGTCAGCGGTCCTTTTTGTTCCCTATCTGGCGCACATATCAGGTCCCCTTTAGTGAATTTAGTGCATCTTTTTCCCATCACTCTGCCTCCGCCGGACTGTCGTCTTCCCATGGTGCGTCCTGCCGCCATCTCTTCCTTGGATATCGAACCTGGCGAACCTTCACTGGCCACACGCATCAATGAGCCTTGGGCCGATGACACTATGGCCGATTCACCAGTTCCCCTTCCTTGGACCACTGCAGACCATATTCCAGGCACACAAAGAAAAAAACAATTAAAGTCGTTTTTCTACACTTACAAAAAGTTATTTCGATGCCCAGAAAAGGATGCTCTTAAATTTGCAATTTAACCACTAGGTGGCAGCATGATAAGGAGTTTGCACATGAATCACTATCCCCATCTACTTACTTCTTAGACCCTAGTCCAGAGCCTCTCACCTTGCCAAATCAGATCTCATACTTTGCACTGATGAGAGCCAACAGCTCGAAACACCGTGTCTGCAAATTGAGATTCTGATTTGGCTTGTATCCTAAGTCATACTACAAGACTTGTTAAAGGGTTGATTGTGACTTGTAGGTTCGCTACTACCAATAGGTGGCGCTGTAGAGTAAAAGTCCTCTTTCTTTCTGAAGAGGCAATTTGCATATTATATCCCCATCTAGTGGGCAGAATGTGTACGACGTGTCAAAAATCTGGCACATGCGCAGTGTCAAACTCCTCCGTGCTCGTTCTTGAACTGTGGTTACTGACGTGCTCGCCGGTCGCCGCCCCCCGGATGTGAGCCGGAGCCATGTCCCGTCGGGCCTTGAGGAGGCTGCGAGGGGAACAGAGGGGGCAAGAGGAACCTGGAGGCCCTGAGGAGATAGAGGAGGAACCTCCACAGCCCGAGCCACGGAACCGGAAAAACAAGGGGAACCGCAAACTGTTGGAAGAGCGGGGCCTGAGTAATCCATTCCAGCTGGTGTGTACTGCCATCTGGTGGCGGGGCCGGGGAACTGCGGCTGTCAGGAGTAATGCTGTGCAGTGTCATTGCCCTAATTAACCCCTTCCCACCATGGCCATTTTTCATTATTGCCCTTTCATTTTTTTCCTCTGAGATCCATAACTTTTTTAAAATATTTTTTTTAAAACCGTTATTAAGATTTACTTAAAGGGACAGCGTATAACTTGTTTCCCCCAGATCACTGACACAAGTGAAGACCCCCAGAGTGACCCCGACATTGGCCAGACTGCTCAGTCCAGACTTACAGATGATGACCCCGATAGAGAAGAAAAGCCTGACACTGACCCCAGTGAGACGGCGGCAGCTCAGGTGTGGACCCCCAGGCCTGCTCTGTTATCCCATTCACGTCCTTCACAACTTTTTTAATTTCTACTTAATTCTCTTTTCAGACCTGTTCCAGTAATAAAACAAAGAAGAAAAAAAAGAAAAGGAAAGCAAAGAAGTCTGCAGCCGTTGACGGTCAGGTACGACGGCCTCTCCGGATAATGGAGATTGTATTATATGTAGTATGGCTCACAGGGCGGACATGGAATGACATTACTCACACTCAGTTCAGGTGATCATCCAGCCCCATCGCCCCCGGGGTATAACGCTCTGCTGACCCCATTACTGCAGAGTCCAGATCTCGTCTGGTGTAACATCACCACAAACACTGCGCCCCCGCCGGGAGCTTCATGGCTGAGCTGCTGCATGCAGCCGAGTGTTGTATGGAGTGGTGTAAAGCTGTCACCACTGGACTCTGGAGGAGATGTGTTCTGTGCAGTGAGGGGTCACACTTCTCTATCTGCATCTGATGGAGTCTGTTTGCTGATTCCAGCAGGACATTACCCCCTGACTGCATTGTGTCCGCTGTATGGATTGTGGTGGAGGGATAATGTTATGGGCTTATTATCAGGGGTCAGCATTGGGCCCTTAGTTGTAATAAAGGGAAATGTTAATGCTTCAGCAGAAGACATTGCGGACAATTGTAGCTTCCAGCTTTGGGGGACAGTTTGAGAAGACCCTTTCCTGTTCCCCATGACTGTGCCCATAAAGACATGGTTGTGGGGAGTTTGGTGGAAGAACATGACTGGCCACACACAGCCCGGACCACAACCTCATCCTACACCCTTGGGATGAACGAGAGCTGAGCCTGTGAGCCCGGTCTCTCTCCAACATCAGGGTCTGACCACAAAAATGTTCTTATGGACGACGGGGCAAAAATAATCACACAGAAACCTCCAAAATCTCATACCCGATGTGTTCATTAATGAGGTATCTTAAATCTGGTACTGGTGTATTGTGAAGATGGCCCAATACTTTTCTCCATATACTACATAATTTCTGGGCGGTCCGGTACACCAAAGCCGGGGCTGCTGTTACAGGGCGGGTATATGTTCTCGTTCCCTTCATACATCCATACGCCCCAGTAATAAATGGTGAAGTCTCTTCCTGATCACTTATACTAAGGGGTTGGAGCACTAGGTAAAAATCAGCACTGCCTCACCTGATATGTCGGGTCCGTTATACTATGTGCTGTGATCTAGTGATTTATTTGTGTATTGTTATTGTGCAGAAAATGACTTGTTTCATGTTTTGTTTTGTTTTTTTCTGACCACGTGCAGCCGGATGGCGCTGCGGAGGGCGGCGATGAGATCGGGGACATCGACAGTATTTTACAGAAGATAGAAAACGGTAATGAATTTCTGCACCAGATTCAGAACAACGGGAGTAACGCAGACAGCCGTCCTCTGCTATACGTGGAGCACAGGTACCAACAGACGGCTCCACTATCTATAGCGGTCATCATCAGGGGAAATGGTCTACCTATAGGCAGTGTAACCCAACCGTCTGGCAACATTCAGTCCTACTTAAAGGGGCTCTCCAGGATATAACCTTAATGGACACCACTAATATGGGATTGGTCACAGTCCAGCCCCTGGAGCCCAACTTGATCTGTTTATGGACAGCAAGTCCTGTTGAAATGATGAGCTGCATCCACTTCTATGGCTTCTTCCGCTCTATCAGGTCACATTAGGGTCTCTATCTGTCCCAATATCGTAACCTGAAGTGTTTCTCTTTGTAGGAACCTGAACCCCGAGACCGAGCTCAAGAAATTTTTTGGATCTCGAGCCGTTATGGGCGATCAGAGGTGTGTTGTAACAATGTGTGATCTTCTCTAGGTTATATGATTTCTAAACAGTCTTAATTGAAAATGTCCTCCTATTGTATAGCTGTAGAGCCTGTGTAACTCCTCCACCTAGACGGCTGTGCTGCTAGATCTGACATAGGTGGGATTAGCACACTGCTCCTTGCCTGGTCTCTCTCCTCTATCATTTCTCCTCTGAGGGCTCATTCACATGTTCATTTTATGACAAGTGCTGTCTGTGTTATTCATGGATAGCACTCGTACCTGTAATAGTGAATGAGTTCATTTACATGTCCGGGATTTTTCATGGTCCGTGCAAAATCGTGGAGACATGTTCGATTTTCATCCGAGTATTTGATCTAAATCTACCATGCTAGTCTATGGGTCCATGAAAAGAATCAGACAGCACTCAGATGAACATCTGTGTACCATTGATTGCAGTGTGATTTTTTCATGGACTTACATAGAAGAAGGTAGAGAAAAAAGTTAGCTGCTCCTCCATAGTGTACACCCCATTGACAGGAACTAGGACATTCAGTTTAGCTACGGGTCTTTTATTAGACCCTCATCTACCTCAGTGTACGTCGTTCCTTTTCAGGTTTCCGGAGGGATACAGTGTGAATAGTCACTACTGTAATCCCACATAGAGACTACGAGTACGGCGTGTACTGCCACCCCGTGTCCTCATACGTCTAGTCGGCAGGGCCCCAACCCCTAATGCAGAAGCTTTTTTAGGTGATCCGGATCCGGTCCTGTCCCCCAATGAAGGCTCCGAGAAATAGATTTTACGGTAAGCAACCAAAAATCCTGTTTTTTATGTACGAAAAAACTGGATGGAAATTACTGATTAAATTCAGTCAGTGTTTCTCGTACGTATAAAAATCCTGACATGAGCCCTTAGGATTGGAGACAGTGAGGAAAGCATCCAAGTCTTCCGAGAGGGCAGATTACAAAGGCTATATATAAGCAGGAAAGGAAAGCATATACAAAGCAGTTTATAGGGAGAGACTACACAGACTATGTGTTTGTATCCATGAGCAAAGTGCTCATGAGTCACATACTCCTCAGCATTGGGAACAATAGCTTCCCTGTGAGCTGAAATCACTCCAGAAATGAAGCTGTGCTAACACATGAGCTAGCAGCAGCATCCTAGACACACAGACCACGCATCCAGCATGTATTACTCAGAGGGACACTCCTGACCATTACTTTAAATGAACCCTAATATATCGCCTTTCACATCACAGACCGCGTCAGCGACAAAGACTGCACCACCGGAGCACGTGGTTGACGTCGGCTAAGAACACATGGCCGAGATTCAGTAAAACGGGTGAGTTCTGCTCCAGGTAAGTGTCCGTCCCAGTGCCGCCTGTCTCGGGTCACCCTACTCACTCTTAGTTTATATGATGTCTTTCTTAGGGATTACTATGAGCCTTCTAGAGACCAAGCGAGGGGTCCAGTATTTCGCCTTTGAGCACCAGAGAGATTATCAGCAAGTTCAGTTCAAGTTTCTGGATGCTGTGGAGTCAATGGATCCCAATAACATTGTGGTAAGCAATACGGTTAACCCTTCCTGACCAGATTCCTTTTAGGGCATAATTTTGGTTTTAATGGCACGTTATCGGTGTGTCCCTTCTGTAGCTGCTCCTCCAGATGAACCCCTATCACATAGACTCCTTGCTACAGCTCAGCGATGTGTGCCGGCTACAGGAGGACCAGGAAATGGCGCGGGATTTAATTGGTAATTGTCCCGTCTTGCATTTTTTCATTGTATAGGTTGGTAATAATATGACGGTGGATCTTTAGGGTCTTAATATTTTATTTTTTTTTCGCAGAGCGAGCACTCTACAGTTTGGAGTGTGCATTCCATCCGGTTTTTAGTCTGACCAGCGGGACTTGCAGGCTGGATTATGTCCGAGCAGAAAACAGGTCTGATACCACAGCTACAGTATTCTTTCAGGTGGACAGATTGTTCTTTTCAAAGGGGTTGTGCCAAGATGGCAAGATAATTTGCTAATCACTGCTGCTCCCACCTATGGGACCCCCTCTGATCACAAGCCCATGGCTCTGGAGTGCCCTTTAAGAGTGGAGCAATGGTTAAACGTGCGCACTGACACTCCATTCATTTTCTATGGGACTGCCAGAAATAACAGAGCGCTGCCCTCGGCCATTTCTGCCGGACTTTTTTGCAACAAGGCATATAAACTTGGCACACACCCAAAGAATGATGTTGCAAAATTGGTGATTTTAATGGATGACAGTACATACATAAACGTTTCGGTCTTTGACCTTCATCAATGTACGTTAGAATGTACTGTGAGCACTTTGTGAATAGGTTTTAAGGAAAAAACCAATGCTGCAGGGAGGTAACTATCGCCGTCCCACGTGCAATTTAGTGGCGTGTGGATGCGGTATCCGCCGCGGATCCTATTTTGCAACATCATTCTTTGGGTGTGTGCCAAGTTTATATGTATTGATATTTACGGATTGGGATCCTACTTGTGCACCATTCCGGTATATAACAGGGTAGTGCCAACGGTTTTGCTTGAATACTGTTAACCCTTACGTTGTGCACACCCCCTTGGGCGATGTCATCCCTCACATTCTCGTACAATGCAGAAGAGACATCCAACATTATAGCACAATCTACTCTTCCTAGTGATTTTCTCAGACTTCCTCCCAAGGAGACCAGGGGTCGTGACTTGGAGAGGACACTCAGGCGGTGCACCAATTTGGAGTTACACTGTGTCACTCTCACTGAATATCTTAAAGTTCAGAGGATACCCAGGGGACTGCGTGTTCCCCTGCGTCCCACTCTCTTCAGCGAATCTAGTGATTTCTGCTCTCGTTTCGAACAAATTATTAATAAGTGTTCTTTCGATCTTATTACTCTTACTTTGGAGCATCTACATCTAGGAATCGCCAAGTGCAAAGAGGAAATTTCTAATATAGAAACCCAGCTTTGCAACATCATTCTTTGGGTGTGTGCCAAGTTTATATGTATTGATATTTATGGATTGGGATCCTACTTGTGCACCATTCCGGTATATAACAGGGTAGTGCCAACGGTTTTGCTTGAATTTTTTGCAACAAGGGACATGTTGTAACAATGAGAGAAAACTGGTGATGTTTGTTTTTGTACCCTTTGTCCATAGAGGGTTTTTCTTGGCTCTTTTCAAGCACATGATGTTCTTGGAGAAGCGAGGCTGCCTCCGGACGGCACTGGAGTTCTGCAAACTAATCCTCAGGTGAGTAAGTAAAGGTAGCGTCATCCGTTGTCACGGGATGGAGGAAGCTGAGGCAACTTGATCTCATATGATACATAATGTGATAAAGAGACAATCGCTATAATAATAAATAATGTTGTCCTTCCCCGAAAAATCACTTTACAGTATCGGCCACTAGGTGTCTCCCTTCTAAGTAACTTACCGTCAAGTGTATTCCATCTCTATCAGCATTGACAGATTATAGGAAGTGGGAGGGCGGGCCTTTGTATCTGTGCAGGAAGTGGGAGGGCGGGCCTTTGTATCTGTCCAGGAAGTGGGAGGATGGGCCTTTGCATCTGTGCAGGAAGTGGGAAGGTGGACCTTTGTATCTGTCCAGGAATTGGGAGGATGGGCCTTTGTATCTGTGCAGGAAGTGGGAAGGTGGACCTTTGTATCTGTCCAGGAAGTGGGAGGGTGGGCCTTTGTATCTGTGCAGGAAGTGGGAAGGTGGGCCTTTGTATCTGTCCAGGAAGTGGGAGGGTGGGCCTCTGTATCTGTGCAGGAAGTGGGAAGGTGGACCTTTGTATCTGTCCAGAAAGTGGGAGGGCGGGCCTTTGTATCTGTGCAGGAAGTGGGAAGGTGGGCCTTTTGTAGCTGTCCAGGAAGTGGGAGGGCGGGCCTTTGTAGCTGTCCAGGAAGTGAGAGGGCGGCCCTTTGTATCTGTCCAGGAAGTGAGAGGGCGGCCCTTTGTATCTGTCCAGGAAGTGAGAGGGCGGCCCTTTGTATCTGTCCAGGAAGTGGGAGGGCGGCCCTTTGTATCTGTCCAGGAAAGGGGAGGGCGGCCCTTTGTATCTGTCCAGGAAGGGGGAGGGCAGAGGTTTGTTTATCAGACGTGGAGGCTTTGCAAGCCTGTACAGTAAGTGGGGCCAGTCTTTGCCCCTCTGGCTTTTTCAGTTTTGTCTGTTAAACTGCATGCAGGCATTAAGTTCAGGTGAGGTAAACCAGTTCCAAGGCTGGAGCAATGCTTCCTGGGAAATGAGGAGAAAGTAAAGTTCCAGTACCTATTGTGCTGGTAAAATGCTGCTGAGGAGGAATTGTCCAGTATAAAAGCTTGACTGGCCAGTTAGAGTGTATGAGAATGAAGATAGTTCCTAGACTGGTATGTGCACATTCTGGAAGATGAAAGCAGCAACACCAGAGGCCAGACACGCTTTCTACATGATACTGACAAAGTAACTTTTATTACTAGACTGAACAGTCTGACTTAATCACTGCCGTTATATCGTGCAGTTTTGATCCTGAGAATGACC
This sequence comes from Dendrobates tinctorius, assembly GCF_039654945.1. NCBI lineage: Eukaryota > Metazoa > Chordata > Amphibia > Anura > Dendrobatidae > Dendrobates > Dendrobates tinctorius. The sequence goes on from NW_027361677.1 coordinate 20,986,727, forward strand.
CGCTGTGCATGCTGCTGCTGATCGATTACCTGGCTCTGCGTGCACGGGAGTTCCTATATCTTGTCCGGATGTTTGAGGAGTGGGAGGTGAGTATGTTAGAGGGAACACAGCGTCCGTAAATCAGCTGCTGTTTATATTTCATTATCATTTTTGGTATGACTATCTTTTTTTTTCAGGCTCATCGGAATTTATCCCAACTTCCCAACTTTGCTCTTTCTGTCCCGTTGGCTCTCTTTTTGTACGGTCAGCAGGAAGAGGTGTCGGAGCAGGAGCAACTGAACAAGTACAACCGAGCTTCGCTCCTCCTGCAGCAGTCACTCATCATGTTCCCGGGGAGTAAGTGTCCCGTCCCTAAGGAATATTCCTCTTGTACAGGCTGCTACTGTTTTTGGTTTGTCCTTTTAAATTTTTTTTTTTTTTTTTTTTTTTTTTTACTTAAGTGTTTTGTTATCATTACATATCTTTGCAATATATCCAGATGTAATTATTTTATTTTGCAGTATGGAAAAAAAAACATCCCTTTTATGATCTAGAAACAGTCAGCAAGTTGCTATTTACTGTCACTAGTTCTTTCGTTGTAGAATATTGTCCTGCTGATTGTCTCCAGGATTATTGGTTTCCCCTAACACCCTACTATATTTGCTGATGGTCGCTTTGATTTCTTTTCCCTTTTTTTTGCTGCAGTTCTCATACCACTTCTTGATGCCTGCGGTATTCAGCCCGATACTAGTGTCGCTTCACACCCGTTTTTCGGAGCTGTGGCCCAAATAAGGTGGGTAAGGTTCATTCCCCGTAGTCAGTGCTCCGGTCAGATGCTCCCATTTTATCAGTGTTGACACGTGTGCAAACGCTACCACCGCTCCAAGCCAAGACTTTCTGTGTGGGTATTAGTCGCCATCTTTCCCTGCAGATGATGGCTGTGATAAACAGCCATCATCTGCCTCTAATGGCTGTGAATCTATTACATAATGCTGTCAATCTCTTACAGCGGCATTTAATGCTCTCCGGCAGGGGTGCGCGTCAATCTATGCACTCGTGTCAATCTATCGGCCACCTTATTCCTCGCTGAAAATAAAAAAATACACATTTGTGTATGTAACAGTCCAATCTATCAAAATATAAAATAAATTAACCCAATCGATAAATGGCGGAATGAGAAAAAAAATCAAAACGCCAAACTTAACGTTTCTTCAACACCTGCAATAAAATACAGTGAGAAGCGATCAAAACATCGTATCCAACACAAAAAGGTATCAGTAAAAACGTCATCTCAGGGTGCAAAAACTAAGCCATCACACGACCCCATTGATCAAAAATGGAAAACTTTATAGGTCTCGGAAAATGGCAACACAAGCGGACGGAGGGGAGGAAAAACGGAAAATAGATATTCTGCTGACCTGCATGGAGTTAAGCTGCAATACCAGACACAACCCATGGAGCGGAGGGGCGCTGTTTGACGTATTTTCTACATTCAAATTTGCAGCCAGCCTCCTGCCCTATCCCAGTTGACCTCTCTGTATATTGGAAGATGTCAAGGCCTCTGGAAGGATCCTGCGGTCATGTGCTGGTTGGAGCAGAACGTCCGAGAAGTTTTGCACAAGGTTGACAGTAATGACCCAGTCGTGAAGGAGTGTGAGCTCAGGTGAGAATGCGGCAACTTTTAAGACTTTTTTTTTTTTTTTCCTTTTGTACCTTCGTTGTTTACTTCTCTGGAGCGATGATGTGATGACCAGTCGCATGACCGATGCAGCCAATCACATCTATCACTTCTGAAGCCAGTGGTAAAACATGGATGTACATCATCACTCCAGGAAAGTAAAAGACAGACACAGAGGCAATTACCTGCCTGTTCTACCCGACACCAGCTCAGAGTGGTCACTGACCCTCCTTCCGGCGGATGCAGCTACTTCATGTCAACACAGCAGCTCTTCCACTCTGCTTTGTTGATGGGCGTGACTACTGTTGTCATACTGATTGACAGCTGGCTCCCCGCAAGTAAGGCAGCAGGGAGCCATCTGTCAATCGGTATGATGTCAACGGAGGGGTAAAGAAGTCGCTGCTGTGTCAACGCGACGTCCGCGAAAGCTGCAAAATCTCTGACAGCAGTGCTCTGTGCTGGCAGAGATCAACGTCGGGCACAATAGTTAGCTGCATGTTGATTCTTAGGCCCACAAGTAAAAGTGTATATAGTCCTGGAGAACCTCTTTAAGAAAGGTTCCATATACTTTAAACTCTCAGAAAAGATCTTGGGAAGGTTTTATGATCCATTCTGGAAACAAAGTTGATCGGGTGTTATAAATGAGTTTTTCTGGAAGAAGGGGGCGCTACTGTATGGAAATGAGAGGATCGGCTATGTTATATATTAGTTTGGTCGGTTGTAGCTCCAGCATATTGATGAGCCCGCAGCCCTGGGTCTCTGCCAGGTATATTCCGGGATTCTGCATTATCTTTTGGCAGTAAGTGTCGGCTATAAAACAACTAAATGATATTTCTTAGATTCTGTGTCAGCAGAGTGGGCGGTCACAGAGGCTCCCCCCATATCGAAGTCTGCGAGTGCACTTCTATAGCAAACCCCAAATTATTTAGGAAGTTATGGCGCAGAATATCCCATTTTTGCTGTTGAGGAGTCGGGCTGCCAGGAGGGTAAACATCTGGGAACAAGAGGCCATTTATGAGATGAAAGCGTTATCTCAGGATATAAATAGCAGAGTCGTTCTGCTCTTACAGGATTTAGAAAGACTTGTGATTGTTGTGCTCTTCTTTATTTTTCTTATTCCATCGCCAGGAGAAAGACTCGTTATCAGAGCGCCCCCAGGAACATCCATCGTCATGTCATCCTGTCTGAGATCAAGGGAGCGAACTCTACGCTGCCCCTGGTGAGTGTCCCACCGCTCCATGTGTGATCTAATGAAAGAGAAAGGCGGATTTTGTCATTTTAAATTGCTCCCCCCTTCTCAACCTTTTTCACAAATTTCAATACCTAATATCATAATGTTCCTAATATCACAAGATGTCAAGTGTTTCTTGGTATGATGAGATGTCATTGCAAACAAAGCCTGTTTCTGGGAGCTCAGAGAATACTAAGAATGTGGAATTTACTGATTCTCGGGCTGATTTTTCCAAGCCAGCACTCTTATTGCCATAAAGTAAGATGCCCTTGGTGTCTAATTAAAAGGGGTTTTGCTGGAAAAGTTGTCATTGTATACTTTTACTAATTTTTATTGATTTTTCTGAGAGGGAGGAGTAGGTACAATTGGCAATTTTGCAGTTACGATGCAGTTTCAATGTTTTGTTTTTTTTTGTTGTTTTTTTTTTTCAATATACTTTCATTAAAAAAAAATATTTGGTTTGATCGCCCTTTGCCTTCGAAACAACAGCAATAAATTACAAGTCACAGGTCAAACTATGGAAAGACTGAGCACAACAACAGGACACAAGGTAGTTATACTGCATCAGCAAGGTGTCTCCCAGGCAAAGATTTTAAAACAGACTGAAGTTTCTGGATGGACTGTTCAAGCTCTATTGAAGACGCACCAAAAACGGTCAACATTAAGGACCATAGATGCAGCGGTCGGCCAAGTTAAATTAGTGCAGCAGGTAAGCCACACCATGATTACTTCCCTTCAATATCAGAAGATGTCCAACAGTGCCATCAGCTCAGAAATGGCAGCAACTATTGGAACCCTGCTATACCCATCTACTGTTCCAAGAAGTCTGGTCTGAAGTGGTCTTCATGGAAGAAAATCAGACCTTCGACATGGAAACAAGACCAAGCAGCTCAACTCTGCAAAAAAAACATAGGAACTGGGATACAGAACATTGGTAAAGGGTGACAGCAAAATGTGAAGAGTCAACATTCCATTTTGTGTCTCTGAAACAAATCATTGGACTCCTTACTGCTTTCATCTTCCCGCTACCCTCCATAGAGACCTTCTTTGGTGGGTGCCCCAATCTCCTTTCTGGCAGATTCTCTCCTCCTTCAATGGTGGCGGAGGTGGTGACGACATCTTGTGGCTGTGGAGCAGTGTTAAACCAAGACAACTGAGGAGTTAAGTACTACTGGGAACTGAGAAACCATCTGTCTCTCACTGGTCCCTCCTCCTCAAGGACCGCCTGCTTCGACTACAGACCAACAAGTCGACCACCTGAGACCATCAGAAGCCCTTTCTCATGATTCTTCTCTGATGAAGCTCCACGTTGCAGCTTTCTCCACGAGTTACATCCACAAACTTTCTGAGCCGAAAAACTCCGGATCTGGGAGAGTAGATGTCTTTATTTATTATACTCCTTTATATAGCGCCATTAATTCCACAGCGCTTTAAAGACATTATTGGCACTGTCTCCGATGGGGCACACAATCTGAATTCCCTGTATCTTTGGAATGTGGGAGGAAAACGCAGAACACAGAGGAGAAAAGCAACCATGGGGAGAACATACAAACTCCTTGCAGATGTTGTTCTTGGTGGGATTTGAACCCAGGACCACTGCGCTGCAATTCTGCAGTGCTAACCACTGAGCCACCGTACCGCCACGTCTTCAGCCAATTATGCTTTCGCTGAGGCTTTTCGGATGTAAACATCATCATCTCTTCTCTCAAAAACTAGGTCTCAACATTCATTGCCAGATCCTGAATGTCTTGTTGATGAAACTCTGGTAGGTCCATGTACAGAGTTCATAAACAGATTAAGACCTTAGTTGGCTAATTGTATCACTCCTTAAAAGTGCATGATGGAGCCCCAAGTCCTTAATCTTGTTGTGTCTGCATTCCTAAAGTGACCCTTGATCTTATCCACAGCATCTCCCCATTTCCGTTCATGGAAAGTGGCCAAAACCCACATATGGGGGTGTCTGAACTTGCTGCCCTTTTCCTGCAAGGCTCCCTTCCTTATTCTCCTCAGAACAAGATGGTCTTGCGCCCTGTGCCATTCTTTTAAAGGTTGTATCTACCTTTATCAATAAGGACATCATCCTTTTCCCCATCTCCAATTCCTCCTCGTCAGTATTTTCTACATAATCTGAATCTGGTTAGGGCCTTTCGTTTCGTTACAGAAGTGGGCGGGCCATGTAAGAGTCTGTCTGCCTCCAAAATGACCACCTTGAAATGGATCACATCTGCATGTTACTATCTCCTAAGTGGTCCACATTGTCTTCTGTTGTTTTTTTTCCCCACCCATTGGGCCTACTTTAGGACATCTCACAGTCCTGTTCCGGCACCTTCCCAGCCATGCTATTAACAAGAAAGTTTGATTTTTGTACTTGCTGTAAAATCCCTTTCTCATTGAATACAGTGGGGGAAACCACTCCAACCCGAGGATCAATTCTCTTTGCCTCTGGAGATCACCTGAACCCTGGGTCCAGGTAATGTTGGTTCCTGTTTACCTCCTATTGGTAGGGCGTATATCCCAGGACCTGTGACCCCCCCCCTCTCCCCAATGTATTTAATAAGAAGTGGATATTTTGGGCACCGCATATAAGCTGGGAAATTTAACTACTTCCCTCTGTCAACGTCCAAGGCAATGGTCACACCGAGATTTCTGAGGCGTTCAAAAACGAAGACTTTTTCAAGCAGAAGAGACTTCAGAAAACACTTATTTTTTTGAAGTTTTTCTATTCTCAAAGTGTTTTTGAAAAGTTATGGAAGACTTCTGTGCAGCCTTCTGATTGGACAGCGACTGTTCTTTATAGTTTGTAACTCTTGAGGCATTATTCTATTTTCTACGGGACCGAGTCACATTGCAGACATTTACAGACCCTACTAATACACTCTTCCGCATTGATTGGGGACAGCTGATTTGGTGAAATTGCTGCTGTAAATGTGCTTGTGTTACAATAAAGGGGGGGGGAACGTATCATGGGCCTTTTCTGTGAATAATTGAGTTAGTACAGAGTCTCGTTAAGGCTTATCCTACAAAAAGTGCCAAGGTACTTCTATTATTTTCTCATTTACTGGTGTGATTCTCCCGTCCTCAGGATGTGACCTCGCAGCCGGTGCTCAGCTTTGATCCGTTACCCCCTCTGGACTCTGTAGTGTCTTACACAAGGCCGGAGAGGTAAGTGCCACTTTATATTATAAGGTCACCATCTTGCCCCTGTTTGGTTGTTTCTCACTAATAAGCTTTTCTTCCCCTACTCTCAGGACACATCGGCCATCGAATGAAGGGACCTTATCTCTGTTCTTTAGATCACTTTTGCCAAATTTTAATTTGCAGGTGGGTGATAATGTACAATCCCTCCATGTCACACTTTTGTTGTTTTTTGCTGTTGTGATCCCTCGGTATTCCAGTGCTGAAGATCCGGCGGTCCAGATTCTCCATATTGACTGCCAGTGATGGTGTGCTATAGCGGCACAGGACCTCTGCAGCCAGTCAGTGGCCTCAGCGGTTACGTGATGTGATATTGCCATCATCCCTTGCACGTGTCCAGTGCAGTAGAACATTTTGCGGTTTTCCAGCACCATCGGTACAGTCTGCTGGACACAATCTCAGCTTTCAGTCCTGTAATTCTATCTATCTCTCACGACTATTGGTTGATGAGCAGAGTATGTTCTGTCACACACCCGTGTTATTGTCGTAATCATCCAAAAATGCACACAATGCCTCATTTTATCGTCAGTTTCCCTGGGGTAAGCGTGTCATCTTATCCGTTTTGTTACCCTGCTGCGGCTGTTTATCCCTGTACAGATCATTTCAGGAGAGGGGTGACCGATATTCTCATGTGATGATGTAAGAGCAGAGCGGATGTAAGGGGGGCGCAGAATTATGGATGTTAGTAGAAGTAGGACTAGTGAGGGGGGCTGCACACTACAAGAGAACCGAGCAATAATCTGATTACATCGGGCCAGGAGAAGGTAACATGTGATTTGTCAGTGAGGTCAGGTCGTTACAGCAAATTATAGACTAAAAGAAGCTGAATTGGACAAGACCGACCCCTGATAACAGCCCATAGTATTATATTATCCCTCCTCCACCAAACTGTACAGCGGGCAAAATGAAGTTGGGGAGTAACGTTCTCCTGGAATCGCCAAACCCAGACTCCTCCATCAGACGCCAGATAAAGAAGTGTGATCTGTCACTGCACAGAACACGTCTTCTCCAGAGTCCAGTGGTGGCGGCTTTACACCACTCCATCTGACGTTAGGCATTGTGGTTGGTGATGTACGGCTGCATGCAGCTGCTCGGCCATGAAGCTCTCCACGGGGGGGCGCAGTTTTTGTGCTGATGATATACCAAAGGAGGTCTGGACTCTGCAGTTATGGGGACAGCAGAATGTGGGTGACTTTTTTGTCCTCAGCCCCCCGCTCTGTAAAGTTACGTGGTCTCCACTTAGTGGCTGAGTTGCTGCGATTCCTTCAACTTCTCAATAATATCACTCACAGGTGAAGGGGAAAGATTTAGGAGGAAGAAATGTCATGAACGGACTTGTTAACCCAGTGGCTCCTATTAGCGGACGGTGCTGGTATCAGTGAGCTCTGCACCACCGGCCGTTCTGTCAAGTTAGTAAAGGCAGACGGCATGGCGGGGGGTTGGATGTTACACACCGAGGAGTGAAGGGGTCGGAAGTTATACACTGGGGGGGCAAGGGGATAGAAGTTATACACTGGGGGGTGAGGGATTGGAGGTTATACACCTGGGAGGCAAGGGGCTGGAGGTTTATACATGGGATTGCTTTAAGAAGACATAGTCTCTGAATTCTCTCACTTCTGGGGATAACATTGCATTACAATATAGCATTAATTTTTCCTGCTCAGAGCATAAGGTCTTCCACGCGTCAGATACTTGGAAATAATGGGATTTATTTAATTACCATTTCCGCATTTGGAGATGGTAGTAGGTTTGGAGATATGTTTGGGCTCTACATACGGCTTGAAGCACTTAAGCAGAAACTTTGATTTTAATTTCATTACTACTTAATTTTACTGGATTTTATGCCTTGTGCTGTGATTTATTGTTCCCTGGAGTCTGTGTACTGGTGCAGTCGCATTATCGGTGAAGATGGCTGACATGATGCTTTTTTTATCCTATTAAAATCTCCTTTTCTGGCTTTTTTTTTTTTTTCTTGCAGGGCGAGGCAGCTGCTGCTGAGGGTGAAGAAGCCGGAGCTGTCCGGGACTTGAATCGAGGTGTGAATCGGCTGATGGCAGCGATGAGAGACATGCTGGCCAATATTCAGTTCCAGGAACCTCCTCGGGAGGACAATCCCGATGGGGAAGGAGACGAAGAGTGGGACTGATGCTGGGTGCATTGCGCTAAGCCGTCCCTTGTCATCACCCCACTTTTTACACAAACTGTACATTGCAATAAATAGAGACGTACTACACAGAGCTGGTCTCGTGGTGGCGTAATGGTGCATATGGTGGTTCCATGTCTGGATCAGACTTTCCTACTGTAGGAATCGTGTTATATGGCTGTCCAGCATTGAGAACATGTGAGCATCCTGCAAATCTCATGAAGTGTGAATCCGGGAGCTTAGATATTCGGCTTGTTAATCTATCTCATGTGAGATATGGCAGTGTCTTCAGAATTAGACCCAGTCACAAGGAAAACATGAAATGAGGTTTGTTCCGGTGATGAACCTCCCTGACGCTGCAACCTTGCTCGGGACCTGTGACTGGTAATAGGGGTTATTGCTTCCCCCTGGTCAGGGCAGTGAAGCCACCGAGCCCAAACGTCCGAATACGGAGAATAAGGCATAAAAGGATTGCTTTACGGCAGGGATCAGCACTCCCAGCTGCCTTGAAACTAAGACTTCCAATATGCCCTAATAGATGGTGGAATGTGGAAGGCTGCTGATCTTTGCTCTAGGGGAACCTAAATAAATGTTCCACTGCCAAGGGAAAACTACTCCCAATGTCATCTTGATTTACGGACCAGACTACTGCATGCCGATAACGGGCATCCCCTTTGCTCGCCCCTTACAGAACCAGGCACGTCTGTAATTTATGGACACAACTGGCCCTGTGTTTTAGTACAGCCTTAATATCAAGAATTGCATTTTATTTTTCAAAAAGTATACAGCTATTCTGTGATTTTAATTTTTTTTCATAGTAAGTAATCCAGCTTCATCAGGTCTCATCGTTAATAATACATGCAGTTAGTATGGTGAAATCTGGTGACTAATCCACTTTAAAGATCGTGTTGAGGAGTGGCAGATTTGTGTCTACAGCCCCAATGCAGATCAATGTTTCTCTATGGTAAAATATTCTAAACAACCCCTGCAGAGTCTGAGGTTGAAGTTTTTTTACACCCATTTCCCATGGCTGGGGGTTAATGGCGATGTGTCACTTGACAGATATCCTCAGACCGGACTCCAGACCAAAAACATATGTTTGCTTTAATTGACGTCTGTGGCAAATGATTTGAGAGTGACGTGCGACCCGAAAGAAAGATCCAACACTTGTCGAAATATTTGAGACTTTGTCTTCACTGGTCTGTGGGTCCTGGACACACTGGAAATTTTTAATCTTATTGAAACAGCCAGTGATTGGCTGATCAGGCATTTATTCGGTCGCCCATGACAGCACCACCTGAGAGGGGATCCGCCCTTCAGGAACAGGAAACCTACAGATACAAAAGGGCGGCACCTCTCCCACGCATCAGTTGGTTTCCTGTTCCTAGAGGATGGGACTTCCTTCAGATGGTCCGTCATGGAGTCGTCGAAAGATTCCCAGGCCGGCTGACCAACCCAGGTAGTGGGGGGATCTCCTACCTCGGTCAAGCTCAGGGTCCCTGGAAGCGCCACGGTGGGGCCGGGTAGGTCGCCACGGCAGTGGTTGGAGCAGGTGGAGCAGAGGGTCCGGTGGACAGCCGCCTCCAGAATGCCGGCACCTGGAGGTATGTATGCCCCGGGCCCCTCCTGGTGCGTTCCCCCCGGGGTCCGGTCTCTCTTCCGACCGGGCCGGCGGTTGCGCCCGGTCGGCGGGCGCACGTGGGGGCTGCGGGCATGCCTGAGCCGGGGGCGCCGTGCTGGCTCCTTTCCGCACGCTCCCGCGGTCTCAGACGAGGGGCGGGGCCGAGAACGCCAAAACAGGAAGTCGGGTGCCGGCCGGCTTTCCAGTGTGCGCGGCTGTCCGGGGTGGCGCGTGCGTGGTGGCCGGAGCATGCGGGGGGGAGGTCGCGGGGGGGTCCCGGGTGGGAGGTGCCACGCCAGAACCCTGCTGACCTGGACACTGGGAGGCCTTAAAAGGCAGGAGGTGACGCTGCTGGGGTGCTTCTGAAGGCCCAGCAATGGATACGACAGAAGCCCCCATAGAGCAGCAGGACGAGGTGCAGGCGCGCCCACAGAAACAGGCCACGGTAAAGCCTCATGCGAGTGGCCAGCAGAAGAAACAAGCGAACAGAGCCACAGAAGTTCCTCCAGACTAACGGACCCTCCTGCCTCCCTCCGTGATCCGGTACCTGCCTCATCTGCATGGGTAAGAGATCTCCGTGAGTGTTCCCTTATGTTTTTTTCGCAGGGGAGGAAAGCTACGGGAAAACGGAAGCACAGGGAATGTGCCCTCTGTAGTTGCCCCTTGCCAGACGGCCACCCTAAAAAGTTGCCAGCCATGCGTGCGACAAACGGTAGGGGTTGGAAGGCCCAGGGGTAGATTGACAGGCCCTTACACTCTCCCCCGTCCATACAGGTAGCGGAAGAAACGCCGGACTTCACCACAACCCTGAGGGAGATAATCAGGACAGAGATGAAGGCCCTATCTAAAAGGGATTCTTCAAGGGGAAGAGAATTTAGTTTCTCAGGTTAGGAGTACTCGGCCGCCCCTAGGAACGATGACTCCTCAGATTCCCCGGCTTCCACTTCGTCTTCTTCGGAGGAAGACTCGAGCCAATTCTGCTTCCCCTTAGACCAAATGGATAGGCTGGTTAAAGCAATAAGGTCCACCATGGGGGTAGCAGACGCAAAGCCAGAACTTTCGGCACAGGACGTTCGGGGGTCTAGATCCCAGAAAGCGCAGGGCCTTTCCATTAAATGATAAGGTACAGAGCCTGATAGATAGGGAATGGAAGAGACCTGAAAAAAGGGGCTCCTTACCACCTGCCTTCAATCGGAGGTACCCGTTTGATGACCCAGTGGTAAACAGATGGGATAAGGCCCCTAAGCTGGACGCGGCAGTAGCCAAAGCCTCCAAAAAATCCTCCATACCTTTCGATGATATGGCCTCCTTAGAAGACCCGCTGGATAAAAAAGCGGATTATTTTCTAAAGGGAACATGGGAGATGTCAGCAGGCGCTCTAAGACCAGCGATAGCTGCCACATGTACGGCCAGATCCATGATGGTCTGGCTAGATCAACTGGATTCCCAACTGAAGGACGGAGCCTCAAGAGCATCCATTCGAAAAACTCTACCGATCATCCAAAGTGCTGCTGCTTTTTTGGCTGATGCTACAGCAGACTCTGTGAGGACGGCGGCTAGGACCGCGGGTTTATCTAACGCAGCTCGAAGGGCTGTCTGGTTAAAATGCTGGCCAGGAGATATCCAGGCCAGGTCACGACTCTTCTCCATTCCATGTGAGGGTGTATATCTGTTTGGCCCCGTCCTGGATGAACTTTAAGAGAAAGCCGGGGATGATAAAAGGGAAGTTCCCCAGTCTGCCGAATCCTTCTTATAGACTTCCCTTTACCAGGAAAGGATATTTCCGTATAAGGCCTTCCAGGGATCAGGGCAGATGGGATGACAAAAGGAGAGGTACAGGATTCATGTTCGGAGGGGGGGTGCCAGGAAGGTCCAGCACGTGACACTAAAAAGCCGCCCCAATGACTAGTTGCTCCGGTAGGGGGAGACTAGCTGCCTTCTACCCAGCCTGGTCTATGATTTCTAGTAGTAACTGAATACTGGGGGTGATAGCTGCGGGTCTACGACTAGAATTCACCCGGGTTCCCCAAGATCGATTTAAGGTCACCCCACTCAGATCTTCCACATCAGAACAAGCTGCCCTGGAGGCCGAGGTTCATGATCTTTGCCACAAGAAGGTCCTAACTATGGTTCCAGAGGGAGAAAGGGGGAAAGACAGCTCCTTTAGGACTAAAATAAATCTTAAGTCCCTCAACGAATTCGTGGTCATACGCCCGTTCAAAATGGAGACAATTCAACAATAAAATTGCTGTTTCAAAATTGCTTTATGGTAGTGTTAGATTTAAAAGATGCCTACTACCATATACCCATTCATGCAGCTCATCAGCGTTTCCTCAGAGTTGACGGTTCAGTTAGATGGGTCAGTTCAACATTTCCAATATGCGGCCCTCCCCTTTGGAGTGGCAGTCGCTCCCTGGGTGTTTACTAAAGTGGTGGCGGAAGTTATGGCCCATCTACGTGAATCAGACATTCTAGTAGTCCCCTACTTAGATGACTTCCTGATTGTAGGGAAAACGGCGAAACATTGTTTGGAATAGCTACAAAGGGCAATGTCTGCCTTAGAGCGGTTAGGATGGCTGCTTAACATTAAAAAATCTCAGTTACAGCCGGTGAGAGTCCAACAATTCTTGGGCCTGATCCTAGATTCTGAGAAACAGGAATGGCGTCTGCCTCCGGAGAAGCTTGTTCGCCTACAATATCAGGTCCTGAACGCTTCCAATAACCCTTCCATGTCCCTCAGGAAAGCCATGTCCCTTCTGGGTTCTCTTTCGTCCTGTATCCCGGCGGTCCAGTGGGCCCAGTTTCATTCAAGAACACTACAGGGCGAGGTTTTAGTGCATCAAAGAATCCTTGGGGGGTTACTTAGAGGGGCAGCTAACCTTGTCCCGAAACACAAGGGAGTCCCTAGAGTGGTGGCTAGAAAAGGATAATTTATCCAGAGGGGTTCCCTGGGAGTATGACATATCCCGCATAATCACCAAGGATGCTAGCCCTTCCGGTTGGGGGGCTCATATGGGTGAGATTCTGGTCCAGGGGTTATGGGAGCATCATCAGATAGAAATGTCATCTAACCTGAAAGAATTGACAGCAGTAGAGCAGGCAGCTAAGAAGCTACTTGTGTATCTACAGGGCCATCATGTGCGGGTGTTCTCCGACAATCAGGTCACCGTGGCTTATATCAACCAAAAAGGCGGGACTCGTTCCAAACCCCTGATGAATGTGGCAGAACGGTTGTTCCGGCTAGCAGAGCAGCATTTTTTATCTTTAACAGCTCTACATATAAAAGGGAAAGAAAACATCACGGCAGATTTCTTAAGCCGCAATCTGCTAAAGCAAGGAGAATGGTCCCTAAAAACCTCCATCTTCGACCTGATTGTACAAAAGTGGGGACAACCAGAGGTAGATCTCTTCGCCACCATGGAAAACAGAAAATTAAGACAATTCTGCTCCCTAAATCCCAGAGAGAACCCCTGGCGGTAGATGCCTTTCTGATAAAGTGGGACTTCAGGCTAGCATATGCCTTCCCTCCCCTATCGCTACTACCCCTGGTGATGAGGAAAATCAGGAGAGACAGAGCAAGGGTTATAGTTATCGCTCCATTTTGGCCCAGGAGGGCATGGTTCTCATGCCTCAGGACCATGTCGGTGTCCGATCCTTGGGTCCTTCCGGATATCCCGGATCTCCTATCCCAGGGCCCAGTCTTTCATCCTCAGGTGGCTGGCCTACATCTGACGGCGTGGAGTTTGAACGGACACTGCTAAAAGAGAGAGGCTTCTCCCCAGACCTGATTAACACCCTACTTAACAGTAGAAAAATCATTACTACCAAAATCTATGTCAGAATTTGGAAGAGATTCCTTCAGAACTCCGGAATAGTCGCTGGGGGTTCAGCACCTATAAATCAAATCTTAGAGTTTCTTCAGAAAGGTCTGGATATGGGGCTTTCCACTAGTACCCTTAAAGTACAAGTATCAGCCTTGGGGGCCCTCTTTAGCTGCAACATCGCGGGTAATTACTGGGTCAATAGATTCATTAAGGCAGCAGGTAGATCCAGGCCAATAGTGAAGGATAGATTCATGCCGTGGGACTTGAACCTAGTCCTCACGGCTATGACAGAAGCTCCATTCGAACCTATTTCATCAGCTTCCATAAAAATCCTGTCCCTCAAATTAGCCTTCCTGGTAGCTCTAACCTCAGCTCGTAGAGTAAGCGACATCCAGGCATTATCTAGGCGTCCTCCTTATATACAGTTTAAGGACGATAGGGTAACACTCAGACCTGATCCGGCGTACTTACCTAAGGTAGTTTCTAGCTTTCACAGGACACAGGAAATAGTCCTTCCATCCTTCCTCCCTAATCCAGCTAATGAGAAGGAGGAGAAACTACACACCCTAGATGTTAAGAGATGTCTCATAGAATATCTGGCAGTTACCGATCCCTGGAAAAAAAATAATGCCCTGTTTGTCTCCCATCAAGGCCCTAGGAAAGGTTGTAGAGTGTCAAAAAATACACTAGCTAGGTGGATTAGAGAGGCGATTTCAATAGCATACACCCCAAAAGGCAGGTCGCCACCCGGGAAGCTGAGGGCGCATTCCACCAGAGCCATGGCGACCTCGTGGGCCGAGAGATCAAAAGTCTCCATTGACCAGATACTGTATGTAAGGCGGCTACTTGGTCCTCTCCGAGCACCTTTTCTAGTCATTATAGGCTAGACTTGGGTGCTTCCACAGACCTCTCTTTTGGTATAAGGGTGCTGCAGGCTGTAGTCCCTCCCTAAATAGTTATTACTCTCTGTAATTTTCTCAGGTGGTGCTGTCATGGACAACCGAATAAAGTCTTAGTTACTCACCGGTTAACGGTATTTTTCGGAGTCCATGACAGCACCCGTATATTCCCTCCCTTTAGTTTAAATTTGGGTGTGCACTTCTTCCCCTTATATGTACACGGATAATTTAAATAGTCGTGTAAAGTATTGTATATAAACTATGCTATTAACCATTGTGTTCCTCTTGTGCTCTGTAATCCAACTAATGCATGGGAGAGGTGCTGCCTTTTTGTATCTGTAGGTTTCCTGTTCCTAAAGTGCGGATCCTCTCTCAGGTGGTGCTGTCATGGACTCCGAAAAATACTGTTAACTGGTGAGTAACTAAGACTTTCGGGCAATTTCCAATTTGTCAAGGACAGGAACAGGGAGCACAGACAAGGTAAACCGGGAAAAAACAGATCCGAAGCTGCATGGGATTCAACCTGTTGGACAAATGCTAAAAAGAACTAAAATGTGTGATGCAATGTCAAACCTATTTGCTGTGAATATGTTCAGTCTTTTGGAGCTTCTTTTACCTTATTTCAGGCTTCGAATGTTGTGAAGCAGCGAAAAGAAGTGACCTGACTATTTTACAGGTTACTTCTTTTTGGAAGCTGCTCACTAATTTATTCAGTTTAAAAAAAAAAAAAAAAAAAAAGCACCGGGAACAAAGCTTCCCCAAAAAATCTCAAACAATCAGAATTCAAAACTTATGTTTTCTTAAAGTGTCTTCCAAGTCAAAAACTTCATGTGCTCATACGCAGCGGCTGAAAACCAGCGCTGGTCATGTTCAGTGGACACGGGGCACAGCTTGTGACCGTGCATCAGAGCTTTCTTTTGGTGCAAACTCATCAGCTGTAAATGCTGCACATCGCCGTGACGTGTTTTCAGCTTTGGTCTTCAGCTCCGTATACTCTACAACAAGCTGCTGTTAGTAACCACCAGACGTTGGACCCCCCACTGATCCGATATTGATAATCCCTCTGAATAATAGATCATCTGTACCATAATAACAGAATCACCCTTTAAAATTTACTTTCTGTAGTCCTTCGATTTCGTCCACCGTTCTGTATTTCTGGCGCTCCTAGGCTGGGGATTCTGCCTTTCACGGTCTCATTTATAAATCATAAGTTCATGCAAGGAAAAAAATAGAGCAAACGGGTGAATGAAGTAAAAAAGTCGTCATCTTTATTAGTTTAGTACAAACAAGTATAATAGCAAATGGTAACGGATAAAATCATGAAAGAAGCAACACCGCAGGATAAAAGAACAGAGATCCCCGGGCATAAGGACAGCCACCATGCATGACGTGGCATACAAGTGCGTATAATTCAATGGTGAGTAGCACCACACAGCATCCACCTAAACAGTACTACACCGCAATATGTGAGTATGAAAGTGTACCAAAGGCGCTAAGTGCGCCAAATGTAAAGAGCGGTATCTTCCCTTGAGAAAGCGTGTGTTTAAACACGCGAAACGCGCGTCGGGCTTGCCCCTTACCTGGCCCCGGACTTATTCAGCCCCTGCCTCCACCCCTGGTAAGATACCGCTCTTTACATTTACATTTCCATCTAACTTGTATGAAAACCAGTGAATGTGTCTTTCTCATCTCCTTATAATGGGGAAACCGTGTATAGCCACTTCGTACAGTTCGAGGCACAATTTAAGCCCATAGTATCAGCTGTCATCTGGACAATTTTAAAGCTGGCCATACATCTGAGATCCTTCCGATGTCAACATAAGTCACTTCTGCTGCGTTCCTGCGCCAATTCCTTTCTGCCGAACTGATGTGGTTATACCCACATGGGTAGAGTTGGTTCTTCCAACTCTCTCGTTTATGATTTGAGGTCTTGTGACACTATAAAGACTCTGACCACTCTATTCCTCGGGAAATATACATACCTATAGATCCTCATTAGCTTTGCGGAGGTAAAATAAAAATGTCAGGTTTACTTTGGGATATCTTCTCCATTGACTGCTTAAAATAGCACAGATGATTGAGATCTTCTTGGCAGATTCATCCCGCAAAACAATATATATTTTTTTAAACAATTGGTACTTCTGGCAGATACATATACGTAGAAGTATGTCCAAAAATCCAAGGAAGATTCCACTGCAATCATAGAGGAAACCGTATAGGTGGTAATGGGATCCAGTCCGACTTTGGAGAACTTTATAGAAGGGCATGAACAGTGGATGAGACTGTCATTAGTGCCTGGTCAGAATAAAGCTCACAAGTCTCTCCGTGTTTGGCTCCGGGGGACGTCCGATGACACGGATCTGCTATTTTTGTCGATGCGATAAAAGAACCCTTTGTAACAACACAGACTAAAAATATCAGAACTGATGTTTCACAAGGCTGAGAAGATTTCATTATGCAATGGCCCCCAAGACCACAACAAAGACCAATGGAAGATGGGAACAGTGAGTAAATATCCCAAAGAAGACACCGCAGGCTGTTAGTATCCATGCCGCTTACAATCACCCCACTGATTAACCCTTTTAGTCTTGTAGCCATTATCATTTTCATTAACAGGCTTATAAATGTAAAATAAACATGGAAGCCGTACGAGGGTCTGTGGTTGGGGGTCGTCATTTTACAGTAACAGCTGAAAAAGTGCACAACTTTCTCCTATGTGGATGTGCGGTTTCCGCATGTAGATTTCTTGCCTTATCATTTTCTATGCACAAATTAGAAAATTTAATTAAAGGGCCAAAGCCATTTGCTTATACTCAAATGTGCAATGCAGGGTCTTCACTGGTTTCCATTGTTTTCCATAGATGTCTGTGCTCCTGTAGATAAGACATCCTCTCTTAAACTGTTCTTTGTTCTAGACCATAAAAGAAGCCATTCACCCCCACCAAACACATGAGCAATAAGTGTTTGGATTTTTTTTCTGCTTTTCATAATCCTAAAGAAGGGAAAGGTGCAGTAGAGAGACAAAGACCCGTCCCCACTTCCTGCAGAAACAAAGACCTGCTCTCTTTTCCATAGAGAGAAAAATACTTGCCCCACTTCCTGTAGAGTTACATAGACCTGCCTCCACTTACTGTAAAGTGACATAGACCTGCCCCCACTTACTTTAAAGTGACATAGACCTGCCCCCACTTACTGTAAAGTGACACAGACCTGCCCCCACTTACTGTAAAGTGACAGACCTGCCCCCACTTGCTGTAGAGTTACATAGACCTGCCCCTACTTACTGTAAAGTGACATAGACCTGCCTCCACTTACTGTAAAGGGGACATAGACCTGCCCCCACTTACTTTAAAGTGACAGACCTGCCTCCACTTGCTGTAGAGTTACATAGACCTGCCCCCACTTACTGTAAAGTGACATAGACCTGCCTCCACTTACTGTAAAGTGACATAGACCTGCCCCCACTTACTTTAAAGTGACATAGACCTGCCCCCACTTACTGTAAAGTGACATAGACCTGCCCCCACTTACTGTAAAGTGACAGACCTGCCCCCACTTACTTTAAAGTGACATAGACCTGCCCCCACTTACTGTAAAGTGACACAGACCTGCCCCCACTTGCTGTAGAGTTACATAGACCTGCCCCCACTTACTGTAAAGTGACATAGACCTGCCTCCACTTACTGTAAAAGGGACATAGACCTGCCCCCACTTACTTTAAAGTGACATAGACCTGCCCCCACTTGCTGTAGTTACATAGACCTGCCCCCACTTATTTTAAAGTGACATAGACTTGCCCCCACTTGCTGTAGAGTTACATAGACCTGCCTCCACTTATTTTAGTGACATAGACCTGCCCCCACTTGCTGTAGAGTTACATAGACCTGCCTCCACTTACTTTAAAGTGATAGACCTGCCTCCACTTGCTGTAAAATGACATAGACCTGCCCCCACTTACTGTAAAGGGACACAGACCTGCTCCCACTTACTGTAAAGTGACATAGACCTGCCCCCACTTACTGTAAAGTGACATAGACCTGCCCCCACTTGCTGTAGAGTGACATAGACCTGCCCCCACTTGCTGTAGAGTGACATAGACCTGCCCCCACTTGCTGTAGAGTGACATAGACCTGCCTCCACTTACTGTAAAGTGACATAGACCTGCCCCCACTTGCTGTAGTTACATAGACCTGCCCCCACTTACTGTAAAGTGACATAGACCTGCCCCCAATTGCTGTAGAGTTAATAGACCTGCCCCCACTTGCTGTAGAGTTAATAGACCTGCCCCCACTTGCCGTAGATACATAGACCTGCCCCCACTTGCTGTAAAGTGACATAGAGCTGCCCCCACTTGCTGTAGAGTGACATAGACCTGCCTCCACTTACTGTAAAGTGACATAGACCTGCCCCCACTTGCTGTAGTTACATAGACCTGCCCCCACTTACTGTAAAGTGACATAGACCTGCCCCCACTTGCTGTAGAGTTACATAGACTTGCCCCCACTTACTGTAAAGTGACATAGACCTGCCCCCACTTGCTGTAGAAAAATGAGGATGAATGAACTCATGGAGATCAACATCCAACACTGCGGAGACACCATCACATGTTTCTCAACGCAGTGATTCTAGAGCAATGCCCCCATCCCTTATGGGAAATATGCAAAAACATGCAAAACACAAGCCGCGGAGACACCATCACATGTTTCTCAACGCAAGCATGACTAGCCAGGTCTTTCCCCAGGAAGGAACAACCACGGGAAGGGAAGTCTCCAATGAAGGAAACCACCCTTGCCAAAACATGGTATCCATCCACAGACAGCTGTTTCGGGGTATTGCCCCTCATCAGTGTGGAGTAGGAAACTGGCTAGTAGGAGCAATGCCTGGTAAAAGACTGTGAAAAATGAGGATGAATTAACTCATGGAGATCAATATCCAACACTGCGGAGACACCATCACATGTTTCTCAACGCAGTGATTCTAGAGCAATGCCCCCATCCCTTATGGGAAATATGCAAAAACATGCAAAACACAAGCCGCGGAGACACCATCACATGTTTCTCAACGCAAGCATGACTAGCCAGGTCTTTCCCCGGGAAGGAACAACCACGGGAAGGGAAGTCTCCAATGAGACTCATTTTTAACAGTCTTTTACTAGGTATTGCTCCTACTAGCCAGTTTCCTACTCCACACTGATGAAGGGCAAATACCCCGAAACAGCTGTCTGTGGATGGATACCATGTTTTGGCATAGGTGGTTTCCTTCATTGGAGACTTCCCTTCCCGTAGTTGTTCCTTCCCGGGGAAAGACCTGGCTAGTCATGCTTGCGTTGAGAAACATGTGATGGTGTCTCTGCGGCTTGTGTTTTGCATGTTTTTGCATATTTCCCATAAGGGATGGGGGCATTGCTCTAGAATCACTGCATTGAGAAACATGTGATGGTGTCTCCGCAGTGTTGGATGTTGATCTCCATGAGTTCATTCATCCTCATTTTTAACAGTCTTCTACTAGGCATTTCTCCTACTAGTCAGTTTCCTACTCCACACTGATGAGGGGCAAATACCCCGAAACAGCTGTCTGTGGATGGATACCATGTTTTGGCATAGGTGGTTTCCTTCATTGGAGACTTCCCTTCCCGTAGTTGTTCCTTCCCGGGAAAAGACCTGGCTAGTCATGCTTGCGTTGAGAAACGTGATGGTGTCTCCGCGGCTTGTGTTTTGCATGTTTTTGCATATTTCCCACTTGCTGTAGAGTTATAGACTTGCCCCACTTACTGTAAAGTGACATAGACCTGCCCCCACTTGCTGTAAAGTGACATAGACCTGCCCCCACTTGCTGTAGAGTGACATAGACCTGCCTCCACTTGCTGTAGAGTTACATAGACCTGCCCCAACTTGCTGTAGAGAGACATAGACCTGCCCCCACTTACTGTAGAGCAACTTAGACCTGCCTGCTAAGAATGGGTCACCGAGGAGGAGCGCATGTCCAGGCTAAGCCACAGGAAACCAGAGTAGTTGGTACCTAAGCGGATTGCAGACCCCTGATCCTATCCACACAACTAGCAGTTGCCGTGGAGCGTACCTACGATGATCCTAGACGCCTCGGCACAGCCGGAGAGCTAACTAAGCCAAAAGCAAGAAAGGGGAAATCTAAACTGCCCCAGAGCAGACCCCAAAGGAATAGATAGCCCCCAAACATATATTGTCGGTGAGACAAGATGAAACACAAACGCAGGCAGGAAAATAGACTGAACAAATGATGGGGCCCACACTGACTAGACAGGACAGGAAAGGAAAGACACTGTCTGCAATCACACAAAAAACCCTGCAAAAAGTCCAACACGTCTGATGCAAAAAACAATTAAGTCAGACGACTTCGCCCCCCATTATATCAGCACTCTGGTATATTCTGAAAGCATAGCAAAAAGAGACCAATCTAACAGGGGATAAAACAAACTGGCACAAGCAGTAACATATGGGCGGTGATTCAGCACAGCCCCAGCCGGAGCTGACTGACCCGCACCAAGAAGAGATAGACAAAACCAGATCAAATGCAAACAGAATAGGAAATAAACCACTTAGCTGAACATGCAGGGAAAGAGCTGGAGAAATCAGACCTCAGGAGGAACAGGAAGCAAATCACCAGCAGGGATAGAGGGAGTCGGCAGTCTTAAATCCCAATCTGAAACCCCATATCTCAAATCGTCATCATAATTATCAGGTGGCAAGCCTCTGTCAATTGGATCAGCTCCATTACCTCCAGTAACCACCAGAGGGAGCCCAGAAAGAGAACTCGCAACCCCTCTGTCGATCTGACCAGCTCCATTTCCTTCAGTAATAACCAGAGTGAGGTCAGAAAGCGAATTCACACCACCTGCCCTGTTATGATTGAGTCACCGAGGAGGAAAAAACAAAACACAAGCTCAGCCCAGAAAATCACAGAGGTTGGAAACTAGCGGATTGCAGACCCCTAATCCTATCACACAACTAGCGGTAGCCGTGGAGTGTTCCTACGGTGATCCTAGACACCTCGACACAGCCGGAGATCTAAATAAGCCTAAAGAGAGAAAAGGGAAAAACTGCCCCAGAGCAGACCCCAAAGCAATAGGCAGCCCCCAACATATAATGACGGTGAAGCAAGATGAAAACACTAACACAGATAGAAAGATAGGTTGAGCAAACGATGGGGCCCAAGCTAACTAAAAAGGACAGGACAGAAAAGCTGCTGTCTGCAATCCGAGAAAACCCTGCTAAAAAATATTACCAACACAACTGATAAGCAAAAAGGACCCTGAAGTCACTAGACTTCAAACCCTATATCAGCACTCAGAATATTCTGAAAGCAGAGCAAAAGAGAACACTGATCAAGGAACAAGAATCCAGCACACCCCCGGCCGGGGATGGCTGAACTAAAAAAACAAGGTAAACAAAACCAAAACTAATAAGTTCAATAGCAGAGCAAAAACTTATCTTTGGGAAGCAGGAATCATACTGGTCTCCAAGAATCCAGCAGAGAAATCACCAGCGACTCAGAAGGGCGTCAGCTGCCTTATATCCAGTCTGTAGTTCCCATTACCCAGTCACAATCCACCTGATCAGGTGTTTGGTTTCTTTCATCCAAATCAGCCTCACTACCTTCCTTCACCAGAAGAGGGAGATCCTCGGACACAAAAGATGAATGAACAGATGAGCTCACAACAGTACCTCCCCCTTGAGGAGGGGTCACCAAACCCTCATCCAAGCCACCAGGCCGATCAGGATGAGCCCGATGAAAAGCACGTACCAATCTTTCGGCATCAATATCAGAGGCAGAGACCCAGGAATTATCCTCCTGACCATAACCCTTCCACTTAACCAAATACTGGAGTCTCCGTCTAGCCAGACAGGAATCCAGTATCTTCTCTACCTCATATTCCATGTTACCTTCAACCAACACAGGGTCAGGAGGTGCCGCCATAGGAACCACTGGTTCAACAAACCTCCTCAACAAGGACTTATGAAACACATTATAAATCTTAAATGTGACAGGAAGAGCCAACCGAAAAGAGACCGGATTAATAATCTCCAAAATCTTGTAAGATCCAATAAATCTAGGTTTAAACTTTGGAGAAGCCACTTTCATAGAGATATTCTTTGATGACAACCAGACCATATCACCCACCTTAAACCGGGGACCAATGGTCCTATGCCGGTTAGAAAACCGCTTGGCCTTTTCCTGGGAAAGAGACAACTTATCCACCACTTGGTCCCAAATCTGCTGCATTTTTTCCACCACAGTGTCAACCCCTGGACAGGCAGAAGACTCCACCTGCCCTGAAGAAAATCGAGGATGAAACCCAAAGTTACAGAAAAAGGGTGACATCAAAGTGGCAGAACTAGCTCTATTATTTAAAGCAAATTCGGCCAAGGGTAAAAATGAGACCCAATCATCCTGATCAGATATAAAACATCTCAAATAAGCCTCCAAAGTCTGGTTTGTTCTCTCCATCTGCCCATTGGTTTGAGGGTGAAATGCAGAGGAGAAGGACAACTGAATTCCCAACTTGGAACAAAAGGTCCTCCAGAATCTAGAGACAAACTGAACTCCCCTGTCCTATACACTGTTCTCAGGAATCCCGTGCAAGCGAACCACCTGTTGCAAAAACAAGGGCACCAACTCTGAGGAAGATGGCAACTTAGGGAGTGGTACAAAATGGACCATCTTAGAGAATCTACCACAAATCACCCATTTAACAGTCATCCTCTGAGAGACAGGCAGATCAGAAATAAAATCCTTTGAAATATGGGTCCATGGCCTTCTGGGCACCGGCAAAGGCATCAACAACCCACTAGAACGAGAACAAGGCTTAGATGGGGAGCAAGTCCCACAGGACTGCACAAAATTTCTGAGATCACGAGACAAGGCAGGCCACCAAAAAGACCGACTCACCAAATCTCTAGTACCAAAAATACCTGGATGACCAGCCAACGCACAGCAATGAACCTCAGACATCACTTTCCTCCTCCACTGGTCAGGAACATATAACCTACCACTGGGACAACGCTCAGGCTTATCCTCCTGAAACTTCTCCAGAGCACATCTCAAATCAGGCGAGATGGCAGAAAGAACCACCCCCTCACCTAAGATGGTAGCAGGCTTGGTCACAATAGGAGAATCGGCCAAAAAACTCCTAGAGAGGGCATCAGCCTTAACGTTCTTAGTGCCCGGAAGAAAGGAGACCACAAAATCAAAACGTGTGAAAAACAAGGCCCACCTGGCCTGTCTTGGATTCAAGCGTTTAGCCGATTCAAGGTAGATCAAATTCTTGTGGTCAGTGAGGACCACAACTTGATGTCTAGCTCCCTCCAACCAATGTCTCGACTCCTCGAATGCCACTTCATGGCCAACAGTTCTCGATTCCCCACATCATAGTTGCGTTCCGAAGGAGAGAACTTTCGGGAAAAGAAGGCACAGGGGTTCATTTTAGATGTTACAGGATCTTTTTGGGACAAAACAGCTCCTGCACCAGTCTCTGAAGCATCCACCTCCACCTGAAATGGAAGTGAGACATCGGGTTGTCGCAAAACCGGAGAAGTGAACCTCCGCTTCAGCTCCTGAAAAGAAGAAACAGCCTCTGGAGACCAATTCAGCAAATCAGCGCCCTTCTTAGTCAAATCAGTCAATGGTTTGGCAATAACAGAAAAATTGGCTATAAACTTACGATAAAAATTAGCAAAACCCAAAAACTTCTGGAGAGCATTCAAAGAAGTGGGCTGCACCCAATCATAAATGGCCTGTACCTTGGCCGGGTCCATTTCAATAGTTGACGGAGACAAAATAAATCCCAAAAATGAAATCCTCTGTACACCAAAAAGACATTTCGATCCCTTAACATACAGGGAGTTTTCCCTCAAAATCCGGAACACAGTCTGAACATGTTCCACATGAGAATCCCAATCCCTGGAAAAGATCAAAAAATCATACAGATAGATGATCAAAAACTTATCCACAAAGTCCCGGAAAATATCATTCATGAAGCACTGGAAGACAGAAGGGGCGTTAGTGAGCCCAAAAGGCATCACCAGGTACTCAAAATGTCCCTCCGGAGTATTAAACACTGTCTTCCATTCATCCCCATGCTTAATGCGAATAAGATTATACGCCCCCCCTGAGGTCAAGCTTGGTAAACCAGCAAGCACCTTCAACTCTAGAAAATAGGTCAGAAATCAGGGGTAACGGATACTGATATTTAACAGTAATTTTGTTGAGGGAACGATAGTCAATACAAGGCCTTAATGAACCATCCTTCTTGGCCACAAAAAAAAACAAACAGCACCCAAGGGTGAAGAGGATGGTCTAATATGACCCTTCTCCAACGACTCCTTAATATAAGAACGCATAGCCTCATGTTCGGGTACAGAAAAATTAAAAAGTCGACCCTTGGGAAATTTACACCCTGGACTCAGCTCAATTGCACAGTCATAACTCCTATGAAGAGGCAAAGACGCATACTCTCACTAAACACATCATAAAAATCAGCCAGTCAGGAACCTCATGCGACTGGGGAGAGGTGGAGAAAACAGGAGTGTCACTAAGAGCACACCGACAACCCCAACTCACCACAGACACAGATTTCCAATCCAAAACTGGGTTATGGATTTGCAACCAGGGGAACCCCAGCACGATGGTATCATGCAAATTATGCAACACCAAAAATCTGCAATTTTCTTGATGATCTGGGGCGACCCGCATTACCACCTGGGTACAAAACTGAGGTTTATTCTTCGCCAAAGGAGTAGCATCAATACCCCTCAAAGGAATAGGCGTCCGCAGGGGTGTAATAGGGAAACCACAACGTTTAGCAAAATCTAAATCCTTTAGGTTCAAGGCCGCTCCTGAATCCACAAAGGCTTTAGCAGAAAATGTGGACAGGGAGCAGATCAGAGTAATTGCCAGAAGAAACTTAGGTTGTACACCACCTACAGCAAATGTGTGTGCAAAACGTTTCTCTCATTTAGGGCAGACAGAAATAATGTGAGAGGCATCTCCACAGAAAAAACATAGCTTATTACGACTTCTAAACTCCTGACGTTGCGCCCTAAACAAAACTCCATCACATTGCATAGGTTCAGACATTTGTTCAACAGGTGGCAGCGTTTCCCATATAATTTTACGTTCACGTAAACGCCGATCAACCTGAATGGCTAATGACATAGAATCGTCAAGACCAGAGGGAACAGGAAATCCCACCATAGTATCTTTTACAGTTTCTGACAAACCCTTCCGAAAGAGAGCTGCCAAGGCACTATCAATCCAAGTGGTGAGGACCGCCCACTTTCGGAATTTTTGACAGTACAGTTCTGCAGAATCTTGACCCTGGCTCAATGCCAACAGGGTCTTTTCAGCTTGATCAATAGCATTAGGTTCATCATACAACAACCCCAAGGCCTGAAAAAATGCGTCCACATTAGCTAGTACTCATCTGGTACTAATGAAAAAGCCCAATCCTGGGGATCGCAGCGCAGCAAGGAGAGAACAATTTTAACCTGCTGCGCAGAGCTCCCTGATGAGTTAGGCTTCAAGGCAAGAAATAATTTACAATTATTCTTAAAATTTAGACCGATCCCCAAAAAACACATCAGGAGTGGGGATTTTTGGTTCAGCAGCGTGTGAATGAGCAAGATAGGCGGAAATTCCTCGCACTTCAGCAGCAAGCTGCTCCACACGATCAGACAATTGCTTAAACTCCATCAGAATAAATATATATATATTCCTCCTACGGCCTCAGAGAAAAAGAGGAAAAAAATATACAAAAAAAAAGAAAAAAACAATTCTGACACCTTTTTTTTTTTTTTATTTAAACAATTCCTTCCTGCTTTTGAGTACCCTAGAATCTGCGGTATGGCTGGTGATTCTGTTATGATTGAGTCACCGAGGAGGAAAAAACAAAACACAAGCTCACCCCAGAAAATCAGAGATGTTGGAAACTAGCGGATTGCAGACCCCTAATCTTATCACACAACTAGCAGTAGCCGTGGAGTGTTCCTACGGTGATCCTAGACACCTCGACACAGCCGGAGATCTAAATAAGCCTAAAGAGAGAAAAGGGAAAAACTGCCCCAGAGCAGACCCCAAAGCAATAGGCAGCCCCCAACATATAATGACGGTGAAGCAAGATGAAAACACTAACACAGATAGAAAGATAGGTTGAGCAAACGATGGGGCCCAAGCTAACTAAAAAGGACAGGACAGAAAAGCTGCTGTCTGCAATCCGAGAAAACCCTGCTAAAAAATATTACCAACACAACTGATAAGCAAAAAGGACCCTGAAGTCACTAGACTTCAAACCCTATATCAGCACTCAGAATATTCTAAAAGCAGAGCAAAAGAGAACACTGATCAAGGAATAAGAATCCAGCACACCCCCGGCCGGGGATGGCTGAACTCAAAAAAACAAGGTAAACAAAACCAAAACTAATAAGTTCAATAGCAGAGCAAAAACTTATCTTTGGGAAGCAGGAATCATACTGGTCTCCAAGAATCCAGCAGAGAAATCACCAGCGACTCAGAAGGGCGTCAGCTGCCTTATATCCAGTCTGTAGTTCCCGTTACCCAGTCACAATCCACCTGATCAGGTGTTTGGTTTCTTTCATCCAAATCAGCCTCACTACCTTCCTTCACCAGAAGAGGGAGATCCTCGGACACAAAAGATGAATGAACAGATGAGCTCACAACACTGCCCCCACTTACTGTAGAGTGACATCGACCTGCCCCCACTTACTGTAGAGCAACATAGACCTGCCCCCACTTGCTGTTGAGCGACAGAGACCTGCCCCCACTTGCTGTTGAGTGACATAGACCTGCCCCCACTTGCTGTAGAGCGACATAGACTTGCCCCCACTTGCTGTAGAGCGACATAGACCTGCCCCCACTTGCTGTAGAGCGACATAATCCTGCCCCCACTTGCTGTAGAGCAGGGATGGGGAATCATTCTTCTGCCAAGGGCCATTTGGATATTTATACCATCCTTCAGGGGCCATACAAACTACACCAACAAGTTACATCCTGACTCTGGCACTGCTGCCAGGACGTAATCTTTCATTGCATCCCCTTCAATGTTCAGTAGTGAACATTGGTGTGTGTGTGCTAACAGAGCAAGAAGAAATTAATGAGTTTGTGGCAATCAAAATACAGCTCCATGCCCAAGAATGCGGTCCCTGAGAATCTGCCCAAGGGCCTGATAAAGGGTCATCGAGGGCCGAAAATGGCCCTGGGGCCTGAGGTTCCCCATCCCTGCTGTAGAGCGACATAGACCTGCCCCCACTTACTGCAGAGTGACATAGACCTGCCCCAACTTGCTGTAGCGTGACATAGACCTGCCCCCACTTTCTGTAGAGCGATATAGACCTGCCCCCACTTACTGTAGAGCGATATAGACCTGCCCCCACTTGCTGTACTTACATAGACCTGCCCCCACTTACTGTAAAGTGACAGACCTTCCCCCATTTCCTGTAGAGTGACACAGACCTGCCGCCGCTTCTTGTAGAGTTACAAAGACTTGCCCCCACTTCCTGTAGCTACATAGACTCCCCCCACTTCCTGTAGAGTTACATAGACACACCACCATTCTTGAAGAGTTACATAGACTCACCCCCACTTCCTGAAGAGTTACATAGACTCATCCACACTTATTGTAGAGTTACAAAGACCTGCCCCCACTTACTATAAAGTTACATAGACCTGCCGCCACTTATTGTAAAGTTACATAGACCTGCCCCCACTTCCTGTAGAGTTACACAGATGTTGTGAGTTCATTTTTCCCTTCACCGTTGAGGTCTGATGAACTCCCTCCTCTGGTGAAGGAAGGTAGTGAGGCTGATTACCAAACACCTGGGCAGCTAGATGATGACTGGGTGGCTGGAATTGAGGACTGGATATAAGGCAGCCGACGCCCTTCTGCCTTGCTGGTGATCCTGCTGGATTCTTGGAGACCAGTCTGATTCCTGTGTCTCAAAGCTAAGTTTTTCTGCTCTGCTTTGTACACTTCAGTTTTGCTTTTGTTTTGCCTTGTTTTTTTGGAGTTCTGATATCCTCGGCCGGGGGTGAGCTGAATTCCATTTTTGTCTCTGATCTGTTGATCTTTTGCTCTGTCTTCAGAATATACCTGAGTGCTGATATAGTCTTTTGAAGCCTAGCGACTTCAGGGCCTGTTTTTCCTATCAGTCGGTTGGCATATTTTGGATAGGGTTTTTGCGAATGGCAGACAGCGGCTTTCCTATCCTGTCCTATTTAGTTAGCTTGGGCCCCATCATTTGCTCAGCCTATCTTTCTATCTGTGTTAGTGTTTTCATCTTGCTTCACCGTCATTATATGTTGGGGGCTGCCTATTGCTTTGGGGTCTGCTCTGGGGCAGTTTAATTTTTCCCCTTTCTATCTTTAGGCTATGTAGTTCTCTGGCTGTGATCGAGGGGTCTAGGGCACCGTAGGAACCCCCCACGGCTACTGCTAGTTGTTGTGGATAGGTTCAGGGGTCTGCAATCCGATAGCTGCCAACCTCTGTTTTTTCTGGACTTAGCTAGTATTTTGTTTTTTCCTCCTTCAGTGACTCATCATAACACACAGACCTGCCCCCCCTCTTCCTGTAGCGTTACATAGACCTGCCCCCTCTTCCTGTAGAGTTACATAGACCTGCCCCCACTTACTGTAAAGTTGCCTAGACCTGCCCCCACTTACTGTAAAGTGACATAGACCTGCCCCCACTTACTGTAAGGTTACATAGACCTGTCCCCACTTACTGTAAAGTTGCATAGACTCGCTCCCCCATTTATTGTAGCATTACATAGACCTGCCCCACTTACTGTAGAGTTACATAGACCTGCCCCCCACTTCCTGTAGAGTTACATAGACCCGCCCCTCCACTTCCTGTACAGTTACATAGACCTGCCCCCCACTTCCTGTAGAGTTACATAGACCTGCCCGCCACTTCCTGTAGAGTTACATAGACCTGCCCGCCACTTACTGTAAAGTTACATAGACCTGCCCCCACATCCTGTAGCATTACACAGACCTGCCCCCCCCTTCCTGTAGAGTTACATAGACCTGCCCCCACTTCCTGTAGAGTTACATAGACCTGCCCCCACTTACTGTAAAGTTACATAGACTCGCGCCCCCACTTATTGTAGAGTTACATAGACCTGCCCCCACTTACTGTAAAGTTACATAGACTCGCGCCCCCACTTATTGTAGAGTTACATAGACCTGCCCCCACTTACTGTAGCTACATAGACTCGCCCCCACTTACTGTAAAGTTACATAGTCCTGCCCCCCACTTACTGTAAAGTTACATAGACATGCCCCCCACTTCCTGTAGAGTTACATAGACCTGCCCCCACTTACTGTAGTTACATAGACTCTCCCCCACTTACTGTAAAGTTACATAGACCTGCCTGTTGTGAGTTCATTTTCTGGTCTACCAGTTGTGAGCTCTCCTTTCAGGCTCCCTCTGGTGGTAACAGGAGGTAGTGAGGCTGATTTAATCAGTGGAGATCTGCCACCTGATAAGGAGGATGACGATTGGACCTCAGGAATCTCAGACTGGATTTAAGACAGCCGACCCCCTATTCTGGTGCTGGTGATTGCTTCTGGCTTTTCAGGTCTTGGTTCTCAGCTCTGTTCCAGTCAGCTCAAGCTAAATTTTTCTGCTAATGTTCACACTTGATTTTGTTGGTCTATTCTGTTTTTTGTGGTCAGCCAGCCCCGGCTGGGG
Organism: Dendrobates tinctorius; assembly: GCF_039654945.1. Taxonomy (NCBI): domain Eukaryota; kingdom Metazoa; phylum Chordata; class Amphibia; order Anura; family Dendrobatidae; genus Dendrobates; species Dendrobates tinctorius. The sequence continues at coordinate 21,017,039 of NW_027361677.1, forward strand.
CTGTGCTGAATTTCCACTCTTATTTATCTGTATTTGCCAATTTGCTTTTTGTCCCTTATTAGATTGGCCTCTTTTTGCTCTGTCTCAGAATATTTCAGAGTGCTGATATAGTGGGAGAAGTCTAGTGACTTCAGGGTTAATTTTGTTATCAGAAGTGTTGGACATTATTTTTGTAGGGTTTTTGGCAGATTGCAGACAGTGTCTTTCCTTTCCTATTCTTTCTAGTTAGTTTGGGCCCCATCGTTTGCTCAGCCTATTTTCCTGCCAGTGTTTGTGTTTTCATCTTGTTTCACCGTCAATACATGTGTGGGGGCTGTCTTTCCTTTGGGGTCTGCTCTGGGGCAGTTAATTTTCACCTTTTCTTGCTTTAGGCTTATTTAGTCCTCCGGCTGTGATGAAGTGTCTTGGTTCATCGTAGGAACGTTCCACGGCTGCTGCTAGTTGTGTGGTTAGGATCAGGGATCTGCAATGTGCATAGTTACCAACCTCTCTGGTTTTCTGTGACTTAGCTTGTTTTGTTTTTTCCTCCTTGGTGACCCATTCATCACATCTGCCCACCCCCCCACTTCCTGTAGCGTTACATAGACCTGCCGCCACTTACTGTAGTAACATAGACTCGCCCCCACTTACTGTAAAGTTACATAGTCCTGCCGCCACTTACTGTAAAGTTACATAGTCCTGCCCCCCCACTTCCTGTAGCGTTACATAGACCTGCCCCTACTTACTGTAGCTACATAGACTCGCCCCCACTTACTGTAAAGTTACATAGTCCTGCCCCCCACTTACTGTAAAGTTACATAGTCCTGCTGCCACTTACTGTAAAGTTACATAGTCCTGCCGCCACTTACTGTAAAGTTACATAGACCTGCCCCCCCACTTCCTGTAGCGTTACATAGACCTGCCCCCACTTACTGTAGTTACATAGTCACCCCCACTTACTGTAAAGTTACATAGACCTGCCCCCCCACTTCCTGTAGCATTACATAGACCTGCCGCCACTTACTGTAGTTACATAGACTCGCCCCCACTTACTGTAAAGTTACATAGTCCTGCCCCCCACTTCCTGTAGCATTACATAGACCTGCCGCCACTTACTGTAGTTACATAGACTCGCCCCCACTTACTATAAAGTTACATAGTCCTGCCGCCACTTACTGTAAAGTTACATAGTCCTGCCGCCACTTACTGTAAAGTTACATAGACCTGCCCCCCCACTTCCTGTAGCGTTACATAGACCTGCCGCCACTTACTGTAGTTACATAGACTCGCCCCCACTTACTGTAAAGTTACATAGTCCTGCCGCCACTTACTGTAAAGTTACATAGACCTGCTCCAATTTACTGTAATCTGTCTGTTGCTACAAAGGGATTACAGTTGACGACAAAAGTAAGTTACACAGAAGGGAGACTCCTAGTAGCCGGCATTTTGAAGTGATTTTTCAACAGTGAAGCAACATTAGTAAGTATTTTCAATTTATCACGTTATCTAAGTAATGTAATCAAGTTGTCAAAAAATACATGTAGCATGTAAATCTATGCCGGTAATGGAGCTCTGTATAGTAAAAACAAGGTCTAGATTATCATTATTACTATTATCTGAATTTCCCCACGGTGGGACGATTAAAGGATTATCTTATTAATATTGGGAGTGGAGAATGTTATAAACATAATAAATTACTTTTCCTCGCTTTCTACAAGTTCTATCTCATCACTGAGAAAACAATCCTTGACTTGCTCACATCTCGCCATATGTCAGAGGTTGGTTATTGACTCTCTGCTGGATGCTGCGGTAAACTCAGCGGCTCAGGTCCTTTAACATTAATATTTTCAGACACACGTAAAGCTCTGTTTTCAGTGGGTGGGAAAGAATACAGCTGAGATCAATACCTAGTAGGGGGTTTTACCACCTACCACCTGCAGAAATGGGATCAATCCACTCAGCAAGAGCCTGAGGCTGTGTGCACACGATGCAGATTTGCAGCGGATCCGCAGCGGATTTTACCGCGCAGAAACGTTGCATTTCTGCATTGTGATGTACAGTAGCCTTAAAATCAATGTAAAAAAAAACGCTGTGCAGACGCTGCGGATTTTTCCGCGGTACAAAATCCGCAGCATGTTACTTATTTTGTGCGGTTTTCCATCTCCCCTGTCACCAAATCCGCAGGGGGAAAACCGCATGAAAAATGGAAGAAATCCGCAGGAAAAATTCAGGTCATTTGACCTGCGGATTTCTTCCATTCTGCGCGGAAAAATCCGCAGGGCCAAAAAGTACGTCTGCACTCAGCCTTACGTTCTCCATTGAGTTACATGGGGTTTTAGAAGTCACACGATGAATGTATTACTGATAATATGACTGATGAAATCTGGACAAGCCGATCACATGAGGAAGGTTTGTGATTAATGGGTATTAAATAGTGTTAACAGTCACTGATTTACTACTGCACAAGACATAAAGCGTACGCTGCCTTGCACAAAGTTTCCGTTGAATATTTTGCCCCGGATCTGCTGCAAATCCTAAAAAAAAGTGTAACGAGATGTGCGGTTTCCGCATGTAGATTTCTTGCAGGATTTAATGCATGATTGTCACGAGACGTATTGCAAAGAGTGAATTCTACAGTGGAAATTTGAAACATTAATTGGCACGCTGCAAATTTAACAATCGGACCGCAGGTCAGAAATCCACAGCCTGAGGGTAAGATTTAGTAAAATCTCCTCCACTTTTGATTTTGTAGGAAAATCTGCAGCATGTCAGCCATGTTAGCGTGCGTAGTCTGGAGCCGGAAACTCCAGGAGTGGACCCTCTGGACCGTGGCACCGAGGGGCCCCGGGCGAGCTGCCAGGTGGAACCGACCCCTATACAAGGACCGTTAGGAGCAGGCCCAGGGGTTCGAGTACCACGGTAGCCGGTACTGAGAGGGGCGGCTCAGGATGGACCGGAGTAGGACTGTGGGACAGAAGTATAGATGACAGAACAGGAACACTGGAGGCAGGACTGGAGTAGGATGGAACAGTAACACTGGAGGCTGGACTGGAGTAGGACGGCAGGACTGGAGCAGGATGGAACAGGAACACTGGAGGCAGGACTGGAGTAGGATGGCAGGAACACCGGAGACAGGACTGCGGAAGAGAGCAAGGAACCCGGGTAGCAGGACTGAGAGGCGGTTGCAGAGAGCAGGCAAGAATGGAACTGCAGGAGCCGAGAGCACACGATGCAGCAAGGCCAGTGTGCTATGAAACACAACAATCAGGCACCTCCCACAGGGGGAAGCGGCCTGATATGCTCCTGTCTGGTCTGCCATTGGTCAGGGAGGTGCTTCCGGGTCAGGGCATAGCCGAAGCACAAGAAGCAGGAGGGAGGCACGGCCGCGGCCTATGGCGCATGCTCATTGCATGCAGGGACGCCGCCGGCCGCGCACCTGCCAGAGGCGACCTCCGTAGATGTCGGGCGGCGGGAGGCTGCGGCGTGGGAGCAATGGCTGGGTGAGTACGCAGGGACGGTGTAACAGTACCCCCTCCCCTAAGCCGCCCTCCCCGGACATTAGCAAGAAATCTCTTGAGGATACAGGGAGCATTGATATTCTCCCGAGGCTCAAAGTATCTCTCCTCAGGACCAAAGCCCTTCCAGTCAACAAGGAAAAATGTCCTACCTCTAACCTTCTTCATGGCGATAATGTCCTCCACTTCAAAGACATCATCGGCACCCACCGGCTGAGAACCGGAATCAGGCAAGGAATGGAAGCGATTCAGCACCACAGGTTTCAGGAGAGAGACATGGAAGGTGTTCAGGACCCGGAGCGAAGCAGGCAACCTCAATTTGTAGGCGACTTCATTGATACGTCCAAGAATTTCAAACGGACCGATGTAGCGTGGCCCCAACTTGTAAGAAGGCAGTTTCAACCGGATGAATTTGGATGAGAGCCAGACCTTGTCCCCAACACGATAGGGTGGAGGATCCAATCTCTTCTGGTCGGCAAAATTCTTCATCCGATCAGCAGATTTCTTGAGTGACGTGTTGGTCTTGGCCCAGATCTTGGAAAACTAGGAGGACAAAGGTTTGGCCGCGGGTACCTCGGAGGCAGGAGTTATCCGAAGAGGAACACCAGGATGTCTGCCGAACACAATGAAAAACGGAGACTTGGCCGAGAACTCACCAGCATGGTTGTTGTAAGCGAACTCTGCCCAGGGAAGTAAGTCAACCCAATCGTTCTGGTGGGCCTTGGAGAAATGACGTAGGTACCCAGTCAACATCTGGTTGGTGCGCTCCACCTGCCCGTTGGACTGTGGATGGTAGGCTGAGGAGAAGTCAAGGGAAATGTTCATGAGCTTACAAAGCGATCGCCAGAACTTGGAGGTAAACTGAACCCTTCGGTGCGACACAATGCGTTGAGGTAGTCCATGGAGTCTGAAGATTTGGTGGACGAAGACTTTGGCCAGCTCCGGAGCCGAGGGGAGACATCTTGGAGATTGTCATCTTCTCGGATCACAAGAATCTGGCCTAAGGGATGGACAGCTCCTTCCAGGAGGTGACACCACTCCTCCAAGGCCAACTTGATGGCCAGGAGTTCCCGGTCGCCGATCGAGTAGTTACACTCGGATGGAGAAAAGGCCTTCAAGAAAAAGCCACAAGGCTGCAGACGACCGGAGGCGGATCTCTGGGATAATACTGCCCCGGGACCTGTCGAGGAAGCGTCCACCTCGAGTACAAAAGGTTGGTTGCTCTCGGGGTGATGCAGAACCGGAGCTGTGGAGAAGGCCCGTTTTAGGGTCAGAAAGGCCTCTTCAGCCTCCGGAGGCCAATCCTTGGGAGTAGCCCCTTTACGGGTGAGAGCAGAAATAGGTCTTGTGATGGCGGAAAAGTGAGAGATGAATTGCCGGTAATAATTGGTGAATCCGAGAAATCGTTGAATCGCCCTTACTCCAACGGGGCGAGGCCACTGGAGAATGGCAACAGCTTCTCGGGATCCATCCTTAGTCCAGCGTCGGAGATAATGTATCCCAGAAACGGCAGGGAGGTCTGTTCGAAGAGACATTTCTCAATCTTCGCATACAGGCGGTTCTCCCGAAGACGCTGTAACACCAAGCGGATACTCTTTCTGTGGGACAAGATATCCGGCGAGAAGACGAGGATGTCGTCCAAGTATACGACCAAACAGGAGTACAAGAGGTCCCGGAAGATCTTGATGACGAACTCTTGAAACACCGCAGGAGCTTTGCAGAGGCCAAAGGGCATGACCAGGTACTCGTAATGGCCGTCTCGAGTGTTGAAGGCCGTCTTCCACTCGTCTCCAGCCCGGATGCGGACCAGATTATAGGCTCCTCTGAGGTCCAGCTTGAAGAAGACCCGGGCTCCTCTAAGACGATCAAACAGCTCCGGAATTAGTGGAAGAGGGTACCTGTTCTTAATGGTAATTTCATTCAGACCCCTATAGTCAATGCACGGCCGTAGAGCTCCGTCCTTTTTGACGAAGAAAAACCCGGCTCCCGCGGGTGACGAGGATTTCCGTATAAAACCTTTGGCGAGGTTCTCTCGAACGTATTCGGACATAGCTGTGGTCTCAGCGGGAGACGGGGTAGATTCTGCCCCTTGGGGGGAGTTGAACCAGGAACAAGTTCAACTGGGCAGTCAAAAGGCCGGTGTGGAGGAAGGACCTCCGCTTCCTTCTTATCAAAGACATCGGCGTAGGAACTGTAGGCTGGAGGAAGACCCGGAAGGTCTAGGAGCGGCCGAGGAGCGGCCACCAGGAATCAGACAGCGAGCTTGGCACGGGTGCCCCCAGCGGAGTATCTCCCCAGAAGACCAATCGAGGACAGGCTGATGAGTCCTTAACCATGGGAGACCGAGTAGAATGGCGTGGGAGAGCTTAGGCAAAACGTAAAAGGCTATCTTCTCTCGATGTAAGGCACCAACTTGCAACTCCACTTCCTCAGTGACCAAGGTGACAGTCACCTGTAGCGGTTTGCCATCCACCGCGGCAATCTGGAGAGGGTTAGATAGGGCAACCACGGGAAATGGGTATCTGTCCACCTCTTCTGGCCGAATGAAGTTACCTGCCGAACCCGAATCCACGTAGGCCACCTCGGACCCACGTCTCTCCCCTGAAACCAGAAGCACAGAAATAGTAAGCGGTTGAGAGGAATCATCGTCGCCTAGGAAGGCCTCTCTTACCTGACCTAGGCGGAGGAGTTTCCCTGTCTCTTAGGACAGGTGCGGATATAGTGCGATGAAGCTCCGCAATAGAGGCACAGACCTTGTGCCCGCCTCTCTTGCTGACGTAACTCGGTCAAGTTGAGACGGTCAATCTGCATGGGCTCGACCGACCGAGGACTGGCAGAACGGATGAAAAAGGGGGCTGGCCTAGTGGATCTCCTCTCTCTCGCTGACTCCCGAGCACGCTCCTGGAAGAGTAGGTCAATGCGGGTAGCCAGTGAAATAAGGTCCTCTAAGGAGTTCGGGGTCTCTCGACCTGCGAGTTCATCTTTTATTCTGCCTGAAAAACCGCGCCAGAACTCCCCTACCAAAGCTGTGTTATTCCAGCCGAGCTCGGAGGAGAGTGCGAAAGTGAATAGCGTACTGACCGACTGTGAGAGAACCCGGATGTGGATTAAAGAGTGATTCAGTGAGGACAGCAAACCGACCTGGCTCATCGAAGACCCTGCGAAAAGTATCCAAGAAAACCGGAAGACTCGAGACAACGGGATCATCACGTTCCCAGAGGGGATTCAACCAGGACAGGGCCTCTCCCTCCAGATGGGACATAATGAAGGCTACTTTGGCCCGGTCAGAAGGATATTGCTGCAGCAACCAGTGGAGACTACACTGATTTAAGAACCCCATGCAGAGCTTAGGATCCCCAGTGAAGCGAGGCGGTTTGGCGAGGCGGGGCGTCGGGAGAGCTGTAGGAGCGGGGGGGAGGAGTAGGGCTGACAGGCGACTATCAAAGGAGGCCATGTGAGACAAAATATGGGCTTGGGTATCTTGTTGCTTGACCAGCTCCTGTTGAAGACTGGTCAGTAACATGGCAGTTCCATTATCGGTCACCTGCAGGGCCGACAAACGGGTGTCCATGGACTTCATGACAGACATAATGCGTCCCTGATTCTCCCACAGGAAGAGTAACTCTTTCTGGGTGGCAGCTGTGGTACCGGCGGGATCCATGGCCTGATTGTACTGTTAGCGTGGGTAGTCTGGAGCCGGAAACTCCAGGAGTGGACCCTCTGGACCGTGGCACCGAGGGGCCCCGGGCGAGCTGCCAGGTGGAACCGACCCCTATACAGGGACCGTTAGGAGCAGGCCAAGGGGTTTGAGTACCACGGTAGCCGGTACCGAGAGGGGCGGCTCAGGATGGACCGGAGTAGGACTGTGGGACAGAAGTATAGATGACAGAACAGGAACCATGGAGGCAGGACTGGAGTAGGATGGAACAGGAACACTGGAGGCAGGACTGGAGTAGGATGGCAGGACTGGAGTAGGATGGAACAGGAACACGGGAGGCAGGACTGGAGTAGGATGGCAGGAACATCGGAGACAGGACTGCGGAAGAGAGCAAGGAACCCGGGTAGCAAGACTGAAAGGCTGCTGCGGAGGGTAGGCAAGAACGGAACTGCAGGAGCTGAGAGCACACGATGCAGCGAGGCCAGTGTGCTAGGAAACACAACAATCAGGCACCTCCCACAGGGGGAATCGGCCTGATATGCTCCTGTCTGGTCTGCCATTGGTCAGGGAGGTGCTTCCGGATTAGGGCATAGCCGAAGCAGGAGGGAGGCGCGGCCGCGGCCTATGGCGCATGCTCATTGCATGCAGGGACGCCGCCGGCCGAGCACCTGCCAGAGGCGACCTCCGTGGATGTCGGGCGGCTGCGGCATGGGAGCGATGGCCAGGTGAGTACGCAGGGACGGCGTAACAAGCCACATCTCATCCTAAAGTAGATTTCAAGACTTTCATTTTACAGTGGATTTATTTAACCATTCCCCTAACTGCATTTCCCAGTGGCTAGTACCTGGATGAAAGAAAACCTAAAGGTACTGTCACACTTAGCGATATCGCTGTGTGTGATACTTCCTGGAACGTGAACGTCCTGGACCGTTTCTCGTCGTCAGCTTCCTGTGGAGAGACGAGCGTGGAGCCGGGCGGGAGGACGTCAGGATCGTCTAGTGTGACAGGTAAGTAGCGACCACCGACCCCTTCGATGTCGCTGGTGAGATCTGCCTGTGTGGCAGCTCACTAGCGACCACTTAGCGATGCACCAGTGATCCTGACCGCATCATATCGCTGGTCGGGATCGCTGGTGCATCGCTAAGTGTGACAGTACCTTTAAACTATGAACTGTTATATAAGTTGGTGTGCATGCAGCGTGTAAGCGCATCTTCACACTGGCCACTAAACAAACAAAACTCAAGACAAAAGCAAAATGAGCAAAAATATGTTAACCGAGTACCCTATATTATATTCGTGCACTAATGCTTTTTATTTATTTACTGCAGGGTATTTGTTCTTTTTGCTTTTTTCTTGGGCTTTACCTGGATGAAAGTCTCTGCACCTTGTGCTAAAGGCTTCCATATGCATTGGATGAAAGTCAGTAGAAGCTGCTCATATCAGCGGTAGAAGATGACCATTTGATGTATATGGAGGCTTCCTATATCTGCTCCGACAGATACCTTTGGGGTACATAAGGATCGGACAGATGGAATGTCAAGGGGCGATAAGCCACTGCCAGAGCTGCTGACAGTGCCTTTCTCCTATCTCACCTTTGAAAACACACGTACTCATGGTGGACTCGGGAGAGACTGATGTTTGACAAACTAATGTTGGACAGATGTCTATCTCAGGTCTATGGCCAGAGAGACTCTAAAAATGCAGATCTTGCTCTGGTGAACTCTAATTGACCACCTACTACATGGGTGGTAAATGCTTAGGGCCGCCATACACATTAGATCAATGTCGTCTGAATCTGCAGATATCAATGGTATTTCCTGATGAAGGGGGCATGAGACCCCTGAAAAGCGTAGAATAAAACCACTGCAATCATACAGCACTCTCCTGGAATTTGTCTAAAGCGGCAGCGCGGAATATAGCTACAAACTCCCTTTGGATTCATGATTTCTTTGGTCGCTGAAGACCTGTGGATCTGCAGCAGCCGCTACCTACACGCTCTTATCTCATCCTAACCAGGTGAGCATATTTCATGATATACTGTCTCTTGTAACGTGGATAAGACCCTATTGCGCTTTTTTGTCTCCCCCTTTTTTTTTGCAATATCTAATGTGTCTGGGCAGCATTAAGGGACCAAGTTTTAAAATTATCACCTAGTCATAAGATCGATGGAGGTACTAACAGTTGGACCCCCCAGATACCCCATGAATAGGTGATAACTTAAAAATTTAGGACAAATTCTCTAAATGACCAGGATATAAAGTGACATTGCAAAAGTCAGGATGTGCCAGTCAGTTTTTTGTCTTTTGTATATTAGCCTACTGACCGAGCACTCCGCCCTCCACCAGGTGGTGATTTTAACTACAGCAGGTCCCTACGTACCCATAAATGCAGGCATTGCTGACAGAGGTGACCACGTTCACCCAGGAATTCAGACATCAGCCTTAGAGAGGTATTCACACAGTGTAGTTACCCATCAGATTTTGAGGCCACCTTGACGTTGGTTGATGGGCAGATATAATTTGGCCAAGTTATATGCTAAGCGTCTCATATTTTTTCTTAATGCTCCATAGCTGTATTGCTGTTCAAGTTTCCTATATTCTATATTGACATGCTTTAGCATGATAGAGTGCAACCTTATTTTGTGTACCTAAGTTCCACTTTATGGACACTAGTGGTAATATTGGACTTTATATAATGGTTTCATTCGGTAACGGGATTGTCGGCTGCTGTGGTGCCCACTATCCCACAATAACCAGTAGGACCCAGAATGGGGCCCACTCAGATGTGCTATAGAAAGCTTAGTCTACCAAAAAAAAAACAAAAACATAAATTTCAGAAGCTAGAGTCAGATATGTCTCAGAATCAGATGCTTGGACGAAACCTTGTTAGATCCTTGTGTTCCAATAATTAGATTATAGGAGTAATCAGACAAAGAAACTGTTTACAAGGAAACAGTGAACTACATTGTGGCCCCTTGTGTACGCAGGGTAATCCTATCACAAAATGTACAATAGTTTACTTCTAAGGACTTTATAGATGTGATGGGTAAACAGGGAGACGTACAGTAACGTGATCCATACAGTCCCAATGAATGTGATCCATATAGTCCCAATATAGCCTAAGGTCATATATTATCCATACATGCTGCTTGTTTTGTTTTAATTAAAGGGTGGTGGATGCTTGTAGAATGGTTTTCATGGTTTCATAACTTTCCACTGCCTCTGGCCGTCCCAGTCATGTGTGCCTCTCCCGGCAATCTAGGAGGGGCTCAGAAGATGCCTTTTAAAGGCTCAGCATGGATATAAAGATACATTCATTGTCCTTATCTCATCCTGAGAAATAGATCTTTCCCGGCGTTACACGGTGCAGAATAAATTATCACAAAGAGAGGGAACCATAAGGTACGAGACGTGAACGAGTCCTGCTGGGAGAACTGAGTGCTCCAACATCTGGACCTGCCGTCAGCGGGAGAAGGTTGGAGACTTCATCTACTGTGAGTCTACCCAAGCAGAAGGATATCAGCCTGGTATGTCAGAAGCACAGTGGGAAACTGCCCTGCGCGCTACCGACTACCCACAAAGCAGAAATATAAGAACTGTTGTGATTGACAGGGAGTCAAAATGTACAAGGGGAACCAAAAGAATTAAAAGCATTGATCCCCACCAGCCTTAAACGAGAGTGGAAGAAGGAGACACCAACACTGGTTTATTGCCGAGGCATTTCCCATCACGTACAAGGTAATTGGACTTTGACGAATTTTTCACAAACCTATAGATCTCTGGTGAAATCTGGTAAGTAATGGGGTCATCTATAGATCATGAAGATAATACCCAATGGTGGAGACCATCTAACATAACATTGGGGTAATGCAACCATTGCATTCACTATGGAATTGGAAGGAGATGTATCAAAACTAGAGGACAGGAACAATGGAGCAATTGCTCAAAAATACAAGTTCCTGCTCTAATTTCGCAGATGCCTACAGGAAAATGATAGCGCTAACCTGTCTGGGTGCAATGGGTAATTTCATCACTTTCCTGTGTACCGATTTTTATTAATACATCCCAATCGGCTGTGCACTAGAATTGGGTTTAGATCAATAATGTACCACTATTCCCTCTAAAACTGGGTGCACGCATTACTGATTTTTAAGTGGGTTCTTGTACACAACCATAACATGATCTGGTACTTTGTGATCTCATGTCTGGAGAATCCACATCCATATTGTGGACTAATTGGCAATTTTGGGTGCAAATTTTTAGCATCAAAACCAGAAATTAATTTATAAGGAATGAAAATATAAAAGAAGAACTGGATTTAATTCCGGGTTTAGGTCCTAAAATTATATCTGTGATTACAGCCTTGATAACACACACATACACACTGGATCCATATAGGATATAAGGTCACCAGGATCTAAGTAGAACATACAGCACACCACAATATAGAACGAGCATCATTCATGCCTGGTAATAAGCTTCATTACTACCAATGGAAATGTATGTATACCATCTAATCGAGGGAAACCAAAATGCTGAAGAATTCATGGTGTCAATCAACCGCAAACCACAAAGATGTTCTGCAGTTACCGTATATTCCTGTTAACATGTGATTGAATGAAAAATATCTGGAATTATCAGTCTGCTTTATGGTGGATCTGGTAGGATGACACATTGTAACGTGTCATGAGATACCACTTTCTCAACAATGCCAGCATAGCACTTGTGCTCTCTACAGAGTGCAGGTGGAAGCACCCCAAAATGGAGCTTGTTCCCCCTTCTGTCTATGATGGACCAATGTCAGCTATGCTGGATATTTTTGATGGCAGGCTATGGACTCAATCACCACAATAGAAAATTAAGCATAATATCAGCCAAAATATCCCCAGTAAAGGTGTTGTGTATCTTAGGGTGAGAATGAAAAATGCTACCGTTAAGTGAATTTTTTTGCATGCAAATATAATGAGCGTTAATAGGAAAATATTAGCTATATTTTTTCAGTTTCATCCTTTTTTTACTTTACATGGGTTTTATTCGTTGTTTTTTTTTTTTATTTACTTTTCAAAGTCGCAGCATAGCCAAGGTATGTAAAGTTTTATGCAAGTTTCCTCCCTTGTTTTTTATTTTTAATTAATGCACTTTTTGGTGTCGTTTTTTATGCTGTTTTTTTATGTTACAAAAAAAAACCATGTAATTCTTAGAGGAAGCTAGCAATCACATGATGTATGAATCACTTGACTTGAAATTGTAATAATGCTACAAAAACACAAGTTCTAAAAAACAGACATTTATTCGGTCGTCCATGACAGCACCACCTGAAAGAGGATCCGCCCTTTAGGAACAGGAAACCTACAGATACAAAAAGGCGGCACCTCTCCCACGCATTAGTTGGTTTCCTGTTCCTAGAGGACGGGACTTACTTCAGATCGTCCGTCATGGAGTCGTCGAGGGATTCCCAGGCCGGCTGACCGACCCAGGTAGCGGGGGGTTCTCCTACCTCGGTCACGCTCGGGTCCCTGGAAGCGCCACGGTGGGGCCGGGTAGGTCACCACGGCAGTGGTCGGAGCAGGTGGAGCACAGGGTCCGGTGGACAGCCGTCTCCATAGTGCGGGCACCAGGTATGTATGCCCCGGGCCCCTCCTGGTGCGCTTTCCCCCGGGGTCCGCTCCCCCTCTCCTATCCGGGTGGCGGTTGCGCCCGGTCGGCGGGCATACCGGAGCCAGGGGCGCCGTGCTGGCTTTTTCCGCGCGCTCCCACGGGTTCTGATGAGCGGCGGAAGTGACGCGGAGGAAGAGGCGGGGCCGGGAACGCCGAAATCGGAAGTCGGGTGCCGGCCGGCTTTCCAGTGCGCGCCGCGTGTGCGCGGCGGTCCGGGGTGGCGCGCAGTGCTCGGGGCGGGGAGGGGGTGGCCGGTACAGGCGAGAGGAGGTCGCGGGGGGGTCCCGGGTGGGAGGTGCCGCGCCAGAACCCTGCTGACCCGGACACTGGGAGGCCTTAAAAGACAGACATGCGAGTGGCCAGCAGAAGAAACAGAAAGGTCCGAGCGAAAAGAGCCACAGAAGTTCCACCAGAATAAAGGACCGTCCTGCCTCCCTCCGTGATCCGGTACCTGCCTCATCTGCATGGGTAAGAGATCTCCGTGAATGTACCCTGATGCAGTGTTCCCTTATGTTTTTTTCGCAGGGGAGGAAAGCTACGGGAAAACAGAAGCACAGGGAATGTGCCCTCTGTAGTTGCCCCTTGCCAGACGGCCACCCTAAAAAGTTGCCAGCCATGCGTGCGACAAACGGTAGGGGTTGGATAGGGACGGGAGCCCAGGGGTAGATTGACAGGACCTTACACTCTCCCCCGTCCATACAGGTAGCGGAAGAAACGCCGGACTTCACCACAAGCCTGAGGGAAATTATCAGGTCGGAAATGAAGGCCCTATCTAAAAGGGATTCTTCTAAAGGAAGAGAATTTAGTCTCTCCGGTTTGGAGTCCTCGGCCGCCCCTAGGATCGATGACTTCTCAGATTCCCCGGCCTCCACTTCGTCTTCTTCAGAGGAAGACTCAAGCCGATTCTGCTTCCCCTTAGATCAAATGGATAGGCTGGTTAAAGCAATAAGGTCCACCATGGGGGTAGCAGATGCAAAACCAGAACTTTCCGCACAGGACGTGATGTTCGGGGGTCTAAATCCCAGAAAGCGCAGGGCCTTTCCTGTTATGAATGAGTCACCGTAGGAGGCAAAAACAGAAATACTAGCTAAGTCCAGAAAACCAGAGAAGTTGGCAGCTATCGGATTGCAGACCCCTGAACCTATCAACAACAACTAGCAGTAGCCATGGGGGGTTCCTACGATGCCCTAGACCCCTCGATCACAGCCGGAGAACTAAATAGCCTAAAGACAGAAAGGGAAATCTAAACTGCCCCAGAGCAGACCCCAAAGCAATAGGCAGCCCCCAACATATAATGACGGTGAAGCAAGATGAAAAAACACTCACACAGATAGAAAGATAGGCTGAGCAAATGATGGGGCCCAAGCTAACTAAATAGGACAGGATAGAAAAGCTGCTGTCTGCAATCCGCCAAAACCCTATAGAAACAAGAGCCAACAGACTGATAGGAAAAAAAGCCCTGAAGACGCTAGGCTTCAAAAAGAGTATATCAGTACTCAGGTATTTTCTGAAGACAGAGCAAAAAGGAATTCAGCTCACCCCAGCCGGGAATGGCAGAAATCCAGAAAAACAAGGCAAAACAAAACCAAAACACAAATGCAAAAAGCAGAGCAGAAAACTTAGCTTTTGAGGAGCAGGAATCAGACTGGTCTCCTAGAATCCCTCAGAGAAGATCACCAGCAAGGCAGAAGGGTGTCGGCTGCCTTATATCCAGTCAGCAATTCCCGTCACCCAGTCATCATCATCCAGCTCAGGTGCTTGGTAATCAGCCTCACTACCTTCCTTCACCAGAAGAGGGAGTTCATCAGACCTCAATGGTGAAGGGGAAAATGAACTCACAACAGTACCTCCCCCTTGAGGAGGGGTCACCGAACCCTCATCCACGCCACCAGGGCGATCAGGGTGAGCCCGATGAAAGGCACGTACCAATCTTTTGGCATGAATATCAGAGGCAGAGACCCAGGAATTATCCTCCTGACCATAACCCTTCCACTTAACCAAATACTGGAGTCTCTGTCTAGCCACACGGGAATCCAGTATCTTCTCCACCTCATATTCCATGTTACCTTCAACCAATACAGGGTCCGGAGGTGCCACCCCAGGAACTACTGGTTCGACAAACCTCTTCAACAAGGACTTATGAAACACATTATGGATTTTAAATGTGACAGGAAGAGCCAAACGAAAAGAGACCGGATTAATAATCTCCAAAATCTTGTAAGGTCCAATAAATCTAGGCTTAAACTTAGGAGAAGCCACGTTCATAGCGATATTTTTTGATGATAACCAAACCATATCACCAACTTTAATCTGGGGACCAATGGTCCTATGTCGGTTGGAAAACCGCTGGGCCTTTTCCTGGGAGAGAGATAACTTATCCACCACTTGGTCCCAGATCTGGTGCATTCTCTCCACCACAGTGTCAACACCTGGGCAGGCAGAAGGCTCCACCTGCCCTGAAGAAAATCGAGGATGAAACCCAAAGTTACAAAAAAAGTGACATCAAAGTGGCAGAACTAGCTCTATTATTTAAAGCAAATTCGGCCAAGGGCAAAAAATGAAACCCAATCATCCTGATCAGCGGAAATAAAACATCTCAAATATGACTCCAAGGTCTGGTTAGTTCTCTCCGTCTGTCCATTGGTCTGGGGGTGAAAAGCAGAGGAGAAGGACAACTGAATTCCCAGCTTGGAACAGAAAGTCCTCCAAAATCTAGACACAAACTGAACTCCTCTGTCAGATACAATGTTCTCAGGAATTCCGTGCAAGCGAACCACCTGTTGCAAAAGCAGGGGCACCAACTCAGAGGAAGATGGCAACTTAGGGAGTGGTACAAGATGAACCATCTTAGAGAACCTATCACAAATCACCCAAATAACAGTCATTCTCTGAGAGACAGGCATATCAGAGATGAAATCCATTGAAATATGGGTCCATGGTCTCCTGGGGACCGGCAAAGGCATCAACAACCCACTAGAGCGAGAACAAGGTTTAGACCGGGAGCAAGTCCCACAGGACTGCACAAAATTCCTGACATCACGAGACAAGGCGGGCCACCAAAAAGACCGACTCACCAGATCTCTAGTACCAAAAATACGTGGATGACCAGCCAATGCAGAGCAATGAACTTCAGACATCACTCTCTTCTTCCACTGGTCAGGAACATACAACTTTCCACTGGGACAATGCTCAGGTTTGTCCTCCTGGAACTATTCCAGAGCACGTCTCAAATCGGGCAAGATGGCAGAAAGAACTACCCCTTCGCCTAAGATCGTAGCAGGCTTGGTCACCACAGGAGAATCGGCAAAGAAGCTCCTAGAGAGAGCGTCAGCCTTGACATTCTTAGTGCCAGGAAGAAAAGAGACCACAAAATCAAAACGTGTAAAAAACAAGGCCCACCTAGCCTGTCTAGGGTTCAAGCGTTTGGCCGACTCCAGGTAAATCAAATTCTTGTGGTCAGTGAGGACCACGACTTGATGTTTAGCTCCCTCCAACCAATGTCTCCACTCCTCAAATGCCCATTTCATGGCTAGCAGTTCCCGATTCCCCACATCATAGTTACGTTCAGATGGAGAGAACTTTCGGGAAAAGAAAGCACAGGGATTCATTTTAGATGTTACAGGATCCTTTTGGGACAAAACAGCTCCTGCACCAATCTCAGAAGCGTCCACCTCTACCTGGAACGGGAGTGAGACATATCAGGTTGCCGCAAAATTGGGCAGAAGTGAATCTTCGCTTCAGCTCCGGAAAGGAAGAAACAGCCTCCGGAGACCAATTCAACACATCAGCACCCTTCTTAGTCAGATCAGTCATTGGCTTGGCAATACTAGAAAATTTTGCTATAAATTTCCAATAAAAATTAGCAAAACCCAAAAACTTCTGGAGGGCCTTCAAAGAAGTGGGCTGAACCCAATCATAAATGGCCTGTACCTTGGCCGGGTCCATTTCAATAGTTGACGGAGACAAAATAAATCCCAAAAATTAAATCCTCTGTACCCCAAAAAGGCATTTCGATCCTTTGCCATACAGGGAACTCTCCCTCAAGATCCGGAACACAGTCCGAACATGTTCCACATGAGAATCCCAATCCTTGGAGAAGATCAAAATATCATCCAGATAGATAATCAAAAATTTATCCACAAAGTCTCGGAAAATGTTGTTCATGAAGCACTGGAAGACAGAAGGGGCATTAGTGAGCCCAAAAGGCATCACCAGGTACTCAAAATGTCCCTCCGGAGTATTAAACACCGTCTTCCATTCATCCCCATGCTTAATGCGGATAAGATTATACGCCCCCCTGAGGTCTAGCTTGGTAAACCAGCAAGCACCTTTAACTCTGGAGAATAGATCCGAAATCAGGGGTAACGGATACTGATATTTAATAGTAATTTTGTTGAGGGCACGATAATCAATACAAGGTCTTAATGAACCATCCTTTTTGGCCACGAAAAAAAACCCAGCACCTAAGGGTGAAGAGGATGGTCTAATATGACCCTTCTCCAACGCCTCCTTAATATAGGATCGCAAAGCCTCGTGCTCGGGTACAGATAAATTGAAGAGCCGACCCTTGGGAAATGTACACCCCGGGCTCAGTTCATTTGCACAGTCATAACTCCTATGAGGAGGCAAAGACGCAGACTCATTCTCACTAAATACATCATAAAAGTCCGCCAAATAGTCAGGAACATCATGCGACTGAGGAGAGGTGGAAAAAACCGGAGCCTCACTAAGGGCACACCGACAACCCCAACTCACCACAGACACAGATTTCCAATCCAAAACTGGATTATGAATTTGCAACCAGGGAAACCCCAGAACAATGGTATCATGAAAATTATGCAACACCAAAAATCTGCAATTTTCTTGATGGTCTGGGGCGACCCGCATTACCACCTGGGTCCAAAACTGAGGTTTATTTTTCGCCAAAGGAGTAGCATCAATCCCCCTCAAAGGGATAGGCGTCCGCAGAGGTGTCATCGGAAATCCACAACGTTTAGCAAAATCCAAGTCCATTAGGTTCAGGGCTGCTCCCGAATCCACAAAAGCCTTGGCGGAAAATGTGGACAGGGAGCAGATCAGAGTAATTGCCAGAAAAAACTTGGGTTGAACACCACCCACAGAAAACGTGTGTGCAAAACATTTCTCTCGTTTAGGACAGACAGAAATATGCGAGGCATCTCCACAAAAAAAACACAGCTTATTACGCCTTCTGAACTCCTGACGTTGCTCCCTGGACAAAACTCTATCACATTGCATAGGTTCAGACACTTGTTCAACAGGTGGCAACACCTCTCGTGCAGTCCTGCGTTAACGTAAACGCTGATCAACCTGAATGGCTAATGAAATAGAATTGTCAAGACCAGAGGGAACAGGAAATCCCACCATAGTATCTTTTACGGCTTCTGACAAACCCTTCCGAAAGAGAGCTGCCAAGGCATTATCATTCCAGGTAGTAAGGACCGCCCACTTTCGGAATTTTTGACAGTACAATTCTGCAGAATCTCGACCCTGGCTCAATGCCAACAGGGTCTTTTCAGCCTGATCAATAGCATTAGGTTCGTCATACAACAACCCCAAGGCTTGAAAAAATGCGTTCACATTAATCAGAATAGGATCATCTGGTTTCAAAGAAAACTCCCAATCCTGGGGATCGCCACGCAGCAAAGAGATGACAATTTTAACCTGCTGCGCGGAGCTCCCTGACGAGTTAGGCTTCAAGGCAAAAAATAATTTACAATTATTTTTGAAATTCAAAAATTTAGACCGATCCCCAAAAAACACATCAGGAGTAGGGATCTTTGGTTCAGCAGCATGTGAATGAGCAAGGTAGGCGGAAATTCCCCGCACTTCCGCAGCGAGCTGCTCCACACGATCAGACAATTGCTTTATCTCCATTGAGAGAAAAAAAAAAATTCCCCCCACGGCCTCAGAGATATAGAGGAAAAAATATACACACTTTTTTTTTTTTACAATTCTTTCCTGCTATTGAGTACCCTAGGATCTGCGGTATGGCTGGTGATTCTGTTATGAATGAGTCACCATAGGAGGCAAAAACAGAAATACTAGCTAAGTCCAGAAAACCAGAGAAGTTGGCAGCTATCGGATTGCAGACCCCTGAACCTATCAACAACAACTAGCAGTAGCCGTGGGGGGTTCCTACGATGCCCTAGACCCCTCGATCACAGCCGGAGAACTAAATAGCCTAAAGACAGAAAGGGAAATCTAAACTGCCCCAGAGCAGACCCCAAAGCAATAGGCAGCCCCCAACATATAATGACGGTGAAGCAAGATGAAAAAACACTCACACAGATAGAAAGATAGGCTGAGCAAATGATCGGGCCCAAGCTAACTAAATAGGACAGGATAGAAAAGCTGCTGTCTGCAATCTGCCAAAACCCTATAGAAACAAGAGTCAACAGACTGATAGGGAAAAAAGCCCTGAAGACGCTAGGATTCAAAAAGAGTATATCAGTACTCAGGTATTTTCTGAAGACAGAGCAAAAAGGAATTCAGCTCACCCCAGCCGGGAATGGCAGAAATCCAGAAAAACAAGGCAAAACAAAACCAAAACACAAATGCAAAAAGCAGAGCAGAAAACTTAGCTTTTGAGGAGCAGGAATCAGACTGGTCTCCTAGAATCCCTCAGAGAAGATCACCAGCAAGGCAGAAGGGCGTCGGCTGCCTTATATCCAGTCAGCAATTCCCGTCACCTAGTCATCATCATCCAGCTCAGGTGCTTGGTAATCAGCCTCACTACCTTCCTTCACCAGAAGAGGGAGTTCATCAGACCTCAATGGTGAAGGGGAAAATGAACTCACAACATTTTCCATTAAATGACAAAGTCCAGAGCCTGATAGATAGGGAATGGAAAAGACATGAAAAAAGGGGCTCCGTGCCACCTGCCTTCAAGCGGAGGTACCCGTTCGATGATCCAGTGGTAAACAGATGGGATAAGGCCCCTAAGCTGGACGCGGCAGTAGCCAAAGCCTCCAAAAAATCCTCCATACCATTCGATGACATGGCTTCCTTAAAAGAGCCGCTGGATAAAAAAGCGGATTCCTTTCTAAAGGGAACATGGGAGATGTCAGCAGGCGCTTTAAGACCAGCGATAGCTGCCACATGTACGGCCAGATCCATGATGGTCTGGCTAGATCAACTGGATTCCCAACTGAAGGACGGAGCCTCAAGAGCATCCATTCGAAAAACTCTATCAATCATCCAAAGTGCTGCCGCTTTTTTGGCTGATGCCTCAG
This sequence comes from Dendrobates tinctorius, assembly GCF_039654945.1. Lineage (NCBI taxonomy): Eukaryota > Metazoa > Chordata > Amphibia > Anura > Dendrobatidae > Dendrobates > Dendrobates tinctorius. Next base: position 21,037,101 of record NW_027361677.1, read on the forward strand.
CAGACTCTGCGAGAATGGCGGTTAGGACCGCAGGTTTATCTAACGCAGTACGAAGGGCTCTCTGGTTAAAATGCTGGCCAGGAGATATCCAGGCCAGGTCACGACTCTGCTCCATTCCATGCGAGGGGGAATATCTGTTTGGCCCCGTTTTGGATGAACTTTTAGAGAAAGCCGGGGATGATAAAAAGAAGTTCCCCAGTCTGCTGAACCCTTCTTATAGACGTCCCTTTACTAGGAAAGGATATTTCTGTAGAAGGCCATCCAGGGACCAGGGCAGATGGGATGTCAAGAGAAGGAGAGGTACAGGTTTCATGTTCGGAGGTGGGGGGCGCCAGGAAGGTCCATCCCGTGACACTAAAAAGCCGCCCCAATGATTAGCTGCTTCGGTAGGGGGGAGACTAGCTGCCTTCTACCCAGCCTGGTCTATGATTTCTAGTAGTAGCTGGATACTGGGGGTGATAGCTGCGGACCTACGACTAGAATTCACCCGGGTCCCCCAAGATCGATTTAAGGTCACCCCGCTCAGTACTTCCACATCAGAACAAGCTGCCCTGGAGGCCGAGGTTCATGATCTTTGCCGCAAGAAGGTCCTAACTATGGTTCCAGAAGGAGAAAGGGGAAAAGGTTTCTACTCCCCACTGTTCCTGGTCCGCAAGCCAGACGGCTCCTTTAGGACTATAATAAATCTTAAGTCCCTCAACGAATTCCTGGTCATACGCTCGTTTAAGATGGAGACAATTAATTCATCAATAAAAATGATGTTTAAAAATTGCTTTATGGTAGTGTTAGATTTAAAAGATGCTTACTACCATATACCCATTCATGCAGCTCATCAGCGCTTCCTCAGAGTGGCGGTTCAGTTAGATGGGTCAGTTCAGCATTTCCAATATGCGGCCCTCCCCTTTGGGGTGGCAGTCGCTCCCCGAGTATTTACTAAAGTGGTAGCGGAGGTTATGGCCCATCTACATGAATCAGACATTCTAGTAGTTCCCTACTTAGATGACTTCCTGATTGTAGAGAAAATGGTGAAACATTGTATGTAACAGCTACAAAGGGCAATGTCTGCCTTAGAGCGGTTAGGTTGGCTGCTTAACATTAAAAAATCTCGGTTACAACCGGTGAGAGTCCAACAATTCTTGGGCTTGATCCTAGATTCTGAGAAACAGGAATGGCGTCTGCCTCCGGAGAAGCTTGTTCGCCTACACTATCAGGTTCTGAACGCTTCCAATAACCCTACCATGTCCCTCAGGAGAGCCATGTCCCTTCTGGGTTCTCTTTCATTCTGTATCCCGGCTGTCCAGTGGGCCCAGTTCCATTCAGGAACACTACAGGGCGAAGTTTTAGTACATCAGAGAATGCTCGGAGGTTACTTAGAGGGCCAGCTAACCTTGTCCCGGAACACAACGGAGTCCCTAGAGTGGTGGCTAGAAAAGGATAATTTATCCAGGGGGGTTCCCTGGGAGTATGACATATCCCGCATAATCACCACGGATGCTAGCCCTTCCGGTTGGGGGGCTCATATGGGTGAGATTCTGGTCCAGGGCCTATGGGAGCATCATCAGATAGAGATGTCATCTAACCTGAAAGAGTTGACAGCAGTAGAACAGGCAGCTAAGAGACTACTTGTGTATCTACAGGGCCATCATGTGCGGGTGTTCTCCGACAATCAGGTCACCGTGGCTTATATCAACCACCAAGGTGGGACTCGTTCCAAACCCCTGATGAATGTGGCAGAACGGTTGTTCCAGCTAGCAGAGCAGCATTTTCTATCTTTAACAGCGCTACATATAAAAGGGAAAGAAAATATCACAGCAGATTTCTTAAGCCGCAATCTACTAAGACAAGGAGAATGGTCCCTAAAAACTTCCATCTTCGACCTGATTGTACAAAAATGGGGACAACCAGAGATAGATCTCTTCGCTACCATGGAAAACAGAAAATTAAGGCAGTTCTGCTCCCTAAATCCCAGAGAGAACCCCCTAGCGGTAGATGCCTTTCTGATAAAGTGGGACTTCAGTCTAGCATACGCCTTCCCTCCCCTATCACTACTACCCCTGGTGATGAGAAAAATCAGGAGGGACAGAGCAAGGGTTATAGTTATCGCTCCATTTTGGCCCAGGAGGGCATGGTTTTCATGCCTCAGGACCATGTCGGTGTCTGAGCCTTGGGTCCTTCCGGACATCCCGGATCTCCTATCCCAGGGCCCAGTCTTCCATCCTCAGGTGGCTGGCCTACATCTGACGGCGTGGAGTTTGAACGGACATTGCTAAGAGAAAAAGGCTTCTCCCCAGACCTGATTAACACTCTACTTAAAAGTAGAAAAATTATCACTACCAAAATCTATGTCAGGATTTGGAAGAGATTCCTTCAGAACTCCGGAATAGTCGCTGGGGGTTCAGCACCTATAAACCAGATCTTAGAGTTTCTTCAGAAAGGTCTGGATATGGGGCTTTCCACTAGTACCCTTAAAGTACAGGTATCAGCCTTGGGGGTCCTCTTTAGCTGCAACATCGCGGGTAATTACTGGATCAGTAGATTCATTAAAGCAGCAGGTAGATCCAGGCCAATAGTGAAAGATAGGTTCATGCCGTGGGACTTAAACCTAGTCCTCACGGCTATGACAGAGGCTCCATTCGAACCTATTTCATCAGCTTCCATAAAAAACCTGTCCCTTAAAGTAGCCTTCCTGGTAGCTTTAACCTCAGCTCGTAGAGTAAGCGACATCCAGGCATTATCTAGGCGTCCTCCTTATATACAGTTCAAGGACGATAGAGTAACACTCAGACCTGATCCGGTGTACTTACCTAAGGTAGTTTCTAGCTTTCACAGGACACAGGAAATAGTCCTTCCATCCTTCCTCCCTAATCCAGCTAATGAGAAGGAAGAGAGACTACACACCCTAGATGTTAGGAGATGCCTCATAGAATATCTGGCAGTTACCAATCCCTGGAGAAAAGATAACGCCCTGTTTGTTTCCCATCAAGGCCCTAGGAAAGGTTGTAGAGTGTCAAAAAGCACACTAGCTAGGTGGATTAGAGAGGCGATTTCAATAGCATACACCTCAAAAGGCAGGTCGCCACCCGGGAAGCTGAGGGCGCATTCCACCAGAGCCATGGCGACCTCGTGGGCCGAGAGATCAGAAGTCTCCATCGACCAGATATGTAAGGCGGCTACGTGGTCCTCTCCGAGCACCTTTTATAGTCAGTATAGGTTAGACTTGGGTGCTTCCACAGACCTCTCTTTTGGTTTAAGGGTGCTGCAGGCTGTAGTCCCTCCCTAAATAGTTATTACTCTCTGTAATTCTCTCAGGTGGTGCTGTCATGGACGACCGAATAAAGTCGTAGTTACTCACCCGTTAACGGTATTTTTCGGAGTCCATGACAGCACCCGTATATTCCCTCCCTTTAGTTTAAAATTTGGGTGTGCACTTCTTCCCCTTATAGGTACACGGGTAATTTAAATAGTCGTGTAAAGTATTGTAGATAAATTATGCTATTAACCATTGTGGTCCTCTTGTGCTCTGTAATCCAACTAATGCATGGGAGAGGTGCCGCCTTTTTGTATCTGTAGGTTTCCTGTTCCTAAAGGGCGGATCCTCTCTCAGGTGGTGCTGTCATGGACTCCGAAAAATACCGTTAACCGGTGAGTAACTACGACTTTCAAACTCACATCAGGAAAAAAAAAAAAACAAGAAGTAAATAGAAATGCATCTAAAAGCACTGCAAAAAAATGTGTATGTGACAGTAGCCTTTAAGGATTTTTCCTACCATGCACAGGATAGGCAATATCTTGCCCTGTTGGAAAGGAGCGATGGCTACTCATCCTTGTCCATTCATCCTCTATCGGACCACAGTAAAAAGTTGAGCGATTTACTTGACTATCTTTGGCCATCGATCCTTTCTGACGGGACATTTCAGGGCACCAATTTTGAGATCGGTGAGTCAATCCCCACAATTCATAAGAATATTACCTATTCTGTGGTGATTACCTATCCACTGGAAAGACTCTTTAGGCTATGTGCACACGCTGCGGTTTTTGCTGCCGTTCCGCTGCGGTTTTGGCCCTGCGGAACCGCAGCAGTTCCGCAGACAAGGTACAGTACCATGTAACCCTATGGGTTTTCAAAACCGCAGTGCTCACGCTGCGTTTTTTTCCGCGCGGTTTTGCTGCGGGTTTTTTCCGCAGCATGTCAATTGTTTCTGCGGATTCCGCTGCGGTTTCACACCTTTAACATAGTAGAGGTGTGAAACCGCAGGGCAAAACCGCAGACCAAACCGCAGGTCACTTTACCTGCGGTTTTACCTGCGGTTCCGCGGGAAAAAACCCACAGGTGAAACCGCAGCGTGTGCACATAGCCTTAGACTGTTCCTAGACCTGCAGATAAATAAAGTTGCCCATATTTCCAAACAAATACAATTTTTGTAAAGAAAGAAAATGCCACAAGCAGAGCATACTGCATCTTATGAAAAAATGCCAAGTACCAAAAAATAGGCACCAAAAGATGCCATAAAAAAAACCCCAAAACAAATCATGGACATTAAGTTAGGACAACACAAGGTTTACAGCGCATGGAATTGAGGGAGAATACCTGTCATTACTATCAGTAGCCATGCTGCAAATGTGTCTGTAACTTGTGGAAGCTTGCAAGAATAGATCTTTAAGATCACAAGGAAATGAAAATGGGTTTGTTTGTTTGCTTGTTTGTTTTTTTTTTTAAACACAGAGAATCTTTCAAAGGTCTATTCACCTGGACGCACTTGGGAAATGGCTCCCCTTACTTGGAGGCCGTACATTATATTAGGCTACGCTCGCACTTGCTTTGGCGTTTCAATATGGAGAGTTTGTTGCAAGTCCCATAATTATCACCAGAAGAAAAAGCGCAAATTGCTGCACTATATATTGTTACTTAAAACAATGCACAACCGGCAGAAAATTACACATACCCAATATAGTTAGCGTTGTCTGTCTAAGGCCGGGGTCACACTTACGAGTGTGATGTGAGAAACTCATGCGAGTCTCTCGCATCAATACCTGGCACTGCCGCCGGCACTCAGACCGGAGTGTGCGGCTGCATGTATTTCCATGCAGCCGCACACTCCGGTCCCGAGTGCCGGCTGCAGTGCCGGATATTGATGCGTGAGTTTCTCACATTGTACTCACAAGTCTGACCCCAGCCTAACGCCGGGGTCACATTTGAGAGAAACTCGCACGAGTCTCGCATCTCAACACCTGGCACTGCCGCTGGCACTCGGGATCGGAGTGTGCGGCTGCATAGAAATACATGCAGCCGCAGCTCCGGTCCCGAGTGCCGACAGCAGTGCCAGGTGTTGAGACTCGTGCGCAAATGTGACCCCGGCCTAAGGCTGTATATCTCCATCATTGGAGAGATCCATTTCTTCTATGAGTTTATTAGTGTGAACCTAGCCTAAACATAGGTTACATTACTGATCCTGAGTTACATCCTGTATTATACTCCAGAGCTGCACTCACTATTCTGCTGGTGCAGTCACTGTGTACATACATTACTGAACCTGAGTTACATCCTGTATTATACTCTGGAGCTAAACTCACTATTCTGCTGGTGGAGTCACTGTGTACATACATTACTGATCCTGAGTTACATCCTGTATTATACTCCAGAGCTGCACTCACTATTCTGCTGGTGCAGTCACTGTGTACATACATTACATTACTGATCCTGAGTTACATCCTTTATTATACTCCGGAGCTGCACTCACTATTCTGCTGGTGCAGTCACTGTGTACATACATTACATTACTGATCCTGAGTTACATCCTGTATTATACTCCGGAGCTGCACTCACTATTCTGCTGGTGCAGTCACTGTGTACATACATTACATAACTGATCCTGAGTTACATCCTGTATTATACTCCGGAGCTGCACTCACTATTCTGCTGATGCAGTCACTGTGTACATACATTACATAACTGATCCTGAGTTACCTCCTGTATTATACTCCAGAGCAGCACTCACTATTCTGCTGGTGGAGTCTCTGTGTACATACATTACATTACTGATCCTGAGTTACATCCTGTATTATACCCCAGAGCTGCACTCACTATTTTGCTGGTGGAGTCTCTGTGTACATACATTACATAACTGATCCTGAGTTACATCCTGTATTATACTCCGGAGCTGCACGCACTATTTTGCTGGTGGAGTCTCTGTGTACATACATTACATTACTGATCCTGAGTTACATCCTGTATTATACTCCGGAGCTGCACTCACTATTTTGCTGGTGGAGTCTCAGTGTACATACATTACATTACTGATCCTGAGTTACATCCTGTATTATACTCCGGAGCTGCACTCACTATTTTGCTGGTGGAGTCTCTGTGTACATACATTACATTACTGATCCTGAGTTACATCCTGCACTATACCCCAGAGCTGCACTCACTATTCACCTGGTGCAGTCACTGTGTGCATACATTACATTAGTGATCCTAAGTTAAATCCTGTATCATACTCCAGAGCTGCATTCACTATTCTGCTGGTGCAGTCACTGTGTACATACATTACATTACTGATCCTGAGTTACATCCTTTATTATACTGAAGAGCTGCAATCACTATTCTGCTGGTGTAGTCACTGTGTACATACATTACATTACTGATCCTGAGTTACATCCTGTATTATACTCCAGAGCTGCACTCACTATCCTGCTGGTGCAGTCACTGGGTACATGCATTACTGATCCTGAGTTACCTCCTGTATTATACTCCAGAGCTACATTCACTATTCTGCTGGTGCAGTCACTGTGTACATACATTACATTACTGATCCCGAGTTACATCCTGTATTATACTCCAGAGCTGCACTCACTATCCTGCTGGTGCAGTCACTGGGTACATGCATTACTGATCCTGAGTTACATCCTGTATTATACTGCAGAGCTGCAATCACTATTCTGCTGGTGCAGTCACTGTGTACATACAGTACATTACATTACTGATCCCGAGTTACATCCTGTATTATACTCCAGAGCTGCACTCACTATTCTGCTGGTGCAGTCACTGGGTACATGCATTACTGATTCTGAGTTACCTCCTGTATTATACTCCAGAGCTACATTCACTATTCTGCTGGTGCAGTCACTGGGTACATGCATTACTGATCCTGAGTTACCTCCTGTATTATACTCCAGAGCTGCACTCACTATTCTGCTGGTGCAGTCACTGTGTACATACATTACATTACTGATCCTGAGTTACATCCTGTATTATACTGCAGCGCTGCAATCACTATTCTGCTGGTGCAGTCACTGTGTACATACATTACATTACTGATCCTGAGTTACATCCTGTATTATACCCCAGAGCTGCCCTCACTATTCTGCTCGTGCAGTCACTGTGTACATACATTACATTACTGATCCTGAGTTACATCCTGTATTGTACTCCAGAGCTGCACTCACTATTCTGCTGGTGCAGTCACTGTGTACATACATTACATTACTGATCCCGAGTTACATCCTGTATTATACCCCAGAGCTGCACTCACTATTCTGCTGGTGCAGTCACTGTGTACATACATTACATTACTGATCCTGAGTTACATCCTGTATTATACTGCAGCGCTGCAATCACTATTCTGCTGGTGCAGTCACTGTGTACATACATTACATTACTGATCCCGAGTTACATCCTGTATTATACCCCAGAGCTGCACTCACTATTCTACTGGTGCAGTCAATGTGTACACACATTACATTACTGATCCTGAGTTACCTCCTGTATTATACTCCAGAGCTGCACTCACTATTCTGCTGGTGCAGTCACTGTGTACATACATTACATTACTGATCCCGAGTTACATCCTGTATTATACCCCAGAGCTGCACTCACTATTCTACTGGTGCAGTCAATGTGTACACACATTACATTACTGATCCTGAGTTACCTCCTGTATTATACTCCAGAGCTGCACTCACTATTCTGCTGGTGCAGTCACTGTGTACATACATTACATTACTGATCCTGAGTTACCTCCTGTATTATACTCCAGAGCTGCACTCACTATTCTGCTGGTGCAGTCACTGTGTACATACATTACATTACTGATCCTGAGTTACCTCCTGTATTATACTCCTGAGCTGCACTCACTATTCTGCTGGAGCAGTCACTGTATACATACATTACATTACTGATCCGGAGTTACACCTGTATTATACTCCAGAGCTGCACTCGCTGCTGGTGCAGTCACTGTGTACATACATTACATTACTTAGAAACCTCAGCTTCATCCTATATAAGGCTGTGTGCACACACTGAGTTTTTAGTGACCTTTTGATGCTGTTTTTTTGCTTCGTCAAAAACGCAGCATCTTCCAGTGTGAGCACAGTGGATGGGATTAGAATGTAAGTCCTCAAGGACAGGGTCCTCTCCCCTCTGTACCAGTCTGTCAGTGTAAATTTTTTTACTGTTAACGATATCTATAACTTTGTATGTAACCCCCCTTCTCATGTACAGCACCATGGAATTAATGGCGCTATATAAATAAATAATGGGATTGATAGAAATCTCCGTCAAAGAGTGACGGAGATTTCTAACTCAGAGTAAACTGACCTGTATCAAATCCACAATATGTCGGCTTCTCCCGCGCATACCTTGCGTACGTACAGATTTTTCCTATAGAATTCTATTAGACGTGGAAAATAAGCACGTAAAAAAACGCATAAAAATGTAACGAAAAAACATAAGTGATATAATTTACTTAATAGGTGCAGAAAATCTGCAACATGAAAAACTCCCCAAAATCTCATTGTGTGCACGTAGCCTTACAGTAATGAGCTTCATGGTCAGTGCTCCAATCTTCAGATCTCCGGTCTTCCAGCTTTCCCTGCTGGTTCATGTGTCGGTGCACGCGTACTTTGCATTCTGGGAAATGTTGTCTTCACATCAAAAACTGAACAATAATCTAATAAAAAGAAAACCAACTCGCCCACTTCAATATGTAGGTTAAGCTATTATGGGAGTGTCGGATGAAAAGTTCCAGGATATTTCAGGATCTTCTGGTAGACTAGATCAGAGCTAAGAAGCCAACAGAATAGGGTAAGTTTACGTGTACTGAGGTCATGTGTCCTGGGATCTTGTGCTGCGCACGGGACTCAACAACTACCCAGGTGAGAGCCACTCAAGGCGCACATCCAGGCGCAGACTGGGGATCATTGGCAGGAAGTGGTAAGTAAAGGGTGGTCTCATAAAAGATGTCCGCTTACATCAATAATCGCCCAGTCGGAACAATCGTCCACGGACTAAGCATGCTGATCGATCAATGATTACTGATTTACTGTCATCACCTCTCCTTGTCAAAACAGGCAGCTGCTTGTCACTTTTCATTGAAACTGTATGGAGGGGCACCAGACAATTTCTGAAGAACTCTCTTTGGCAGCAGTGTAAATAGATTCTGATGGGCCCCGATGCAAAACCTGCGCCCCCACCTGTATGTTAGTCAGATGGCCCACTGTAGCATTCTAGATTCTATAAAGACATGCATGTTTGCTCCCCTTATAATAATACCCCCTATCCAGGCTCTATCCTATAATAATCTCCATTCTGGCTGCTTCCTGTAATAATGTCCCCCCCCATCCCGGGGGGCGCCTTCCAGGAATAATGTTCCCAATCCTGGGCCCGTTCCAGGACTAATTTCCCCATCCTGGCTCCTTCCAGTAATAATGCATCCCATCCAGGACCCTAGCAGAAATAACCCCCCCTCCCCATCTTGGTCCCATACCAAAACAATGTCCCCATCCTAGGCCCCTTCCTGTTATAATGTTATCCATCATGTAATAATATATCCTAGACCCTTTATTTAATAATGTCCCCCAGCCTGGGCCCCTTCCTATAGCGATATTCTCCATCCTGGGCAACTTCCAGTAATAATGTCTCATCTTGGCCCCTTCCAGTAATAATGCTCACATCCCTCGGCCTCATTCTATAACAATGTCTCCCATCTTGGGCCCCTTCCTGGTATAAAGTCTCCCATCCTGGGCCACTTCCTGGTATAATGTGTCACCCCATTATGGGCCCCTTCTGTTCTTCTCGAGAACATTCTAAAAAGAAACAAAAGATTATTCTTACCTTCCCCCAATCCCCCGATGTGCAGCATCCTCCAGGTCTCTGCGGCACAAAATATTTCATCTGAATGTGCATCCTATACACATCCAGGTGAAATTGTGGCTAAGGTCGGTGGACTCCTATTACACAAGGGCTCAACCATGGTTGCACCCTCTGCGATCGTGAGTCTTATGCCCCTGCCCTTTGGGTATGTTCACACATCGCGTTTTTTCCTGAAACGTAAAAAAAATCATAATGTTTTACTGTACCAGCAAAGGGAATGAGAGTTCTGAAATCTCATGCACACTGTTCTTATTTATTCCTTTAGGTCATTTCATATCTGCGCGATGTCAGTTCTTTCAGTGTTTTTGCAGTTTTTCAACCATTCAAATAAATGGGGAAAAAAACAAACAACATCTAAAAGAACAGAAAAGGGAACTTTATATGATGCAAATACTTAACGTGTGCATATTTCCCTTTGGTGTATAAAATAGATTAGTACCGTAAATGACATGATTTAATTTGCTATATTGTTGATCGAGGTCCATGCAAAAGGACCCTAGGAAGGAAAAATTACAAAATTAGAAAAAAGGGTTCTCCAAAACAACCCTAAATATGTTCCTTAGTCACAGGATGGTTAAAAAAATTATCAATTGAAGCCTAAATGCTGCGATAACAGGGGTTGAAGTCTAAAAGCTACGATAACAGAGGTTCTAAAGACCCCTATGTGAAGGGAGCCATAGTGAGCATGTGCGACCACTGGTCCATTCACTAGGAGTTGTGGTGGCACATGCTCAATATCACTACATTCACACAAGCGGCTTGTGCTACCTTTTTGGGATTGTTGGTGGTCTGAGCAGCCGGATCTCCATCTATCATGTATCCTGGAAACAAATGATAAAAATATCTGAGAAATCTGAGGAGGCAGGGTGAAAGGGAATCCTTCGGGGAGATGTTTCCTTTTGTATTTACTGTGAAGAGAGGGATCCCATTTGAGACTGTCCTACCTAAATTATATTGTTTTCTTCCTCAGACACAGATCATCATGACCCCGTTTTCTGCTCTACAATCAGACATCAATATCACAAACGTCACTCTCCAAAGCACCTCAGATGTGAGGGCGAATGAAACAACCATTATTCATATCGAGGTCCCTAAAGGTGTCTTCTTATTCCTATGTGTCCTCAGCCTGCTGGAAAACATCCTGGTGGTCGTGGCTATCGCGAAAAATCACAACCTTCACTCTCCCATGTACTATTTCATCTGCTGCCTGGCTGCGTCAGACATGTTGGTCAGTATCAGCAATCTGGTGGAGACCCTAATCCTGATCCTTCTCAGCTATGCCGCCATTGAGTATAATGAACCCATGGTCAAAATGATGGACAACATTGTAGATACCATGATCCTCTGTTCCTTGGTGACTTCTCTTTCATTTCTCGGCGTTATCGCGGTGGACCGTTACGTTACCATCTTCTACGCATTGCGATACCATAACATTATAACTCATCGTAGGGTGATCAGAGCCATTATTGGGATCTGGGTGGGCAGCATAGCTTGTAGCGTCACATTCATAGTATTTTCCGACAGCCATGTTGTCATCTTGTGTCTTATTGCGTTTTTTACCTTCATGTTGGTCTTAATGTTGGGTCTCTACATACACATGTTCGTTTTAGCGAGAAAACATTCCCAGATCATAATGGCCCAACAGAAAGGCGTGCAAAGGGGATTCTCTCCGCATCAAGCCGCTGCCAAACTCCGAGGAGCCATCACCTTGACCATGCTGCTTGGCATCTTCTTTCTATGCTGGGGACCCTTTTTCCTCCACCTCACCCTAATCGTGTCCTGTCCCAAGCACCCCTTCTGCCGTGAATACTTCAAGTACTTCAACATCACCTTTGTACTTATGATATTCAACTCTATTATTGACCCTATTATCTATGCTTTCCGAAGCCAAGAGCTGAGAAAAACCCTGAAGTGCATTGTGATGTATTGTTCCTTGTGACGGTACAAGGGGGATGGGGTGGACAGAAGGAAAGAGAACATCTAAACTTCTTGTCCAAGTCCTCTCCATCTCCCAAGAATGTACTATTGACTTATGTGGGGTTAAAAGATGTCAGAAAAAGACTGCGGGTAAATATGACGAGCACCAAGATGTAATAAAAGTGTGGACAGAGATAAGGTTACTACTGAGGAACCATTCATGGTCCTGAATTCTGGTCCTTTTATAGCTTTTCTCAACTTTTAAAATGTACTCTTTCTTCCTATGGAGATGTGCAGGAAAGGCAATGCTCCCTGTGAAAAGTAAGCAAATTAGATTTCCTCCCCCAAAAGAAAAACTATCTCTGTGGTGCCATCTATAGGTAACTGTGAGTCAATATTTGACCCCAATCAAGGGTCTCAGCCAAAGCAGAGACACCGATCTGTACAGAAATGTATAAAATGAACACTCCTTCTATCCCTAGAAGATGCCAGTCACTAAGCTATGAGGGAGAAGAGTTCCCTGTATATAAGAAATGACCATTGCCTATGTGAGACTATGGGTGGCCTGTTGATCAGTCCGATCGTATTTTAGGATTGGGAGGGACCATCTGAATCACCTCAATGAAAAGGCGACAGTCATATAATACAAAATGCCATGTAATATAAACTCTTTAATCACTGTAATAAACAAGGTCACAAAAACTTTTTTTTTTCTGGTTATTTAATGTATTCTGTGAACCAATATACAGTGGGGCAAAAAAGTGTTTAGTCAGTCAGCAATAGTGCAAGTTCCACCACTTAAAAAGATGAGAGGCGTCTGTAATTTACATCATAGGTAGACCTCAACTATGGGAGACAAACTGAGAAAAAAAAATCCAGAAAATCACATTGTCTGTTTTTTTTTCATTTTATTTGCATATTATGGTGGAAAATAAGTATTTGGTCAGAAACAAGCAATCAAGATTTCTGGCTCTCACAGACCTGTAACTTCTTCTTTAAGAGTCTCCTCTTTCCTCCACTCATTACCTGTAGTAATGGCACCTGTTTAATCTTGTTATCAGTATAAAAAGACACCTGTGCACACCCTCAAACAGTCTGACTCCAAATTCCACTATGGTGAAGACCAAAGAGCTGTCAAAGGACACCAGAAACAAAATTGTAGCCCTGCACCAGGCTGGGAAGACTGAATCTGCAATAGCCAACCAGCTTGGAGTGAAGAAATCAACTGTGGGAGCAATAATTAGAAAATGGAAGACATACAAGACCACTGATAATGTCCTTCGATCTGGTGCTCCACGCAAAATCCCACCCCGTGGGGTCAGAATGATCACAAGAACGGTGAGCAAAAATCCCAGAACCACGCGGGGGGACCTAGTGAATGAACTGCAGAGAGCTGGGACCAATGTAACAAGGCCTACCATAAGTAACACACTACGCCACCATGGACTCAGATCCTGCAGTGCCAGACGTGTCCCACTGCTTAAGCCTGTACATGTCCGGGCCCGTCTGAAGTTTGCTAGAGAGCATTTGGATGATCCAGAGGAGTTTTGGGAGAATGTCCTATGGTCTGATGAAACCAAACTTGAACTGTTTGGTAGAAACACAACTTGTCGTGTTTGGAGGAAAAAGAATACCGAGTTGCATCCATCAAACACCATACCTACTGTAAAGCATGGTGGTGGAAACATCATGCTTTGGGGCTGTTTCTCTGCAAAGGGGCCAGGACGACTGATCCGGGTACATGAAAGAATGAATGGGGCCATGTATCGTGAGATTTTGAGTGAAAACCTCCTTCCGTCAGCAAGGGCATTGAAGATGAAACGTGGCTGGGTCTTTCAACATGACAATGATCCAAAGCACACCGCCAGGGCAACGAAGGAGTGGCTTCGTAAGAAGCATTTCAAGGTCCTGGAGTGGCCTAGCCAGTCTCCAGATCTCAACCCTATAGAAAACCTTTGGAGGGAGTTGAAAGTCCGTGTTGCCAAGCGAAAAGCCAAAAACATCACTGCTCTAGAGGAGATCTGCATGGAGGAATGGGCCAACATACCAACAACAGTGTGTGGCAACCTTGTGAAGACTTACAGAAAACGTTTGACCTCTGTCATTGCCAACAAAGGATATATCACAAAGTATTGAGATGAAATTTTGTTTCTGACCAAATACTTATTTTCCACCATAATATGCAAATAAAATGAAAAAAAAACAGACAATGTGATTTTCTGGATTTTTTTTTCTCAGTTTGTCTCCCATAGTTGAGGTCTACCTATGATGTAAATTACAGACGCCTCTCATCTTTTTAAGTGGTGGAACTTGCACTATTGCTGACTGACTAAATACTTTTTTGCCCCACTGTATTACCTTAAATCACATTTCGCGTGAGTTCCAACGTGCCAAGTAAACGCTGTTCATTGCATCCTACAGACTTTTGATGACGATGGTATTTTGGGAACACGTTAATAAATGCAATAATGGATGAAGCTTTATTACAAGTGTCATTGGTCATTGTCTAGAATCACGATGGATCCTTTCTTGAATGGATCACAACGAATTGTGATGGATATCATTGCATCAGCTTTTCGTTAGGGTTTCCGACAATTTTGACAGCAAGAATACTGTGCTATCCTTTCCGGCAAAAATACCCAAACCTTGAATGGAAAGAGCATAATGCAAATTTGAACGGGTTATTTCCCATTTATACGGCTGATCCAATCTGGGAAATTTATAGCATATCCAGGGAATATAATCCACATTTCCAACAGGTACACGTCCAGTCGTTGGGACCAGCAATTACCTCGAGAATGGGGCCGACTGAAATGGAAAAGTGATTGTCCTTGCATGGCCATCGCTGTTAATTTGTATGGAATTCCCAAAACTGCCACATTTGCTAACGTCCTCATGCGATGGGGCCTCGTTCTTGAGATAGAGGTGAGCCATAGCTTTGGGGTACAAGTCTGACATTCTGTGGCTATGCCATAAATGTCCCAGATTATGTGTCTACTGCAGATTACTTCCACAGCAATGCTCCCAGGTACATTAAGGGGTATTGATCACCCCCCAAAAACAATGCATAACTTGCTGATCGTCAGAGGTCTGAGCACAGGGTGATGTGCTGCTGAGAACAATGAGCTTTTAGTGCAGCACAAAAGATCATTTCATCCTATGAATGAGAGCTTTGCTTGTTCATCGGGTGATCGACGGCAAGATTTTTGTGAAACTAGGAATAATCGTTCACAATAATCGTGCATTATAAATGGACATTATAAACACGCAAGACTGCTCGTTGTAATCCAGAAGGGGGCAGCACATTTCACCATCATTTTCTCTGCAACATATGGTCTCCCCAAACGGAATTAGCAAGGACGAGCAATTATTTTAAAGCAGCGACGGCCGTCTGTTGTTTATATAATAGCAAAAATAATAGTTAAATATGATTCAAAAATATATATATTTACAAACACAAGTATTAAGCAAAGCACAGAATCATATTATGTGTAGCTGCTGCGTGACCGAAAACCACAAAATGAATGTTAGGCTTTGGATTTTACAAGGGTTTTTCAGTGCGGATTCTGCACATCCAATGCAAGTGAATAAGATTCCCGTAGCCTTGTTCACATGCAACGTAAAAAGAATGCACGCTACATATTTTTTCCCCTTGACAATGAGCTAATGAGTCTGACGCTCAATGGACGGTGTTGAGTGTGTAAGGCGGAGGAACCATCACTAGTATCTTCCTGCTGATGGTCACAGGGGTATCATAAATGATGAGAGTGGTTCTATTGTACGGCAGCTGTGTCTGGACAGGGTTAACTATGTCTTAAAACCAGAAACTAATAAAATAAAATTCCATTAGGAAGATGTGCTAGCTGTGTGAAATGTCCAGACCCGACCCCATAGGTCATCCACCATCCATCTGCTGGGTGCAGCAACATGTGTACTTAGGTCTGCAGAGCAGGAAATGAGGGTGTGAATATTATATTATTCACAGAAATGTGGATCTGATCTCTCAGACGTGAAAACCTGCCTCTATGATCAAGACAGCAATAATGGTTGGCTACTAATGACAAAGATAATTCCACAGTGGAGATTATTTACACCTACCCACTAGTGATGTCACATGCTGTGATCTGATGATGTCACATGCTGCGGTCTGATGATGTCACATGCTGCGATCTGATGATGTCACATGCTGCGATCTGATTATGTTACATGCTGCGTTCTGATGATGTCACATGCTGCAATCTGATGATGTCACATGCTGCTATCCGATTATATCACATGCTGCGTTCTGATGATGTCACAAGCTGCAATCTGATGTCACATGCTGCAATCTGATAATGTCACATGCTGTGATCCGATGATGTCACATGCTGCGTTCTGATGATGTCACATGCTGCAATCTGATGATGGCACATGCTGTGGTCAGATGATGTCACATGCTGCGATTTGATGATGTCACCCTGTAAAAGAGAGGTCATTTATTACTGTGATAGTTACATTCTGTCTGATTAAAGTAATTAAAGAGGTTTTCTGGTTTCAGAAAACTCCTGTTCCCAGGCAAAAAAAAAAATCCAACTCCCTTTACTCACCCTACCCTGGTCCAGCGCTGAGTCTCCACCTCCTCACCCAGTGTCTGTTATTGTTGTCGAGTCCACAGCGCTGCAGCCCATCAGTGATCCCAGCAGCTATGACACGTCAAGTGACAGCAACACACAGACAAGTCGCACGTCTAGATACGTTTGTGCAACTTTTTTTGTGACTTGTTGTTGCACAACAATTTTAGTGCTGTGAAAAAAAACCCAGCCAAAATGCAGGCAACGTACATGCAAGTCGCAGTCGCATGCACCTTGCATTGAAGTTTATGGCAAGTGAGTTGTGTGCGACTTGCAACTACCGAGTACAATGTCTGAGTTATCACCTATCCTCAGGATTGGTGGGGATCCGACTGCTGGGACCAGCGTCGGACTGGCCCACCGGAGAACCGGAGGATTCTCCGGTGGGCCCTGGCATCTGGTGGGCCCTGGCACCTGCTGGCATACAGGGCCAGCAGTTGCCTAGGGCCCCCGCTGCTCCAGGGGCCCCCAGCCAGTGGTGTGTCGCACACCATGCAGCTGCTATGGGGGCCCCTGCCAGCGGAGTAGCAGCGGGTGTCAGGAGGCAGGAGCCCCTGTCCCCGCTGCTAAAGAGAAATGAATATTCACTGCGAAGCAGTGAATATCATTTCACAGTCTCCACCCCCAGAGGCCCCGCCCCCAGCCCAGTAAGCCGCTCTGCATCAGGGCCGGCGCCGCCCTCAGTCCTCTCTGCTCCTGGCTCACAGCCAGTGCGCGATGACGTCACTACATCGCGCACCCGCTGTGTGTCTGGCAGAGGGGGCAGCTCCTGACACTGAAGCCGGGATCAGCGTGGGAGCGAGGAGGAGAGGTGAGTATTGTGTTTTTTTTGTTTTTTTTTTTATATCTCTCTCACTCTCTCTATCTGTATCTATCTATCTATCTATCTCTCTCTCTATATATATATATCTCTCTCTCTATCTCTCTTATATCTATCTATCTTTCTATCTCTATCTATTATCTATATCTATCTTTATCTATATATATCTCTATCTAATATCTATATCTATCTATTTCTATCTCTATCTATCGCTCTATCTTTATATCTATCTTTCTATCTCTATATCTATCTCTATATCTATCTATCTATCTCTATATCTATCTATCTTACTCTATCGATCTCTATATCTATTATCTCTATATTTATTATCTATCTAGCTACCATCTATATCTATCTTTATCTATATATATCTCTATCTAATATCTATATCTATCTATCTCTATACCTATCTATCTATTTATCTATCCGTTATCTATCTCTATATCTTTTCTCTGTATCTATCTATATCTATATCTCTCGCTATCTATCGCTCTATCTCTATATCTCTCTATAGCTATCTATATATCTATCTATCTCTATATCTATCTCTCTGTATATCTATCTATCGCTCTATCTCTATATCTTTCTATCTCTATATCTATATATCTATCTATCTTTCTCTATCTATTTATCTCTATATCTTTTCTCTGTATCTATCTCTCTCTATATCTATATCTATCTATCTCTATATATATCATCTCTATATCTATATCTATTTCTCTCTATATCTCTATATCTATCTATCTCTATATCTATCTCTCTGTATATCTATCTATCTTTCTATCTCTATATCTATCTCTATATCTATCTATCTTTCTCTATCTATCTCTATCTATTATCTATATCTATCTCTATCTATCTATCGCTCTATCTCTATATCTATCTTTCTATCTCTACATCTATCTCTATATCTATCTTGCTATCTATCTCTATATCTATCTACATCTATATCTATCTATTATGTCTATCTATCTAGCTATCTCTATTATCTATATCTACCTATCTCTATATCTTTCTATCTTACTCTATCTCTATATCTATCTGTTATCTCTATATTTATTATCTATCTTTATCTATCTCTATTATCTATATCTATATCTATCTCTCTATCTATTTATCGATCTCTGTATCTATCTCTCTCTATATCTATCTCTCTCTCTATCTACCGCTCTCTCTATCTCTATCTATCTTTATATCTATATCTATCTATCTCTATATCTATCTATTATCTCTATATCTATCTACCTATCAATCTCTATATCTATCTCTATATCTATCTCTATATCTCTCTCTATATCTCTCTATAGCTATCTATATATTATCTCTATATCTATCTATCTATCTATATATTATCTCTATATCTATCTATCTCTATATCTATCTCTATATCTGTCTATCTATCTATCTATCTCTATATCCATATCTATCTCTATATCTATCTATCTCTATATCTATCTAACACTATATCTCTGTATCTATCTCTATATCTCATTATCTATCTCTATCTCTCTCTCTTTATCTATCTATCTATTGATCTATCCATCTATCTCTATATCTATCTCTATATCTATCTATTATCTCTATTATCTATATCTATCCATCTATCTATCTATCTCTATATCTATTATCTCTATATCTATCTATCTCTATATATATCTCTATATCTATTT
Source organism: Dendrobates tinctorius (assembly GCF_039654945.1). Classification (NCBI taxonomy): domain Eukaryota; kingdom Metazoa; phylum Chordata; class Amphibia; order Anura; family Dendrobatidae; genus Dendrobates; species Dendrobates tinctorius. The sequence continues at coordinate 21,056,265 of NW_027361677.1, forward strand.
TTATTTATAGCCATCTATCTATATATATTTATCTCTATATCTATCTATATATGTCTATATTATTATTATTATATCTGTATATCTCTATCTATTATGTATCTCTATCTATATATCTATCTCTATATCTTTCTATCTATAGCTATCTATCTCTATATCTATCTATCTATCCATTATCTATTTTCTATCTATCTCTATATCTATCTACCTATCGATCTATCTATCTATATTTCTTTCTATATCTATCTTTATATCTATCTCTATCTATCTCTATGAATCTTTCTATCTACATCTATCCATTATCTACTTTCTATCCATTCTCTACTATCTATCTCTATATCTATCTATTTCTACATCTATCTTTCTATCTATATCTATCTAACTCTATATCTATATAGCATTATTCCCTATGAGGGGGGCAGTATTATACCCTATGAGGGGGCAGCATTATACCCTATGAGGAGGGCAGCATTATACCCTATGAGGGGGGCAGCATTATACCCTATGAGGGGGGCAGTATTATACCCTATGAGGGGGGCAGTATTATACCCTATGAGGAGGGCAGCATTATACCCTATGAGGAGGGCAGCATTATACCCTATGAGGGGGGCAGTATTATACCCTATGAGGGGGCAGTATTATACCCTATGAGGGGGCAGCATTATACCCTATGAGGAGGGCAACATTATTCCCTATGAGGGGGGCAGCATTATACCCTATGAGGGGGGCAGCATTATACCCTATGAGGGGGGCAGTATTATACCCTATGAGGGGGGCAGTATTATACCCTATGAGGGGGTGCATTATTCCCTATGAGGGGGGCAGTATTATACCCTATGAGGGGGGCAGTATTATACCCTATGAGGGGGTGCATTATACCCTATGAGGGGGTGCATTATACCCTATGAGGGGGTGCATTTTTCCCTATGAGGGGGGCAGTATTATACCCTATGAGGGGGGCAGTATTATATTCTATGAGATGGCTGCATTATATTCTATGAGATGGCTGCATTATACTATGTGAGGGGGCTGCTTTATATTCTATGAGGGGGCTACCCCAACTCCTGCTACATAATTAAGACATGTACAACCTTATATTATACCCGGATATTAGCGTGTTTTACCGCATAATTGGTGGTCTGGTATTTAACTCTATGCAGCTACATAGTGGGCCCCAAGAATGATTTTCTCTGGTGGGCCCAAGGTGTTCCAGTCCGACGCTGGCTGGGACCCACACCGGTTGGAAAAGGAATTTTCCACATGTAATTTATCTAATAGCTGCAATGGTTTGACAGTCTCTCTTAATAATAGATCTGTCACCATGGATGATCACTGTCCTGTATATCAGGGATTTGTACATATATATAACAGGTGGCATGCACCTCCATCATGAGAAGGAAACAGCAAGAGTAAGGGGGTTATGGCGGAGTGGAGGGACGGGCATGCATTGTCTGCACAGTAACATGACTCAGCCGTCTCGCTCCCATCCCCCCAAAACATCTGCCCCCTTCCCAAATATATGACTCATGCACCCCCTCCTCTGCCTATAAGACCCCAGGGATGTCCCACAGGCGGAGTGTCATGGCGCCCTATTATCCTCACACCCCGGTGAAGGATGCTTTGTCTTGCACTAGGCGTGTCACGTCACAGGAGGAGCTTTCACCTTGCTTTGATATTGGTATAGCCTATAATGGTATAGATTACCGGTAATAACGCTGAGTAACCGTATATGACTGCATGTCCCGTGCACTTACACAGGGCGGGCTCCCTACCATATTATCTCCATATAGCGGCGTGACTGGACAAGTAATGATAGGAGATCGCCGTCATTTAGGACATAACAGGGCTCATGGATATAGGTGTAATACCTAATAATGGCGCAGCTACATCAGGAAATATGGGGAGGGGGCATTTATAAAACTGATCACAAGAGAAAGTGGCTATGTCGCCCTTAGCAACCAATCAGAGCGCAGCTTTAATTTTTCCAAAGCAGTTTGAAAAATGAAAGCTAAACTCTGATTGGTTGCTAAGGAGGACAGACACCATGCTAGTGATAGTAGTCGTGATAAATAAGGCCCACATACTGTATATATAATGTAGGTGCACGCTAGTATGAACAAGATTATTTAATGGCCCACATTGGTGATGTTTCAGTCCATATGAGGACCCTTCTCAAACGTATATATATAAATGCTTCCCCAAACTTCTGTTCATACTGGACATCTAAGGGTAAGCTCACACTGAGTTTTTGGAGTGGGTCTATTCTGAAAAAAAAGCCTGAAAATCACTAAAAAATGCTAAGAAGCGTCTCCCTATTCACCACATCCATAGGTAAACAGCTGCAGGATACTGTGGCAGCACAAGTCCCAGCATGCCCTGTCTCCCTACATGAGCGCGCACCCGCTGCCCAGCCTGAGCCTATGGGGGAGGAGCTGGGCGTGTCCTGCGCGTCCCCGCCGCCGGTGCTGATGCTGCAGAGATGTTGCGGCGTGTCGCAGGCGCCTGGTGATTGGCTGCTGGGCTCGGTGACGTCACGCCGCTGCCTAGATATATAAAGAGCCGTCTGCGCTGCCGCCTCCTTCAGTGCCCGCATCCGCCAGCCAGACCTGAGCCAGCATGAGGGAGATTGTGCACATCCAGGCCGGCCAGTGCGGCAACCAGATCGGGGCCAAGGTAGGTGCCCATGGCTGCAGCCCGGCGATAGATTATGTCACTGTGCAATTACAAAGGTTCAGCCCTGCATTGATTAACTCTGCACATGCCACCCTAGCTCTGCGCCTGCAGACCATTATCTTTTGCATTATTTCATTTTTGCGGTCTCCTCCTGCCACTGATATTCCCACAGATCATCCTATAAATAGAATTTTTTTTTTTTTTTTTAAAAGTCAATGCCCCCTTGTAGCCTTGCACTTTTTTTCTGCACCCAGGGCACCTAATAATACACAGGAGGGACCCTGGGAGCAGGGTTGTAGATGGTGGGCACGGCGTCAGGTTGCAGCATTGGGATCCAGGTGTCTGTGCCAGGTCTGCCATCAGATATTGGGTGGGCGCAATGACAGAAGCAGCCCATTGCTGCAAAACCACACCCATCACTGCAGCATGGGAACAAAGGGTGAAGTGGGTATGGCAGCAGGATGGGGGGCACTGCATGGATGAGGGTGGGGGGCATTGCTCAGGCGCTGCCAGTAATCAGTGTATTTAAATGCCAGATGTAATGCAATCCTTTCTGTTCCCAGCAGGGCGGCACCACATCTATGTGTTGATGATCATCATACCCTTTGTATCAACTATTTTCTTGGCAACAAAACCCCTCTTTGTTTTTTTTTTTGTTTTTTTTTGGGGGGGGGGGATCTCTTGTTTCATTCTTTCGTTTGCAGGCCTTTGCTAATGATTTTCAATGCAACCTGCTCCATTCATTTAATATGGTATATCGGTGTCTGGGAAGGTAGTGAAAGGGTTAACACATTTCACGCCCGTTCATGAGCCGAAGCGTGTAAATCCTGTTTTAATTAAAGGGATCTGCAGGCAAAAGGGAGGTGGTGTCAGCCCCATCAAAGCAGGAGGGAAGGGAGGGGACGGGATAAGATGCTGACGATTAGGACCAGGATGTGTCCTAGGGTGGATTAAGCCGACACTGGAGGATCGCAATTTTTTTTTCCATATGAAAATGAAAGCATTGTCCGAAACTGTTAACTTGTACAGTGCTGGATCGGTGTGTTCATGCACTGTTCGGCTATACAGGATCACTCCCCAACCCCCTCATCCCCTCCCCCGTCCCCGCAGCATCACTGTAGGGAGGTGATGTCATCGGCAGGCCTTAATTATAATACTGTGCTAGCAGACAAAGAATGGCTGCCCAGATGACCTATAGATGGATGCTGTATCATGGAGTAGTGATGTCACGTCTGGTGTGGAGACAGACAGATGCTTTGATCACCCTGTGGACAATCTCCGCAGACATCAGCAGGTCCCCAGGAGTCAGAAGATGACAATTTTAATTCCTGAGGCACGTCTTTTTTCTTGCCGCCAGGGGATGGGGGGGAGCAGGACGGAGCAGATGTCACCAGACATTAGGGCTATTAGATTAATTACACAGCGCAACAGTTTGTGCCGAGCTTTACAATGGGCTGGTGGCACAATGGCCGCGGCATGGAGAAGGTGATGGACACTAGCTGACTTCTAAGACGTGAATATGATATGAAGCAAGGGTTTAATTTTGGATCTGCCTAGTGGGTGTGGTACAATATAATCCATTATCCTATATAACAAAGTCATCAAAACACTAAGGGATTTTAAAAAATAAAACTAATGAGAAAATGCAATGAAAAAAAATCTCCCAACTACCATGACTCGCTTCCAGTCTTTGATAACTTTCCTGCAGTGGTGTCATGCCGTGCTTCCATGTAACCACTGCAGCCAATCACTGACTTCAGAGGCAAATCCATGACAAAATTTGCAGTGAATCTGCAACATGTTTTATGATTCATGGGTTTGATATATGGCTGTACAGGCCCTTGTCCAACAATGAAAATGACACCTTTTTTTGTAGAGACTCGATGTTCCAGTCGTGAGAAATCTAACGTAGAACCCATATTCAAATCAGGCTGGAAGTGCACTGGGGGCGTGTCAGTGTATTTGGTCTGTTTCTTGATTGACACGCCCCTAGTGCACTTGTAGCCTGATTTGCATGTGACTTCTAAAAGCTAGATTTCTCATCATTGGTACATCAGATCTCTACAATAAAGGTATCCTTTTAATTGGAAGGACAAGAGCCTATACAGCAGTTCCACTATGGCCATATATAAAAAATGTGCTGACAGTCTCTCCTTAAAGGGCTGGTTTATAAAAATGTAAAAAAAAAAAGAGAAAAGGGCAATAAGCCCCAGCCAGCTCACCGACAAGCCATGGAGCTCGGAACCCTGTCCAGACAAGACTTGCAGCATTCAGGAAAATTAGGAGTATATGATCCAGCTCCGTAAAATCGCAAATTCTTTATTGATCCATAAAGTAGATAAATTCAAAACATTCCTCTATAGTGAGAGTGCACATCCAGCATACAGCGACAGCTGTGAAAAAGTTCCTTGAGAATGAAACGCGTCGCTGTATGCTGGATGTGCACTCTCACTACAGAGGAATTTTTTGAATTTATCTACTTTACGGATCAATAAAGAATTTGCGATTTTAAGAAGCTGGATCATATACTCTTCATTGTCCTTTGTAAAAATGTCCAAATTTTATAAAAGTGCAGATATACGCTCTCAGAACATAAAGACAGATATTTTTTTTCTTTATCTTTCTAGCATTGATTTTATTGAAGAACACTTCAGTCAGCCACTCCCCAATTTATCATGACTGATAACAGAGAACAATAGAAAGCAAAAAAAAGGGACTGAGGGTCCAAGGAATATGACGAACAATTGCTGCTTTATGTTATGTACTAACCATATTGCACATTTAATAGGCCTCCTTTGCAGTTATGACTTGTAATGGATTATTGTAGTGTACGGTGAAGTTATGGGGTGGGGGGGGCTATAATCCTGATGGATTTGCTTCTTTGATTCATGACTGATCATTGCAATTTTAGTTACTTTCATCCTGCCTTTGTCATATTTTAGCCTCCTCTGCTGCCAGGGTGCTCCACCCTCCCATCCTCGCCCCCTCGCAGTGGAATGTGTTTGCAGGGTGTTGCTGGCTCGGAGGCCTGGCTTATGGCTTTGTTGCTTTTTACTGTAATAACCCAGTGATTTCCCTGCAGACAAAGGACACAGAGGGCTGTCTGGTAATATAGTCGCTGACAGGGTCTATGATGGCTCACTTCAGGTTATGTGCCACATTGTGAATCTTGGGACAATTCCCTGTGCATTGCAAAGTGTTGATTAAAAGTCGACTCATTCTTCATTTTTTTTTTTTTTTTGCTAAATATATCTATTGTTCTGTTATCGGCCCATTCAGGCTGAGAAGTGTTTGTTAAATGAGGAGTTGTAAAAAAAAAACCAAAAAACCCCTTGGGTTAGAAATTGTACCTTCCTGAGAATCAGTACAAAGGACAGCTCCATCTGTGGATACAGCAGTCTTATATAGGAGTCAGAGATAAAGATCTACAGATGTCAGCTGTCTATATACAAGTCCCATCATCCTTTGTAGCTGCTGAACTACAAGTCCCATCATATGAGTCAGCTTGTGTATACACTATATATATATGTAGTATCCTATCATGTATAATAAACAAGTGGAATAATGCACGGCAGATGTGGAAATGTAGATCTCATGAATTGTGGTAGATGTGAGACCCGCCAGTCCCATCGGGTGTGGTAGATGTGAGACCGGCCAGTCCCATCGGGTGTGGTAGATGTGAGACCGGCCAGTCCCATCGGGTGTGGTAGATGTGAGACCGGCCAGTCCCATCGGGTGTGGTAGATGTGAGACCCGCCAGTCCCATCAGGTGTGCTGATGTGAGACCCGCCAGTCCCATCGGGTGTGGTAGATGTGAGACCCGCCAGTTCCATCGGGTGTAGTAGATGTGAGACCTGCCAGTCCCATCGGGTGTGGTAGATGTGAGACTGGCCAGTCCCATCGGGTGTGGTAGATGTGAGATCGGCCAGTCCCATCTGGTGTGGTAGATGTGAGACCCGCCAGTTCCATCAGGTGTGGTAGATGTGAGACCCGCCAGTTCCATCGGGTGTGGTAGATGTGAGACCCGCCAGTCCCATCGGGTGTGGTAGATGTGAGACCCGCCAGTTCCATCGGGTGTAGTAGATGTGAGACCTGCCAGTCCCATCGGGAGTGGTAGATGTGAGACTGGCCAGTCCCATCGGGTGTGGTAGATGTGAGATCGGCCAGTCCCATCTGGTGTGGTAGATGTGAGACCCGCCAGTTCCATCAGGTGTGGTAGATGTGAGACCCGCCAGTTCCATCGGGTGTGGTAGATGTGAGACCCGCCAGTCCCATCGGGTGTGGTAGATGTGAGATCGGCCAGTCCCATCTGGTGTGGTAGATGTGAGACCCGCCAGTTCCATCAGGTGTGGTAGATGTGAGATCCGCCAGTCCCATCGGGTGTGGTAGATGTGAGACCGGCCAGTCCCATCGGGTGTAGTAGATGTGAGATCGGCCAGTCCCATCTGGTGTGGTAGATGTGAGACCCGCCAGTTCCATCGGGTGTGGTAGATGTGAGATCGGCCAGTCCCATCTGGTGTGGTAGATGTGAGACCCGCCAGTTCCATCGGGTGTGGTAGATGTGAGATCGGCCAGTCCCATCTGGTGTGGTAGATGTGAGACCCGCCAGTTCCATCAGGTGTGGTAGATGTGAGACCGGCCAGTCCCATCGGGTGTGGTAGATGTGAGATCGGCCAGTCCCATCTGGTGTGGTAGATGTGAGTCCCGCCAGTTCCATCGGGTGTGGTAGATGTGAGATCGGCCAGTCCCATTTGGTGTGGTAGATGTGAGACCCGCCAGTTCCATCAGGTGTGGTAGATGTGAGATCGGCCAGTCCCATCGGGTGTGGTAGATGAGGGCCCACCAGTCTCATCTGGTAAACAGGAGAACACTGTATCTGCACTGTCATCCTGGCTGCATATGACTCTACTGTAATCGATTGTCCGGACTTATGGTCCCAGCTGCTTTCCAGAAGGGGCCCCTCTGATTTCATCTGTAAAATCAGTGCTGCCTGAGGGTGTCAATTAGCCCACCCTGCCCCTCTCCAGCGCTCGCCTGCTGTCATGGCAAGTATCTGATTGTGCAGATGGAGAACAGGGTGTGCGTTTTGTGCAAAGAAGCTTTACGTTGGTCCTGGACATTTTTATATTTTTTTTATTTCTTGGCTCTTCTTGCTTCTAAAGTAAGATCTCGTACATTCATGGCAGCCATGTGTCATGATGCGTCTGAGTTGTCTCCTTTCTTCTGCTTTGTCCCCAGTTCTGGGAAGTGATCAGTGATGAACATGGAATCGACCCTACCGGAAACTACGTTGGGGACTCGGATCTGCAGCTGGAGAGGATTAGCGTCTATTACAATGAGGCTTCCTGTAAGTGCCCTCAGCCAATACGTGTTACATTGTGTTCCTAATTACTTGTCAAAAATTATCTACAAAGGTGTCCATGCCCTCTATACTCAAGCAAATCTGAGCATGCCAAAAGGAAGAAGGGAATACAATGCTGGTAATAACTTATTTCCTTTTAGAACAAAAGGATCGGGCATTTTGGAATCCAACTGCCCGATCCCGCTTTCAGTTAGACCTAGCCAATGGGATTCGTATTGGCTTTTGTAGTCAGTGCAGGACTGCTTACCCTTATTTCATATCTATAGGGCTTTTTACCCCTTTGTTGCATAGATAAAAGTGCACTCTTTGATTGTGAATGCACATATCGATTATTATTGTTTCGCTCACTCATTAAGATAAAAGGTGTTAGTATTTATAATGCTAATCTCTCCTACGATAGGCGAGGAAACTTCATAAAAAGTTCCAGAGCACTAAATTCTACAAATGATCAACTAACATGATGCCATATTTCTTCTTTTCAGCACACAAGTACGTGCCTAGAGCCATCTTGGTGGATTTGGAACCAGGGACCATGGACAGCGTCCGCTCCGGAGCTTTTGGACACCTTTTCCGACCAGATAACTTCATTTTTGGTATACAGCAGTTTGTAGTCACAAATTATTCTGGGATTTGGAAGGCAGATGCTTCACTCCAAAAGCTCGTTTGACTTTTTAATTGTAGCAGGCCAAGGTCTAAGGACACAACGGGTTCTTGTTCTTCTACTTTAGTTGCACACACGTCATTTACCTTTGCAGTACAGAAGGCGGCCATACCTTTTACTCATCATTCTTTTATATTGCATTGTGAGCATCCAACTCAGAGAAACCAGTATTAAAAGAGGTTTTCTTTCTGGTTTTGCAAAACTTCTCCCCCCAGCAGGATGTTTTTTAGTGCTTTACTCACCCTTCCCAGGCCCAGCACTGAGTCTCCACTGCTGATCCCTGTATTTAAGGTCTGTAGCATTGCAGTGAAATCAGCGGCTCCTCCTGAGATGACGTCTCGATTCACTGAGCTCACTGGTTGGCTGTTAAAGTGATGTTATCGCTGCAGACAATAACAGACAACGGGAGCAGCAGCTGAGACTCAGCGGTGGACCCATGGAGGGTGAGCAAAGCACAAATTGTTTTTCTAGAACAAACTCCAGCCTGGGTTTTATGAAATTGGGAAAACCCATTTAACATCAGCTATATGCTTTAGGCGAAGCTATTCCTACCAAGTATCACCCATTTATTTGCCCTCGTGACCACCTTTGCCTATGATCTCAAATGGAAGAGGGGAGAAAGCCATTGTAAGACACTTCTATTGACTACTTATCGCTATAGGAACTGGATTGAGCATGTTGCAAGTTATTATGCCCAGCCTTTGTTTCCCCATACACTATAGATGGCTGGCCATTCTCAAATCTGTGAGCTCGGTTGATCTTCATCTAATGTGTAAGATGTTCTTACGTCGGCATTTAAATTCCGAAAGTAGATAGCCCCAGACCTTAGAATATGTCTCATTGCATCAGACCATTTCTATACGTTTGCGACTGCCTTCTATAATCTTACACTTTTGTCGTTTTTCATTTTCCTTACTAGGACAAAGCGGTGCCGGTAACAACTGGGCAAAGGGTCACTACACAGAAGGGGCTGAATTAGTGGACTCTGTGCTAGACGTGGTGAGGAAGGAATGTGAAAACTGTGATTGTCTTCAAGGTTTTCAGCTCACACATTCCCTGGGTGGTGGCACCGGCTCTGGCATGGGCACCCTGCTCATCAGTAAAGTCAGGGAGGAATATCCTGACCGTATCATGAACACTTTTAGCGTAGTTCCTTCTCCAAAGGTATCTGACACAGTGGTTGAACCATACAATGCAACATTGTCCATCCATCAGCTGGTGGAGAACACCGACGAGACCTACTGTATTGACAATGAGGCTTTATACGACATCTGCTTCCGCACCCTAAAACTGGCCACTCCAACCTATGGAGACCTCAACCACCTTGTCAGCGCCACAATGAGTGGGGTCACCACTTCTCTGAGGTTCCCTGGACAGCTTAACGCTGACCTCCGCAAACTGGCTGTCAACATGGTGCCCTTCCCTCGCCTCCACTTCTTCATGCCCGGCTTCGCTCCTCTGACTGCCCGAGGTAGCCAGCAATACCGAGCACTGACTGTACCGGAACTCACCCAACAGATGTTCGATGCCAAGAACATGATGGCAGCCTGTGATCCACGCCATGGACGGTACCTGACAGTGGCTACCGTCTTCCGCGGGCGCATGTCAATGAAGGAAGTAGATGAGCAGATGCTGGCCATCCAGAGCAAGAACAGCAGCTACTTTGTGGAATGGATCCCCAATAACGTAAAAGTCGCCGTCTGTGACATCCCACCGCGTGGCCTCAAGATGTCTTCCACCTTCATTGGCAACAGCACAGCCATCCAAGAGCTCTTCAAACGCATCTCTGAGCAGTTCACTGCCATGTTCCGGCGTAAGGCTTTCTTGCACTGGTACACAGGAGAGGGTATGGACGAAATGGAGTTTACAGAGGCAGAGAGCAACATGAATGACCTGGTATCTGAGTACCAGCAGTACCAGGATGCCACAGCAGAGGAAGAAGGTGAGATGTATGAAGACGATGAAGAGGAATCTGAAGCCCAAGGAAAGTAAGACGCTCATCCTGAAGCCGGAGACATTGATTAGTGCCCCCTTTTTCCCTCCCGAGGTTTAGAAATCCCACTCATACTGCATCATGTGTCGCTTCTGAGTTAGGATTATAGTTCCGGTCAGGATCCATCTCCCTTATTTATTTAGATCTCCGCTGCCAAAAGAACCTGCTGAATTGAATGTCCAACAACACGTCATTTGCTGACGCAAACATGGAGCTTTCTGCTGGCAGAGTCCTGTAATATATTGTGCATGGTGTACATCACTTTGCAGGCACTTCTGCAGCAGGGAAACAAATGTTAAGGGTGTCGTAGGAACAATTGCAAGAAAAGTTTAAAAAAAAAAAAGAAAAAAATGGAGGTGATGATGTCTAGGCAGAGTCCGGACAGTTGAATACGAGCAGCTGAAAGAAGTGAATGTGTCTTGGTGAAGTGCATGTTCAGGGTTAGAGAATTACATTCATAGAGGGAGATGTCCCGAGAGAGAATCTTAACTGTTGTGAAACTCTAGCAGCTGAGACGCAGGATTTACTCCGTGTCATCTCATCTTTCTCTTGTACCGTCTGATTTTTTTAACGTGCTTTTATTTTTATGTCGGTTTTATTGGATTATTTATTTTTAAATAAGAAATAAACTTCCTGCTGTCCAACATGTGAGCGTGAGACTCTTACTGTAATTCTAGAACAGGCTGACGTGTGTTCTCCTAATGGCCTGGGTAATGTATAATATCAGATGATCTGCCCCCCCCAGGCTCATTCATCTCCTCTGTCATCAGAGGCCAATCTCAGACAAGCTGAAATTAGAAACTTGTGAAGAAACCATTCAGGAGACCTCTGATGTGCAAGTTCAACAAAGGCGCCCTTGTAGTATATCCACGACCCGATGCGAGTACATAGAAATACATTGTATGGACGAAAGTGTGTGTCCCCTCCACGTTACACCTCTAGGAGCTTATCTTACCTCCCATAGACATTAATATGGAGTCGGTCACCGCTCTTCTGGGATGACTTTCTACAAGATTTTGGAGGCGTCTTGTGGGAATTTTTTACAGTTCATCCAGAAGAGCATTTGTGACGTCAGACCCTGATGTTGGGGAGAGGTTGAGCTCACAATCTTCGATCATCACAAAGGTGTAGGATGGGGTTGAGGTCCGGGATATGTGCGGCCGGCCATGTTCTTCCCCCCAAATGGGGTATGTCTGTATAAGGATGTTCTTCCCCCAAACATATCTGTGTAAGGAGATGGACATATTGTCAACTTTTGCCCTTGAAGACACACGTATTGCTATGATGTATAATGTGACATGCGTTATTCGTGACGGCATTGTAGTTTGTCTGACAGTAGGGAGAGTTAGGGTTAATGAGACGGAGGCCCTCAAGTGCAGGGACAGAGACAGTTTCCTGTTAGGAAGTCAGGGCCCAGCCTGCAAGAGAAGCAGACCTAAGGTCTGACTACACTGCGTGCAGAATTATTAGCCAAGTTGTATTTGAGAGGATTCTTTTTATTATTGAACAACAACTATGTTCTCAATCAACCCAAAAGACTTATAAATATCAACGCTTAACCCCTTAAGCCCCAAGGGTGGTTTGCACATTCATGACCGGGCCAATTTTTACAATTCTGACCACTGTACCTTTATGAGGTCATAACTCTGGAACGCTTCCATGGATCCCGGTGATTCTGACATTGTTTTCTCATGACATATTGTACTTCATGTTAGTGGTAAAATTTCATTCAAATAACTTGCGTTTATTTGTGGAAAAAAACGGAAATTTGGCGAAAATTTTGAAAATTTCACAATTTTCCAACTTTGAATTTTTATGCCCTTAAATCACAGAGATACGGCACACAAAAAACTTAATAAGTAACATTTCCCACATGTTTACTTTACATCAGCACAATTTTGGAACCAAAATTTTTTTTGTTAGGAAGTTATAAGGGTTAAAAGTTGACCAGCGATTTCTCATTTTTGCAACACCATTTTATTTTTAGGGACCACTTCACATTTGAAGCCACTTTGAGGGGTCTATATGATAGAAAATACCCAAAAGTGACACCACTCTAAAAACTGCACCCCTTAAAGTGCTCAAAACTACATTCAAGAAGTTTATTAACCCTTTAGGTGCGTCACAGGAATTTTTTGAATATTTAAAAAAAAAATGAACATTTAACTTTTTTTCACAAAAAAAATACTTCAGGTTCAATTTTTTTTTATTTTACCAAGGGTAACAGGAGAAATTGGACTGGAAAATTTATTGTGCAATTTGTCCTGAGTACGCTGATACCTGATATGTGGGGGAAACCACTGTTTCGGCGCATGGCAGAGCTCAGAAGGGAAGGCGTGCCGTTTGACTTTTTCAATACAAAATTGGCTGGAATTCAGATCGGACGCCATGTCGTGTTTGGAGAGCCCCTGATGTACCTAAACAGTGGAAACCCCCCCCAAGTGACCCCATTTTGGAAACTAGACCTCCCAAGGAACTTATCTAGATATGTGGTGAGAACTGTGAACCCACAAGGGCTTCACAGAAGTTTATAACGTACAGCGGTACAATTAAAAAATCATATTTTTTCCACAAAAATGATCTTTTCACCCCCAATTTTTATTTTCCCAAGGGTAACAGGACCCTAAAAGTTATTGTGCAATTTGTCCTGAGTACGCTGATACCCCACATGTGGGGGTAAACCACTATTTGGGCGCATGGCAGAGCTTGGAAGGGAAGCAGCGACATTTGACGTATTTGGCTGGAATTGAGATCGGACACCATGTCGCGATTGGAAAACCCCTGATGTACCAAAACAGTGGAAACCCCCCACAAATGACACCATTTTGGAATCTAGACCCCCAAAGGAACTTATCTAGATGTGTGGTGAGAACTTTGAACCCCCCAGTGCTTCACAGAAGTTTATAATGCCTGGGCGTGAAAATAAAAAAATCGTATTTTTTCCACAAACATGATCTTTTAGTCACCAATTTTTTTTATTTTCCCAAGGGTACCAGGAGAAATTGGACCCCAAAAGTTGTTGTCCAATTTGTCCTGAGTACGCTGATACCTCATATGTGGGAGAAAACTACTGTATGGGCACACGTCGGGGCTCGGAGGGGAAGTAGTGACGTTTTGGGATGCAGACTTTGATGGATTGGTCTGCAGGTGTCATTTTGCTTTTGGAGAGCCCCTGATGTACCTAAACTATTGAAACTCCTCACAAGTGACACCATTTTGGAAACTAGACCCCCCACGGAACTTATCTAGATGTGTGGTGAGCACTTTGAACCCCCAAGTGATTCACAGAAGTTTATAACGCCTGGGCGTGAAAATAAAAAAATCATTTTTTTCCACTAAAATGATATTTTTGCCCCCAATTTTTTATTTTCCTAAGGGTAACAGGAGAAATTGGACCCCAAAAGTTGTTTTGCAATTTGTCCTGAGTACGCTGATACCCCATATGTGGGGGTAAAACATTGTTTGGGCGCATGGCAGAGCTTGGAAGGGAAGGAGCACCATTTGACTTTTTCAACGCAGACTTGGCTGGAATTGAGATCAGACGCCATGTTGCATTTGGAGAGCCCCTGATGTGCCCAAACAGTGGAAACCCCCAATTCTAACTCCATCCCTAACCCCAACACACCCCTAACCCTAATCTCAGCCCTAACTCTAGCCCTAACCCTAACCCTAATGGGAAAATGGAAATAAATACATTTTTTTTTATTTTATTATTTTTCCCTAACTAAGGGGGTGATAACGGGGGGTTTGATTTACTATTTATGGCGGTTTTTATGTTTGGCGGCTGTCACACGCTAAAAGACGCTTTTTATTGTAAAAATAGTTTTTGCATCACCACATATTGAGAGCTATAATTTTTCCATATATTGACCCACCGAGTCATGTGAGGTCTTATTTTTTGCGGGACGAGTTGACGTTGATCGCTTTTTATTCCGATTTTTGGGACGCAGAATGAACAAAAAGCAGCGTTTCATGAATTTCTTTTGGGGGGGTGCGTTTACACCGTTCTGCGTGCGGTAAAATTGATAAAGCGGTTTTATTCTTCGGGTCAGTACGGTTACAGCGATACCTCATTTATGTCATTTTTTAATGTTTTGGCAGTTTTATGCAATGAAAACTATTTTATATAAAAAATAATTATTTTTGCATCGCTTTATTCTGCGAGCTATAACTTTTTTATTTTTTCGCTGATGACGCTGTGTGACGGCTCGTTTTTTGTGGGACAAAATGACATTTTCAGCGGTACCATGGATATTTATATGCGTCTTTTTGATCACGCGTTATTACACTTTTTGTTCGGCGGTATGATAATAAATCATTATTTTTTGCTTCGTTTTTTATTTTTATTTTTTAAGGGGTTCGCTAAAGGGGTTAACTGATAGGACAGTTTTATAGGGCGGGTCGTTACGGACGCGGCAATACCAAATATGTGTACTTTTATTGTTTTTTTCTTTTTTTAATTCCAAAAAATGAATTTATTGGGGAATATTTTTTTTTTTCAAATTTATTTAGCGATTTTTTTTAAAATTATTTTTACACTTCTTTTTTTTTACCTTTATTAGGTTGCCCCGGGGGGGGCATCACTGTCCTGTGACAGATCGCTGATCTGTCACATCACAGATCACTGTGACAGATCAGCGATCTGTCACAGGCATAGACGCAGATTTCCTCATGCCTGCGATTTGCAGGCACTGAGGAAGTCAGCTCCCTGCAGGTCCCCGAAGGTCCCCGTCGCCATCTTGGATCCGGGGACCTGTAGGGAAAGAGACCCCCGCAGCAGTACTGCACATTGCGCTGCGGTGGGGGGCTCAGGGAAGCACGGAGGGAGCCCCCTCCCTGCCGATGCTTCCCTTTAACCCCCGGTACACCGCGATCGTGTTTGATCGCGGTGTGCAAGGGGTTAACGTGTCGGGTGTCAGCTGTGATAATTAGCCGACACCCGGCCGCGATCAGCGGCGCTTACCACGTGGGCGCCGCTGATCGCTGTGACGTACTATCCCGTCCCTGGGAATTAAGTCCCAGGGCACATGGACGGGATAGTACGTCACATGGGATTAAGGGGTTAATATTTTTGGAAGTTGGAGTGTTTTTTTTTAGATTTGGCTATCTTAGGAGGATATCTGTTTGTGCAGGTCACTATTACTGTGCTGATTTATTAGGCAACTTAATAAAAACCAAATATATACCCATCTCACTTGTTTATTTTCACCAGGTAAACAAATCTAACAACACAAAATTTAGAAATAAACATTTCTGACATTCAAAAACAACAAAAAAATCAGTGACCAATATAGCCACCTTTCTCTACGATGACACTCAGAAGCCTTCCATCCATAGATTCTGTCAGTTGCTTGATCTGTTTACGATCAACATTGCGTGCCGCAGCCACCACAGCCTCCCTGACACTGTTCCCAGAGGTGTACTGTTTTCCCTCCCTGTAGATCTCACATTTTATGAGGGACCACAGGTTCTCTATTGGGTTCAGATCAGGTGAACAAGGGGGCCATGCCATTATTTTTTCTTCTTTTAGACCTTTACTGGCCAGCCACGCTGTGGAGTATTTGGATGCATGTGATGGAGCATTGTCCTGCACGAAAATCATGTTTTTCTTGAACGATACCGACTTCTTCCTGTACCACTGCTTGAAGAAGGTGTCTTCCAGAAACTGCCAGTAGGTTTGGGAGTTGAGCTTCACTCCATCCTCAACCCGAAAAGGTCCCACAAGTTCAGCTTTGATGACATCAGCCCATACCAGTACCCCACCTCCACCTTGCTGGCGTCTGAGTCGGAGTGGAGCTCTCTGCCCTTTACTGATCCAGCCTCGGGCCCATCCATCTGGCCCATCAAGAGTCACTCTCATTTCATCAGTCCATAAAACCTTAGAAAAATCAGTCTTAAGATATTTCTTGGCCCAGTCTTGACGGTTTATCTTATGTTTCTTGTTCAATGGTGGTCGTTTTTCAGGCTTCCTTAGCTTGGCCATGTCCCTGAGTATGGCACACCTCCAGTAACGTTGCAGCTCTGAAATCTGGCAAAACTGGTGGCAAATGGCATTTTGACGCTTGATTTTCCTCAATTCATGGGCAGTTATTTTGCGCCTTTTTTTATCAACACGCTTCTTGCGACCCTGTTGGCTATTTGCTGTGAAACGCCTGATTGTTCGGTGATCACACTTCAAAAGTTTGGCAATTTCAAGACTGCTGCATCCCTCTGCAAGACATCTCACAATTTTTGACTTTTCAGAGTCCGTCAAATCTCTCTTCTGACCCATTTTGCCAAAGGAAAGGAAATTGCCTAATAATTAAGCACACCTTATATAGGGTGTTAATGTCATTAGACCACTCCCCTCCTCATTACAGAGATGCAAATCACCTGATTTACATAATTGGCAGTTGGCTTTCAAGCCTATACAGCTTGGAGTAGGACAACATGTACAGTCATGGCCAAAAGTTTTGAGAATGACACAAATATTAATTTTTACTAAGTCTACTGCTTCATTTTTTCTAATGGCAATTTGCATATACTCCAGAATGTTATAAAGAGTGATCAGCTTAACAGCAATTACTTGCAAAGTCAATATTTGCCTAGAAAATGAACTTTATCCCCCAAAACACAATTCAACATCATTGCAGCCCTGCCTTAAAAGGACCAGCTAACATCGTTTCAGTGATTGCTCTATTAACACAGGTGTGGGTGTTGATGAGGACAGGGCTGGAGATCAATCTGTCATGATTAAGTAAGAATGACACCACTGGACACTTTAAAAGGAGGCTGGTGCTTGGCATCATTGTTTCTCTTCTGTTAACCATGGTTATCTCTAAAGAAACACGTGCAGTCATCATTGCACTGCACAAAAATGGCCTAACAGGGAAAAGTATCGCAGCTAGAAAGATTGCACCTCAGTCAACAATCTATCGCATCATCAAGAACTTCAAGGAGAGAGGTTCCCTTGTTGCCAAAAAGGCTCCAGGGCGCCCAAGAAAGACCAGCAAGTGCCAGGACCGTCTCTTAAAAGTGTTTCAGCTGCGGGATCGGGCTACCAGCAGTGCAGAGCTTGCTCAGGAATGGCAGCAGGCAGGTGTGAGTGCATCTGCACGCACTGTGAGGCGGAGACTCTTGGAGCAAGGCCTGGTCTCAAGGAGGGCAGCAAAGAAGCCACTTCTCTCCAGGAAAAACATCATGGACAGACTGATATTCTGCAAGAGGTACAGGGAGTGGACTGCTGAGGACTGGGGTAAAATCATTTTCTCTGATGAATCCCCTTTTCGGTTGTTTGGGACATCTGGAAAACGGCTTATTCGGAGAAGACCAGGTGAGCGCTACCACCAGTCTTGTCTCATGCCAACTGTCAAGCATCCTGAAACCATTCATGTGTGGGGTGGCTTCTCAGCCAAGGGAATGGGTTCTCTCTCAGTCTTGCCTAAAAACACAGCAATGAATAAAGAATGGTACCAGAATGTCCTCCAAGAACAACTTCTCCCAACCGTCCAAGAGCAGTTTGGCGATCAACAATGCCTTTTTCAACATGATGGAGCACCTTGCCATAAAGCAAAGGTGATAACTAAATGGCTCAGGGAACAAAACATAGAGATTTTGGGACCATGGCCTGGAAACTCCCCAGATCTTAATCCCATTGAGAATTTGTGGTCAATCATCAAGAGACGGGTGGACAAACAAAAACCTTCAAATTCAGACAAAATAAAAGCATTGATTTTGCAAGAATGGACTGCTATCAGTCAGGATTTGATCCAGAAGTTGATTGAGAGCATGCCAGGGAGAATTGCTGAGGTCCTGAAGAAGAAGGGTCAACACTGCAAATACTGACTTGCTGCATTAACTCATTCTAACTGTCAATATAACCTTTTGCTACTCATAATATGATTGCAATTATATTTCTGTATGTGATAAAAACATCTGACAAACACACATAAAAACCAGAGGCCTGCAGATCATGTGAAAATATAATATTTGTGTCATTCTCAAAACTTTTGGCCATGACTGTATAAAAAGGATGATGTGATCAAAATACTCATTTGCCTAATAATTCTGCACACAGTGTAGTCAGCAGAGCCGCGTGACATGGGTGTCCCTGAAGTGAGTGGAAGCCGAGACAGTGGATAGTGAGATCAATAGAAGGAAAATGGAGAGAAGTGATTCATCGGAGGCGGCACACGACGCCTAGCTGTATGGCCCCGGAGATTATTTTAAGTAAAAAAGTTACCAGTGTGAGACATGTAATGGCTGACAGTCTGCTCTACTGGTCCTTATGTCTCACGCTGGTAGCATCTCCTTTCATTTATAATAAGCTCTGGGGGCAGAATCTCAGGAAGATCTATGTTCAGCTCATAGATCTTAACAGCTCATTTAAATATTGAGAAAAATGTGGATTTCTCTGGATTGCAGACTTCAAGATAACATTTTTTTTCAGCTTCCTACAATCACAATTCTATCCAAATGAAAGAAGGATCATTGATATCAGACTAGTGGGGTGTCTGATACCTGGCATCCCAACCAATCACTTTAACTGTTGGCCAGTTGCAAAAAGTGATTGGAGCTGAAAAAGTACAGCTCCATACACTGTGTAGTGGCCATTCTTGGGTATTGCAGTTTAGCCCCTAATGAAGTGAATCTGATCGGACCTGCAATACCGAGAATGGCCACTACACAGTGTACGGCGCTGGGCTGTCCTGGCTTTGTACAATGTGTACTTCCGACCGCCAAGGTAGCTGAAAACAGCTGATATGTGGGGGTGTTAAGTGTCGGACCCCCACCGATCTGATATTGATGACATATTCTAATGATAGGCCATTAATATTGTGAGCCTAGATAAACCCCTTTAAGAACCCCCTCAATATTGTAATGTGGTGAATGAAAATGTTTTTCTTATCCTTGACAACCCCTTTAAAGGATCATCTATTTTGGAACCCAACGTGCATAATTTTAAGATGCAGAAGAAGCCTCAGAACTCTTAATAATGTAAGACCAGTACGCCAGTATCAGCCTTATATAAGCAATGGCGTGGCACAGTAATTGGTGTAATGGCCAGTAAATCTTGACGTGAGTGTCCAGTTGATGGCGCAGTTAGTGGAGGACCAGGACTTGTGCCAAGGGTGGTGTCAGGAGATGGGCACTGGCATAGAAAGTGATGCAGAAGGTGCCAATTATGACACCTGCCAGCAGGGGCGTAACTACAATGGTGCAGTGGTTCCAGTTGCACCCGGGCTAAAAAAGCTTCTTGTTGGAGATTTTGCATTGAGGCACACAAGCTTAAAGTTATGCTACTGCCTGAATTTTTTTTTTAGGGGAAAATATACCTAAACCTGTAAGTTATAAAAAGCCAGCCCCTTCGCTGTCTATGCATCAAATAAGCAGTCAGCCAGCCCCCTTCACATACAGCGCCAGGCCCGTGTCAGCACTAGAGGCGCTGTCATGCTTACCGTGGCTCCCGTGCCCGCCGCCTCCTTCGTGTCCGCGGCTCCTGCCGCTGCTCCCGCGCTGGCCACGGACTCCTGGCGCGTCCGCCGCTCCCCGCGCGCTCCCGCGGCAGGCGCGCATCCTCCGGCTTTCCTGCGCCCTGCTTCGCGGCCTGTCCGCCGCTCCCGGTGCGCTCTGTGACAGGCGCCCGCGCGCCCGCTCTCCTGCGTCCTGCCCCGTGGTCAGTTCCTCTGACCAGCCCAGGACGCATGCGCACCTCACCCCAGACCTCAGCACAGTCTGGCTCAGCCCCTCTCTCCGCCCCCGTGACCCTGGAGGTCTGACCTGGAAGTCCTGCCCCTATAAAAGGGAGCTGCTCTTTCAGACCCGTGCCTGATTATCTATTGTGTCCCACGACAGATTCTCGGGTCCTCCGGCTCCTGCGTTTGCTCTCGCTAACTCCCAGCCTTGTGCCCTTCCCGCCTTGTGTGCTCCACTGACCTCTCTCCATCTTGTATTCCCTTCCAGAGTCCGTCATTCCTGTCCGTTCCTGCCAACTCCCGTGTGTGCCTTCCTGGTCCGCTCCTGCCGTCTCCTGTTCCTCCTGCCTGCTCTCTGTTCAGTCCTGCAGCCGTCTCCCCTGTGCTCGCCAGCCTGCCGGCCAGCTCCGTGTTCGCCTGTCTACTCCTCCAGTTGTCCCCAAGTACCAGCTTCCGTGGCGATAGTCTCCTCCGGGCCTGCCCCTAACACTCCCTGTATAGGGGGTGGTACACCTGGCCTGCTCGCCCGGGGGTAGGTTCGTCGTCGCGGTCCTGTGGGTTCACCCTTGGAGTCTCCACAGCTTCACAGGCGCTTTGCTGTGTTAAGCATTTAGGACCTGGGGTGAAGCAGCTACTAGGGTAACGACTAGTTATTACAATTTTTTGTATATCTAGCAGAGCCCAGTAATGTAGCAGAGTTGAGTAGGTCAGAACGCTCAGTGTAGTGTAAGAATATGGAAGTGTTGCCCACTTTCCCAATGAAGACACGTGTATTGTTATAATGCATTTTAATGTGTGATGTGTTTAGTGGCGTATGATATTAGTAACAGAGTAGTAGTCTGCTCAGCACTAAGTAGTTGCTAGGGACAGTTATGGCTAATAACTGGGACTAGACCAGAGTGGGAACGGCTAAAGAGAAGGGACTGGGGCTGCATCCTGTCAGGAGGGTAGACAGGGCCCAGGGTGCAGCAGAAGCAGACCTATGGTTGACGAGCGAGCAGAGCCGAATGAAGTGGGTGTCCCTAAAGTGAGAGGAGACCGAGGCAACAGATAGCGTGAACCATGGTAGAGACGAGGAAAAGTGATAGCAGTCAGTGATTCAAGACAGGAAGCCTAGTGGGACGGTCCTGAGTTCGCAAGCCAAAGAGCTAATGGGATGAATCGGAGCAGAGAAAGCGAGACGAAGAGAGTGCCCCATGTGGTAGTCCCGACTCGTCGGCAAGCAGATGAGCCAAGTACAGGCCATAGTGGCAGAAGTAGCTCCCCTAAGTGTAAAAGGAAAAGGACGAGGAACCATGGGTTGAGAATTAGGACTCTTGCTTACTGAATGGTAGAGCCGTTACTGGAAATGAGGGATGCTCCCGATGCAGTGGGCTGGGTGACGGTGAAGGCAGAGGAACTAACGGAGGCAGAACCGGGTGAGTCTAGAAAGAAAAGCGAGAATGTGTATGAAGATGTTCCGTGTGTTAAGAGAAACGTCCATGAAGTTTTGCACCCATGATCCATTGTACATACTCCTCCCCACGTTATGGATCAGTAACAGACAGTTAATTTTTGAGTGGTGGTCTTCATCATTGAACTGTATAACATTCGGTCCTGGCCAGGCTAAGTCAACAGCACTGTGTGCCTGCAAGGACGAAGTGCACCCATAGCTAAAGTCCACACACCCAGCCAGAACCCCCATTTTCATGTAGCATCCAGGGGCATGAAACACGAATACCTCACCCATACATCTACCACCCTTTGCCATATTACAGTAGTGTTGTTGAAGAGCCTGGTCATGTAGCAGAGTTGAGTAGGTCAGAAGACTCATTGAACTGCTGTAGCAGAGGCTAGCGATGTAGCAAAGTTGAGTAGGTCAGAAGGCTCATTATACTGCTGCAGCTGAGTTGAATAGGTCAGTACATTCATTGTTCACTGTTGAAGAGCCTGGTGCTGTAGCAGGGCTGGGTCGGTCAGAAGACCCAGAGTCCAGTGATGTAGCGGAGTTGAATAGATTTGGAGGCACCTTGTGGCAATGTAGCCAATACCAGTGACATAGTAGTGCTGGGTATGTCAGGAGGCACAAAGCGACGATATTACATGAAGGAACTAAGTGACAATGTAGCAGAGACCGGAGACATAGCAGGGTTGTGTATGTCAGAAGGCATTTAGAAGATGTAGCCGAGCTGGCTATGTCTAGAGGCAGAAATTAGCCACAGCTTGCAGCCTGAGCTGGACTAAACAATTTAGGCAAAGGTCATCACAGGAGCAACATGCAATGAGAGCCAGTGGCTGCAAATGGCGAATGAAGCGCCACCGCAAGTATTCAGGATTGGGTAGTGAAATTCAACATGCCTGTTCATCTTCTCCCTGGAGGAATCTCTTGGGGGATCCATGATGTACACATGATAGTCATCTGGTCTTGGTGAAATCAGTCGCTCAATCAGCGAGGGACTGACTGTTGCATTGCACTGGGCTATATTAAGAAACAGAAAACAACGAAACAGATGCAGCAACTATAACGCCGCCTATGGGGTTTGGCGCTGGTGGCCGTTATTGCCTGGAAAAATAGTGCATGAATCAGTCACTACGTTTTACCCTGAAACTCTGCACCATTTTTAATAAAGCATATCATTTGGGGACTATGTGTCTAGTCCGAGGCTTCTCCTTGCCCCCTTCCTCTTGACTGACAGGTCTCTCCCTATGTATGTGTATGGCCTAGGGGTGGGAAGAAGCCCCAAACATAGTCACATAGTCCCCGGCTGACTTTTCAAAGAACGTTTTCTTCGAAGCGCCGCAACATTTCAGAGAAGAACAGATAAGATTCATGCCTCCCGTGGTCAGCACAGAATAAATCTCTTGGCATGTTCCCTTTAAAAATGTCGCACTTTACCATGAGCCTTATATATAACCAGACATATTCTGAAGCATATGCCCCAATCTATCAACCCACATGTCAGTTCTCATCGTTTTGTTTCATATTTGGACGTGATTGGTTACTACACTCCCCATTGGCCAATATTGGTTGAAATCCTCAGCCGTAAATGAGGCTGAAAATGCCAAAACTGAAATAAACGCCAAAGTTGTCACCAAGAGTCATATTCCTGGTTCTCCTGTCCGGCACGTGCCTAATACCATCCTCCCTTACAGGCTATTTGAGGCTCAGTAATTGATAAATGACCTGATCCAATTTAGTACAAATCCTCCTAATTGTCTGTCTGACCCGTGACACGGTCCGAGGCGGGAGCTGACGCAAGAGGAGCGCCGAAGGCTCACATATTATAAGTCACACACCTGCCATCTACAGAACTGGGTGAAAATACCAAAATCGTAGTGCACTCTATAAGTGGCGATACCTTTCATTATAATCCTGCCTGTAATGATCATGTGAGTCTGCTGAAAACTACTCCTCAAAGAATAGGACTAGTGCTGAGCGAACGGGCTCGAAAAGTTCGAGTCCCCGCGGTTGCATGTCTCACGGCTGTTCGACAGCTGCAACACATGTATGGATTGCCTAACAAACAGCAAACAGCCTGTCGAACAGCCTGAGACATGCAGCCGCGGGAACTCGAACATATTTTTCGAGCACGCCGAAGGCACTCTATTAGCACACAAGCATGCTCAGATAACACCTTATCCCAGCACGTTCCATTCTCACTAGATAGGACATATAAGTCCAATATAGTCCCAGTGGCCAGTGTGAAAATTACAAGATAACTAATCTGGTTTCCTTAACAAAGCTCATGATGTAGAAAATAACACCCCACAAGACCTGCCGTATACTGGGAACACCCCACAGGACCATTCGTATACCGGGAACACCCCACAGTACCTGTCGTATACCCAAAACACCTCACAGGACCTGCCATATACTGGGAACAACCCACAGGACCTGCGGTATACAGGGAACACCTCATAGGACCTTCCGTATACAGGGTACACCCCACAGGACCTGCCATCTACTGGGAACACCTCACAGGACCTGCCGTCTACTGGGAACACCCTACAGGACCTGCCGTCTACTGGGAACATCCCACAGGACCTGCGGTATACAGGGAACACCTCACAGGATCTGCCGTATACAGGGAACACCTCACAGGACCTGCCGTATACAGGGAACACCCCACAGGACCTGCCGTCTACTGGGAACACCCCACAGGACCTGCCGTCTACTGGGAACACCCCACAGAACCTTCCGTCTACCCGTAACACCCCACAAGACCTGCTGTATACCCAGAACACCTTACAGGGCCTGCCGTCTATCGGGAACACCCCATAAGACCTGCCGTATAACAAGAACCCTCCACAAGACCTGCTGTATATCCAGAACACCCTACAGGGCCTGCTGTCTATCGGGAATACCTCACAGGACCTGCCGTCTACCAAGAACACCTACAAGACCTGCCGTATACCGGGATCACCCCACAGGACCTGCCATATACCGAGAACTCTCCACAAGACCTGCCATATGCTGGGAACACCTCACAGGACCTGCCATATACAGGGAACACGCCACAGGACCTGCCATATACCAGGAACACCACACAGAACCTGCAGTATACCGAGAACTCTTCACAAGACCAGCCGTATACAGAGAACACCCCACAGGACTTGCCGTATACTGGTAACATCCCACAGGACCTGCCGTATACCGGGAACACCCCATAGGACCTGCTGTATATCGGGAACACCCCACAGGACCTGCCGAATACAGGGAACACCCCACAGGACCTGCCGAATACAGGGAACACCCCACAGGACGTGCTGTATACCGGTAACATCCCACAGGACCTGCCATATACCGGGAACACACCACAGGACCTGCTGTATAACGGGAACACCCCACAGGACCAGCCGCATACCGAGAACTCTCCACAAGACCAGCCGTATACAGAGAACACCACACAGGACCTGCCGTATACCGAAAACTCTTCACAAGACCAGCCGTATACAGAGAACACCCCACAGGACCTGCCGTATACCGGTAACATCCCACCACAGGACCTCCCGTATACCGGGAACACCCCATAGAAACTGCTGTATATCGGGAACACCCCACAGGACCTGCCGAATACAGGGAACACCCCACAGGACCTGCCGTCTACTGGGAACACCCCACAGGACCTGCGGTATACAGGGAACACCTCACAGGACCTGCCGTCTACTGGGAACACCCCACACGACCTGCGGTATACAGGGAACACCTCACAGGACCTGCTGTATTCAGGGAACACCCCACAGGACCTGCCGAATACAGGGAACACCCCACAGGTCCTGCCGTCTACTGGGAACACCCCACAGGACCTGCCGTCTACTGGGAACACCCCACAGGACCTGCCGTCTACCCGTAACACCCCACAAGACCTGCTGTATACCCAGAACACCCTACAGGGCCTGCCGTCTATCGGGAACACCCCATAAGACCTGCTGTATACCGAGAATCCTCCACAAGACCTGCCGTATACCCAGAACAACCTACAGGGCATGCCGTCTATTGGGAACACCTCACAGGACCTGCCGTATAACAAGAACTCTCCACAAGACCTGCTGTATACCCAGAACAACCTACAGGGCATGCCGTCTATCGGGAACACCTCACAGGACCTGCCGTATAACAAGAACTCTCCACAAGACCTGCTGTATACCCAGAACACCCTACAGGGCCTGCTGTGTATCGGGAATACCTCACAGGACCTGCCATCTACCAAGAACACCCACAAGACCTGCCGTATACTGGGATCACCCCACAGGACCTGCCGTATACCGAGAACTCTCCACAAGACCAGCCATATACAGAGAACACCCCACAGGACGTGCCGTGTACCGGTAACATCCCACAGGACCTGCCGTATACCGGGAAAACCCCACAGGACCTGCCGTATACCGGGAACACCCCACAGGACCTGCCGTATACCGGGAACACCCCATAGGACCTGCCGTATACCGGGAACACCCCACAGGACCTGCCGTATACCGGGAACACCCCACAAGACCAGCCGTATACCGAGAACACCCCAGAAGACCAGCCGTATACAGAGAACACCCCACAAGACCTGCCGTATACCGAGAACTCTCCACAGCACCTGCCGTATACCGGCAACATCCCACATGACCTGCCGTATACCGGGAACACCCCACAGGACCTGCCGTATACCGGGAACACCCCACAGAACCTGCCGTATACCGGGAACACCCCACAGCACCTGCCGTATACCGGGAACACCCCACAGGACCTGCCGTATACAGAGAACACCCCACAGGACCTGCCGTGTACCGAGAACTCTCCACAGGACCTGCCGTGTACCGAGAACACCCCACAGGACCTGCCGTATACCGGGAACGCCCCACAGGACCTGCCGTGTACCGAGAACTCTCCACAGGACCTGCCGTATCCCGGGAACACCCCACAGGACCTGCCGTATCCCGGGAACACCCCACAGGACCTGCCGTATACCGGGAACACCCCACAGGACCTGCCGTATACCGGGAACACCCCACAGGACCTGCCGTATCCAGGGAACACCCCACAGGACCTGCCGTATACCGGGAACACCCCACAGGACCTGCCGTATACCGGGAACACCCCACAGTTCCTAGCATTGTTCCTTGCCATGGAAGGCATCACTTTTTTAGGATGATGCATAAAGATTGTTGGAGGCTAAATCTGCTTTTGACTATTGCACGGCCATATAACATGTGTAATATCACTGCTATGTTAGCTGCTATATCTGCTCTCCTGGCTCCGGAGGTCACCGTGTGGCCGCTACAAGGACAGAAAGAGCGGAGACTCCCCGGAGGAGGCGACTCATCTGCAGGGAGCGGCCTGCAGTGCCCGCATCCTGCCGCCAGATGGCAGTATGAACACCACAGAGGAGGAGCCTGAAGCGTCTGATGACTGAGCCCGGTACTAGCACTGGTGGCCCCGCCCCGTTTGACAACCGGAGACACCGGCACTGGGGGGACAGTGGTCACCGGGCCTGCAGGAGGACCGGGGGAAGGCCGCTCCTGGACGGAGAGGCCTCAGCGTGACGGGACATGCCGAGGTGAGAGCTGGAGGAGCTGTGTACAGCAGTGCAGACTGGAGGGATAGGGGTAATATGGGGTGTCACCCGGTAATGTGGGGTGTAATATGGGGTGTCACCCGGTAATGTGGGGTGTAATATGGGGTGTCACCCGGTAATGTGGGGTGTAATATGGGGTGTCACCCGGTAATGTGGGGTGTAATATGGGGTGTCACCCGGTAATGTGGGGTGTAATATGGGGTGTCACCCGGTAATGTGGGGTGTAATATGGGGTGTCACCCGGTAATAGGGGGTAATATGGGGTGTCACCCGGTAATGTGGGGTGTAATATGGGGTGTCACCCGGTAATGTGGGGTGTAATATGGGGTGTCACCCGGTAATGTGGGGTGTAATATGGGGTGTCACCCGGTAATGTGGGGTGTAATATGGGGTGTCACCCGGTAATAGGGGGTAATATGGGGTGTCACCCGGTAATGTGGGGTGTAATATGGGGTGTCACCCGGTAATGTGGGGTGTAATATGGAGTGTCACCCGGTAATGTGGGGTGTAATATGGGGTGTCACCCGGTAATAGGGGGTAATATGGGGTGTCACCCGGTAATGTGGGGTGTAATAGGGGGTAATATGGGGTGTCATCCGGTAATGGGTGTAATAGGTGGTAATATGTGGTGTCATCCGGTAATGTGGGGTGTAATAGGGGGTAATATGGGGTGTCATCCGGTAATGTGGGGTGTAATAGGGGGTAATATGGAGAGTCATCCGGTAATGTGGGGTGTAATAGGGGGTAATATGGAGAGTGATCCGGTAATGTGGGGTGTAATAGGGGGTAATATGGAGAGTCATCCGGTAATGTGGGGTGTAATATGGGGTGTCACCCGGTAATGTGGGGTGTAATATGGGGTGTCACCCGGTAATAGGGGGTAATATGGGGTGTCACCCGGTAATAGGGAGTAATATGGGGTGTCATCCGGTAATGGGTGTAATAGGTGGTAATATGTGGTGTCATCCGGTAATGTGGGGTGTAATAGGGGGTAATATGGGGTGTCATCCGGTAATGTGGGGTGTAATAGGGGGTAATATGGAGAGTCATCCGGTAATGTGGGGTGTAATAGGGGGTAATATGTGGTGTCATCCGGTAATGTGGGGTGTAATAGGGGGTAATATGGAGAGTCATCCGGTAATGTGGGGTGTAATAGGGGGTAATATGGAGTGTCGTCCGGTAATGTGGGGTGTAATAGGGGGTAATATGGGGTGTCATCCGGTAATGTGGGGTGTAATAGGGGGTAATATGGAGAGTCATCCGGTAATGTGGGGTGTAATAGGGGGTAATATGTGGTGTCATCCGGTAATGTGGGGTGTAATAGGGGGTAATATGGAGAGTCATCCGGTAATGTGGGGTGTAATAGGGGGTAATATGGAGAGTCATCCGGTAATGTGGGGTGTAATAGGGGGTAATATGGGGTGTCATCCGGTAATGTGGGGTGTAATAGGGGGTAATATGGAGAGTCATCCGGTAATGTGGGGTGTAATAGGGGGTAATATGGAGAGTCATCCGGTAATGTGGGGTGTAATAGGGGGTAATATGGAGTGTCATCCGGTAATGTGGGGTGTAATAGGGGGTAATATGGAGAGTCATCCGGTAATGTGGGGTGTAATAGGGGGTAATATGGAGAGTCATCCGGTAATGTAGGGTGTAATAGGGGGTAATATGGAGAGTCATCCGGTAATGTGGGGTGTAATAGGTGGTAATATGTGGTGTCATCCGGTAATGTGGGGTGTAATAGGGGGTAATATGGGGTGTCATCCGGTAATGTGGGGTGTAATAGGGGGTAATATGGAGAGTCATCCGGTAATGTGGGGTGTAATAGGGGGTAATATGTGGTGTCATCCGGTAATGTGGGGTGTAATAGGGGGTAATATGGAGAGTCATCCGGTAATGTGGGGTGTAATAGGGGGTAATATGGAGAGTCACCCGGTAATGTGGGGTGTAATAGGGGGTAATATGGAGAGTCATCCGGTAATGTGGGGTGTAATAGGGGGTAATATGGGGTGTCATCCGGTAATGTGGGGTGTAATAGGGGGTAATATGGAGAGTCATCCGGTAATGTGGGGTGTAATAGGGGGTAATATGGAGAGTCATCCGGTAATGTGGGGTGTAATAGGGGGTAATATGGAGAGTCATCCGGTAATGTGGGGTGTAATAGGGGGTAATATGGAGTGTCGTCCGGTAATGTGGGGTGTAATAGGGGGTAATATGGAGAGTCATCCGGTAATGTGGGGTGTAATAGGGGGTAATATGGAGAGTCATCCGGTAATGTGGGGTGTAATAGGGGGTAATATGGAGAGTCATCCGGTAATGTGGGGTGTAATAGGGGGTAATATGGAGAGTCATCCGGTAATGTGGGGTGTAATAGGGGGTAATATGGGGTGTCATCCGGTAATGTGGGGTGTAATAGGGGGTAATATGGAGAGTCATCCGGTAATGTGGGGTGTAATAGGGGGTAATATGGGGTGTCATCCGGTAATGTGGGGTGTAATAGGGGGTAATATGGAGAGTCATCCGGTAATGTGGGGTGTAATAGGGGGTAATATGTGGTGTCATCCGGTAATGTGGGGTGTAATAGGGGGTAATATGGAGAGTCATCCGGTAATGTGGGGTGTAATAGGGGGTAATATGGAGAGTCACCCGGTAATGTGGGGTGTAATAGGGGGTAATATGGAGTGTCATCCGGTAATGTGGGGTGTAATAGGGGGTAATATGGAGTGTCATCCGGTAATGTGGGGTGTAATAGGGGGTAATATGGAGTGTCGTCCGGTAATATGGGGTGTAATGGGGGGTAATATGGGGTGTCGTCCGGTAATATGGGGTGTAATGGGGGGTAATATGGGGTGTCACCCGGTAATGTGGGGTGTAATAGGGGGTAATATGGGGTGTCATCCGGTAATGTGGGGTGTAATAGGTGGTAATATGTGGTGTCATCCGGTAATGTGGGGTGTAATAGGGGGTAATATGGGGTGTCATCCTGTAATGTGGGGTGTAATAGGGGGTAATATGGGGTGTCATCCGGTAATGTGGGGTGTAATAGGGGGTAATATGGAGAGTCACCCGGTAATGTGGCGTGTAATAGGGGGTAATATGGAGTGTCATCCGGTAATGTGGGGTGTAATAGGGGGTAATATGGAGAGTCACCCGGTAATGTGGGGTGTAATAGGGGGTAATATGGAGAGTCACCCGGTAATGTGGCGTGTAATAGGGGGTAATATGGAGTGTCATCCGGTAATGTGGGGTGTAATAGGGGGTAATATGGAGTGTCATCCGGTTATGTGGGGTGTAATAGGGGGTAATATGGGGTGTCGTCCGGTAATGTGGGGTGTAATATGGAGTGTCATCCGGTAATGTGGGGTGTCATCCGGTAATGTGGCGTGTAATAGGGGGTAATATGGAGTGTCACCCGATAATGTGGCGTGTAATATGGGGTGTCATCCGGTAATGTGGGGTGTAATATGGGGTGTCACCCGGTAATGTGGGGTGTAATAGGGGGTAATATGGGGTGTCATCCGGTAATGTGGGGTGTAATAGGGGGTAATATGGGGTGTCATCCGGTAATGTGGGGTGTAATAGGGGGTAATATGGAGAGTCACCCGGTAATGTGGGGTGTAATATGGGGTGTCATCCGGTAATGTGGGGTGTAATAGGGGGTAATATGGGGTGTCATCCGGTAATGTGGGGTGTAATAGGGGGTAATATGGGGTGTCATCCGGTAATGTGGGGTGTAATAGGGGGTAATATGGAGAGTCACCCGGTAATGTGGCGTGTAATAGGGGGTAATATGGGGTGTCATCCGGTAATGTGGGGTGTAATAGGGGGTAATATGGAGTGTCACCCGGTAATGTGGCGTTTAATAGGGGGTAATATGGAGTGTCGTCCGGTAATGTGGGGTGTAATAGGGGGTAATATGGAGTGTCATCCGGTAATGTGGGGTGTAATAGGGGGTAATATGGAGTGTCATCCGGTAATGTGGGGTGTAATAGGGGGTAATATGGAGAGTCACCCGGTAATGTGGGGTGTAATAGGGGGTAATATGGAGTGTCATCCGGTAATGTGGGGTGTAATAGGGGGTAATATGGAGTGTCATCCGGTTATGTGGGGTGTAATAGGGGGTAATATGGGGTGTCGTCCGGTAATGTGGGGTGTAATATGGAGTGTCATCCGGTAATGTGTGGTGTCATCCGGTAATGTGGCGTGTAATAGGGGGTAATATGGAGTGTCACCCGGTAATGTGGGGTGTAATATGGGGTGTCATCCGGTAATGTGGGGTGTAATATGGGGTGTCATCCGGTAATGTGGGGTGTAATATGGGGTGTCATCCGGTAATGTGGGGTGTAATATGGAGTGTCATCCGGTAATGTGGGGTGTCATCCGGTAATGTGGCGTGTAATAGGGGGTAATATGGAGTGTCACCCGGTAATGTGGCGTGTAATATGGGGTGTCATCCGGTAATGTGGGGTGTAATATGGGGTGTCATCCGGTAATGTGGGGTGTAATAGGGGGTAATATGGGGTGTCATCCGGTAATGTGGGGTGTAATAGGGGGTAATATGGGGTGTCATCCGGTAATGTGGGGTGTAATAGGGGGTAATATGGAGAGTCACCCGGTAATGTGTGGTGTAATATGGGGTGTCATCCGGTAATGTGGGGTGTAATAGGGGGTAATATGGGGTGTCATCCGGTAATGTGGGGTGTAATAGGGGGTAATATGGGGTGTCATCCGGTAATGTGGGGTGTAATAGGGGGTAATATGGAGAGTCACCCGGTAATGTGGCGTGTAATAGGGGGTAATATGGGGTGTCATCCGGTAATGTGGGGTGTAATAGGGGGTAATATGGAGTGTCACCCGGTAATGTGGCGTTTAATAGGGGGTAATATGGAGTGTCGTCCGGTAATGTGGGGTGTAATAGGGGGTAATATGGAGTGTCATCCGGTAATGTGGGGTGTAATAGGGGGTAATATGGAGAGTCACCCGGTAATGTGGGGTGTAATAGGGGGTAATATGGAGAGTCACCCGGTAATGTGGCGTGTAATAGGGGGTAATATGGAGTGTCATCCGGTTATGTGGGGTGTAATAGGGGGTAATATGGGGTGTCGTCCGGTAATGTGGGGTGTAATATGGAGTGTCATCCGGTAATGTGGGGTGTCATCCGGTAATGTGGAGTGTAATAGGGGGTAATATGGAGTGTCACCCGGTAATGTGGGGTGTAATATGGGGTGTCATCCGGTAATGTGGGGTGTAATATGGGGTGTCATCCGGTAATGTGGGGTGTAATAGGGGGTAATATGGGGTGTCATCCGGTAATGTGGGGTGTAATATGGGGTAATATGGGGTGTCATCCGGTAATGTGGGGTGTAATAGGGGGTAATATGGGGTGTCACCCGGTAATGTGGGGTGTAATAGGGGGTAATATGGGGTGTCATCCGGTAATGGGTGTAATAGGTGGTAATATGTGGTGTCATCTGGTAATGTGGGGTGTAATAGGGGGTAATGTGGGGTGTAATAGGGGGTAATATGGGGTGTCACCCGGTAATATGGGGTGTAATAGGGGGTAATATGGGGTGTCATCCGGTAATGTGGGGTGTAATAGGGGGTAATATGGGGTGTCATCTGGTAATGTGGGGTGTAATAGGGGGTAATATGGAGTGTCACCCGGTAATGTGGCGTTTAATAGGGGCTAATATGGAGTGTCGTCCGGTAATGTGGGGTGTAATAGGGGGTAATATGGAGTGTCATCCGGTAATGTGGGGTGTAATAGGGGGTAATATGGAGAGTCACCCGGTAATGTGGGGTGTAATAGGGGGTAATATGGAGAGTCACCCGGTAATGTGGCGTGTAATAGGGGGTAATATGGAGTGTCATCCGGTAATGTGGGGTGTAATAGGGGGTAATATGGAGTGTCATCCGGTAATGTGGGGTGTAATAGGGGGTAATATGGAGTGTCACCCGGTAATGTGGCGTTTAATAGGGGGTAATATGGAGTGTCGTCCGGTAATGTGGGGTGTAATAGGGGGTAATATGGAGTGTCATCCGGTAATGTGGGGTGTAATAGGGGGTAATATGGAGTGTCACCCGGTAATGTGGCGTTTAATAGGGGGTAATATGGAGTGTCATCCGGTAATGTGGGGTTGTAATAGGGGGTAATATGGAGTGTCATCCGGTAATGTGGGGTGTAATAGGGGGTAATATGGAGAGTCATCCGGTAATGTGGGGTGTAATAGGGGGTAATATGGAGTGTCACCCGGTAATGTGGCGTTTAATAGGGGGTAATATGGAGTGTCGTCCGGTAATGTGGGGTTTAATAGGGGGTAATATGGAGAGTCATCCGGTAATGTGGGGTGTAATAGGGGGTAATATGGAGTGTCACCCGGTAATGTGGCGTTTAATAGGGGGTAATATGGAGTGTCGTCCGGTAATGTGGGGTGTAATAGGGGGTAATATGGAGTGTCATCCGGTAATGTGGGGTGTAATAGAGGGTAATATGGAGTGTCACCCGGTAATGTGGGGTGTAATAGGGGGTAATGTGGGGTGTCATCCGGTAATGTGGGGTGTAATATGGGGTGTCATCCGGTAATGTGGCGTGTAATAGGGGGTAAAATGGGGTGTCATCCGGTAATGTGGGGTGTAATAGGGGGTAATATGGGGTGTCATCCGGTAATGTGGGGTGTAATAGGGGGTAATATGGGGTGTCATCCGGTAATGTGGGGTGTAATAGGGGGTAATATGGGGTGTCATCCGGTAATGTGGGGTGTAATAGGGGGTAATATGGGGTGTCACCCGGTAATGTGGGGTGTAATAGGGGGTAATATGGGGTGTCATCCGGTAATGGGTGTAATAGGTGGTAATATGTGGTGTCATCTGGTAATGTGGGGTGTAATAGGGGGTAATGTGGGGTGTAATAGGGGGTAATATGGGGTGTCACACGGTAATGTGGGGTGTAATAGGGGGTAATATGGGGTGTCATCCGGTAATGTGGGGTGTAATAGGGGGTAATGTGGGGTGTAATAGGGGGTAATGTGGGGTGTAATAGGGGGTAATATGGGGTGTCATCCGGTAATGGGTGTAATAGGTGGTAATATGTGGTGTCATCTGGTAATGTGGGGTGTAATAGGGGGTAATGTGGGGTGTCACCCGGTAATGTGGGGTGTAATAGGGGGTAATATGGGGTGTCATCCGGTAATGTGGGGTGTAATAGGGGGTAATATGGGGTGTCACCCGGTAATGTGGGGTGTAATAGGGGGTAATATGGGGTGTCATCCGGTAATGGGTGTAATAGGTGGTAATATGTGGTGTCATCTGGTAATGTGGGGTGTAATAGGGGGTAATATGGGGTGTCATCCGGTAATGTGGGGTGTAATAGGGGGTAATATGGGGTGTCATCCGGTAATGTGGGGTGTAATAGGGGGTAATGTGGGGTGTAATAGGGGGTAATATGAGGTGTCATCCGGTAATGTGGGGTGTAATAGGGGGTAATATGGGGTGTCATGTGGTAATGTGGGGTGTAATAGGGGGTAATATGGGGTGTCATCCGGTAATGTGGGGTGTAATAGGGGGTAATATGGGGTGTCATCCGGTAATATGGGGTGTCATCCGGTAATGTGGGGTGTAATAGGGTGTAATATGGGGTGTCATCCGGTAATGTGGCATGTAATAGGGGGTAATATGGGGTGTCATCCGGTAATGTGGGGTGTAATATGGGGTGTCACCTGGTAATGTGGCGTGTAATGTTGGGTAATATGGAGTGTCATCCGGTAATGTGGCGTGTAATAGGGGGTAATATGGGGTGTCATCCGGTAATGTGGGGTGTATTAGGGGGTAATATGGAGTGTCACCTGGTAATATGGGGTGCCATCCGGTAATGTGGGGTGTAATAGGGGGTAATATGGGGTGTCATCCGGTAATGTGGGGTGTAATAGGGGGTAATATGGGGTGTCACCCGGTAATGTGGGGTGTAATAGGGGGTAATATGGGGTGTCATCCGGTAATGGGTGTAATAGGTGGTAATATGTGGTGTCATCTGGTAATGTGGGGTGTAATAGGGGGTAATATGGGGTGTCACCCGGTAATATGGGGTGTAATAGGGGGTAATATGGGGTGTCATCCGGTAATGTGGGGTGTAATAGGGGGTAATATGGGGTGTCATCTGGTAATGTGGGGTGTAATAGGGGGTAATATGGGGTGTCATCCGGTAATGTGGGGTGTAATAGGGGGTAATATGGGGTGTCATCCGGTAATGTGGGGTGTAATAGGGGGTAATATGGGGTGTCACCCGGTAATGTGGGGTGTAATAGGGGGTAATATGAGGTGTCATCCGGTAATATGGGGTGTCATCCGGTAATGTGGGGTGTAATAGGGTGTAATATGGGGTGTCATCCGGTAATGTGGCATGTAATAGGGGGTAATATGGGGTGTCATCCGGTAATGTGGGGTGTAATAGGGTGTAATATGGGGTGTCACCTGGTAATGTGGCGTGTAATGTGGGGTAATATGGGGTGTCATCCGGTAATGTGGGGTGTAGTAGGGGGTAATATGGAGTGTCATCCGGTAATGTGGTGTGTAATAGGGGGTAATATGGGGTGTCATCCGGTAATGTGGGGTGTATTAGGGGGTAATATGGAGTGTCACCTGGTAATGTGGGGTGTAATAGGGGGTAAAATGGAGTGTCATCCGGTAATGTGGGGTGTAATATGGAGTGTCATCCGGTAATGTGGGGTGTAATAGGGGGTAATATGAGGTGTCATCCGGTAATATGGGGTGTCATCCGGTAATGTGGGGTGTAATAGGGTGTAATATGGGGTGTCATCCGGTAATGTGGCATGTAATAGGGGGTAATATGGGGTGTCATCCGGTAATGTGGGGTGTAATAGGGTGTAATATGGGGTGTCACCTGGTAATGTGGCGTGTAATGTGGGGTAATATGGGGTGTCATCCGGTAATGTGGGGTGTAGTAGGGGGTAATATGGAGTGTCATCCGGTAATGTGGTGTGTAATAGGGGGTAATATGGGGTGTCATCCGGTAATGTGGGGTGTATTAGGGGGTAATATGGAGTGTCACCTGGTAATGTGGGGTGTAATAGGGGGTAAAATGGAGTGTCATCCGGTAATGTGGGATGTAATTTGGAGTGTCATCCGGTAATGTGGGGTGTAATAGGGGGTAATATGGAGTGTCACCCGGTAATGTGGGGTGTCATCCGGTAATGTGGCGTGTAATAGGGGGTAATATGGAGTGTCACCCGGTAATGTGGCGTGTAATATGGGGTGTCATCCGGTAATGTGGGGTGTAATAGGGGGTAATATGGGGTGTCATCCGGTAATGTGGCGTGTAATAGGGGGTTATGTGGCGTGTATTAGGGGGTAATATGGAGTGTCATCCGGTAATGTGGGGTGTAATAGGGGGTAATATGGGGTGTCATCCGGTAATGTGGCGTGTAATAGGGGGTAATATGGGGTGTCACCCGGTAATGTGGGGTGTAATAGCAGGGCTGTGGAGTCGGTAAGCCAAACCTGCGACTCCGACTCCTCAATTTCCCTTACACCGACTCCGACTCCACGACTCCGACTCCCACACATATTGCTTATATTTAAGTGAAAAATTTATTGTAGTACAATGTGAACCTCAGACATTTAATCATTTTTATGATCCAATAATCAAGATATTTAGATAGAACAGAATATATATTGTGTACTACCCGGTTTTCATTCTTTTTGGTACAGATACGATATGGATAGACAGATATGGATAAATGGATAGATAGAGCAGATTTCTAATCTGCTTTTGCTATTGAAAACATTATCTATGAGCTCAAAAACCTTTCAGGTGATGCAGTTTTTTAAAAAGATGATCAACTTTTGCAGCTGAAAAACGTATCCTCAAAAAACGCAGGAAAAACGCTGTGTGTGAATGTAGCCTTAGATCAGGAATAGAACAGCCATTTATAGGACATTTCATAACTTTCCCAAACTCCTATGACAAAAAATATTCAGCACATCCTGCATTGAACTACTGTGCCCAATTTATTATATATTTTAGGAGTCGGAGTCGGTCCATTTTATACCGACTCCAACTCCGACTCCACCAAAATGAGCTCCGACTCCGACTCCACAGCCCTGTGTAATAGGGGGTAATGTGGGGTGTCATCCGGTAATGTGGGGTGTAATAGGGGTTAATATGGGGTGTCACCCGGTAATGTGGGGTGTAGTAGGGGGTAATATGGGGTGTCATCCAGTAATGTGGCGTGTAATTGGGGGTAATATGGGGTGTCATCCGGTAATGTGGGGTGTCATCCGGTAATGTGGGTTGTAATATGGAGTGTCATCCGGTAATGTGGCGTGTAATAGGGGGTAATATGGGGTGTCATCCGGTAATGTGGGTTGTAATATGGAGTGTCATCCGGTAATGTGGCGTGTAATAGGGGGTAATATGGGGTGTCATCCGGTAATGTGGCGTGTAATAGGGTGATATAGGGGGTAATATGGGGTGTCACTCGGTAATATAGGGGGTAATATGGAGTGTCATCCGGTAATATAGGGGGTAATACGGAGTGTCATCTGGTAGTATAGGGTGATATAGGGGGTAATATGGAGTGTCATCCGGTGATATAGGGGGTAATATGGAGTGTCATCTGGTGATATAGGGGGTAATATGGAGTGTCATCCGGTGATATAGGGGGTAATATGGAGTGTCATCCGGTGATATAGGGGGTAATGTGGGGTGTAATAAAGTGATATAGGGGGTAATATGGAGTGTCAGCCGGTAGTATGGGTTGATATAGGGGCTAATATGGGGTGTCATCCGGTGGTATGGGTTGATATAGGGGCTAATATGGGGTGTCATCCAGTAATATGGGGTAATAAAGGAGTAATGGGGTATAATATGGGGTGTTATTGGGTAATTAGGGTGACATGGGTAATACGGGGTGTTATAGGATAATTGGTGACATGGAATAATATAGAGTGATCTATGAGGTAATATAGGTTGTAATATTGGGTGTTACAGGGTAATATAGGGTGACATGGGTAATATGTGGTGTCATAGAATAATACAGGGCCACATCGATAATATGGGGTGTCATGGTGTAATATAGTGTGACATGGGTAACGGGGTAATATGAGGTGAATAGTTAATATGGGGTATCATGGAGTAATATGGGATATCTTGGGGTAATCTGGAGTGTTGGGATGTAAGAGGGTAATATGGGGTGTGATATGGTGTGTATTGGGGTAATATAGTGTGTTATTGGGTAGTCTAGGATGTCAGGGTGTCTTTGAGTAAGATGGGGTGTTATTGTGTAATCTGGGGTGTATAGGGGTAGCCTGGGGTGTGAGGGTATAATATGGGGTGTTATTGGGTAATCTAGGATGTCAGGGGTAACATGGGGTGTTATTGTGTAATATGGGGTGTTATTGAGTAATATGGGGTGTCAGGGTGTAATCAGGGGTCCCCATGCTGCCAGTGGCAGTCGCTTTGCCCCCGGTATACCCTGCATTATATATAAGGACACTTTTCTTACTATTTATAAACAATATAACAGTTTAGAATCAGATTGTAACTAATTGAATTGGTTATAAATTTCCTGAAACCGACAGAATCCACAATTTTCAAGTTTACGCTTGTTCGAGTCCAGGATGATGCCATTTTTTCTGGACTCTTGGTTACTGGGATGAGGTTAATTAATAATAAAATCTTATACTCGTCAGTACCGCAGCCCCCCCCGCATGATCTCCTCGCTTCTTCTGCCGGTCACATGGGAGCAGTTCATGTTATTGACATCCATGGCGTGCACCATGTGAGGCCTAGTGAGCGCCGGATGACGCAACATATGGTGGAAACGAACAGAAGACCGGGCGGGGAGCTGCGGTAGCGAATCACCCGGCATAACTCCATTAATGGACCATGGGGCCAATTCATCCCCCGCCCGGTGATTTTTGGCTTGCAGCCAAATTTATTAACAAGCAGGGAGTCTTGCAAAAAAAATGTCAGTATTTGCAACAGTTTTACTCCCAATTCTCAGGAAAAAACTGCTTGATGAATCGGGTGAAAAGAATAAAAGAAAGTTGTTAAACCTTTCATCCTAGACCTATGTACATAAAACTGGAAAACCCCTATACGGGGATGTCCGAGATGTTTCATAAACGGTAAAAAACAGAAGTAAATGTGATGAAATAATAATAAAAAGTCCCCAACCATTAACAGTTCCACACCGCTACAATGATCCCTGCCGATCAGTGCCAGCAATGACATCACATACAGCTTGAGGCCAGTGATTGGCTGCAGCGGTCGAGTGGATGTATGTCTTGGAACCATCAGAGTGGCGGTTTGTAAAGTTTTTTTTTTTTCTCTTTATTACAATTTCTGATATTAGTACACTTTTTTTAAAAAAATTTGGATATCCTCTTTTAATCTTCCTCTTTTCATCCCCATTACTGAGGAAGGTGCGTCGTCCCAGCTGCTGCAGAACCTCAACAGCCTTAGTAGTTGAGCTTCGAGTATGGGGACGCTGAACGATTGTGGATGCTATTCTCCTTTGCCAATGTATTTATTTCAGATATTACTAGGATTATGTACATTACCCAGCAGAAGGGGCTGTAGACTATTGACCCTATAAGATGTATGTCCTGCCTGGGGTATATATGGTGTTGGTCCTGTCTTGCAGTGTGACTGGATATGGAATACAATGACAAGCTGGCCCGGTTCCGTCAGGGTCATCTTAACCCTTTCAATAAACCAAAAGAAGAGGAAAATCCCCGGGAGGACAGAGAGCAGGAGCCATCCAAGGGTTTGTATTTTAGGAATGCTATATCAATGAGAGCCTGACCATCTAAGCAAGCATAGCCCGTCCTTCAGGATGGGGGACGCACCTAACACTCGGTGCGGGTCCAGGGTTCGTCTGTAGTGATGCCGCTCCATAGGTGTCTCAGACAGCAAATATCGAGGGAAATTCACCGAGCTAAGCTAAATGCACAATTTGTACAAAAAAAACTCACAATTAATGGTTTTGATGCATTTTTCGTCTTGTACGGAAAAAAACGTAGTGTTTTACAATAACAGCAGAATGAATGAGAATTCTAAAAAGTCATTCACATGGTGCTTTTTTTTCCCCTTGTGTCCTTCCCCCACCCCCCATAGGTCTGACACCTTCTAGGGGTCACCAATTTTGTCGCCCCCCCCCACCACCACCATAGGTCTGACACCTTCTAGGGGTTGCCAATTTTGTCCCCCCATAGGTCTGACACCTTCTAGGGGTTACCAATTTTGTCTCCCTCATAAGTCTGACACCTTTCCTCCTCTTTTTTTCAGAGTCTCCACCAGGATCTCCTCTGTGTGTATCAGAATTCCAGTACCCGGAGCGAGTGATGGATTTGGGCGTCTCCGAAGATCACTTCTCCCGGCCGGTGGTGAGCAGGGGGCACCTTACGTTCTGCAAGGGTACACCGTTTTAAAGCTTGTATGTATATATAAGACTAGTACACACAACAGGAACAGTACCTGTCTTCCTTTTCGGATTAAAGGGTCTTTTTCTGGCGTCCGACATCCAGCAGTTGAGACAGGCGATTGAGGAGTGTAAACAGGTGATCCTGGAGCTGCCCGAACAGTCGGACAAGCAGAAGGATGCAGTGGTCAGACTCATTCATCTCCGACTCAAGCTGCAAGAGCTGAAGGTAAGCCGTCGTTTTGCTGCTCCTTTTCTACAGCTACATGGAAGTTTCTCACCCAGTTACACTGCTAGAGCCCGCTGGTGGACACGTACACTCTGGATGTGGCCACAGCTAGATGCACGCCTTGGCATCTGTCCACCTAAATGACCCATTGTAAAAAAAAAAGAAAAAGAAAAACTTGTGTATCTAGCCTAAAGGCCCCGTTACACGCGTCAATGTCCCAGTGATCCCACCAATGATCCGACGTGGATGGGATCGCTGGGACATAGTTAGCTGATCGCTGGTGAGCTGTCACATAGACAGACCCACCAGCAATCAGGACCAGCGTGCACGCTGGTTTCCAAGGTAAACAGCGGGTAACTAAGAGCCACGCGGCACTTAGATACCCGCTGTTTACATTGGAAACCAGCTCCCAGCGTCGCTGATCGTTGCTCTCCCGCTGCCACACGCAGCGATGCGCGCTGGCCAGCGGGAGACCAACGATCAAAAAATGGCCCAGGACATTCGAGCGCGATCAGCGATACCCAGCAGGAGGGCCGGTTGCTGATACATGTCACACACAGCGATGTTGCTGGTGAGATCGCTGTGGTGTCACAAAATCAGCGATCCCGCTTGCGATCTCGCTGTGTGAGACGGGGCCTTATGACACTAAAAATAATTTTAGACAAGAAAACAATACCATAATAAAAAATGCTACGTGTGAACAATCTCTCAAAGTCTGCCTTCTCGGCTCCACTATTCACTTTTTTTTTTATATATTCGCCAGGACCCGCACGAGGATGAGCCGAATATGCGCATTATATTAGAACATCGATTCTACAAGGAGAAAAGTAAAAGCGTAAAACAAGTGTGTGACAAGTGCAGCACGTTTATATGGGGCCTGATCCAGACCTGGTACACGTGTACAGGTGAGGGAGAATGCGAGGCCACAGTTTATAGGATGCCATATTTTCTTTTTTTTTGTATTCATTAAAGGTAAATTCACAGCAATGTTTTGTCCATGTCATGCACACATCGGGGTCACTGATCTTGGTGGCTCTGCTTCAGACAAACTAAATCTGAATGACCCACTTTTACCATTAGGGGAGGCGGACCCCGTACTACTTTATCATGGGGTTTCTGTGTGTGACAGTTTGCAATATACGCCCCCTAGTGGTGCCTGGAAGCAGCTAGAATTTTATAATTTGACCTACTTCGATCAAAAAAGCCGAACAATCGGAGTCCACATATTTGCACAGTTGTTTTTTTTATACTGAATTTTCTAGAAAACAATCCATTACGATTGCACTAGAGAGTCTGGCTCTTGGCGAACCTGAGATTGTGACGGTGGGTCCTCCCGCCCGCTGTCCCAGTAGTGATGGTGGGTATTCCCCCCGCTGTCCCAGTAGTGATGGCTGGTCCTCTCCCCCGCTGTCCCAGTAGTGATGGAGGGTCCTCTCCCTCGCTGTCCCATTACTGATGGCGGGTCCTCCCCCCCACTGTCCCAGTAGTGATGGCGGGTCCTCCCCCCACTGTCCTAGTAGTGACGGGGTTTCCTCCCCCCGCTGTCCCAGTAGAGACGGCGGGTCCTCCCCCGCTGTCCCAGTAGTGATGGCGGGTCCTCTCCCCCGCTGTCCCAGTAGTGACGGCGGGTCCTCCCCCCCACTGTCCTAGTAGTGACAGGGTTTCCTCCTCCCGCTGTCCCAGTAGAGACGGCGGGTCCTCCCCCGCTGTCCCAGTA
This sequence comes from Dendrobates tinctorius, assembly GCF_039654945.1. NCBI lineage: Eukaryota > Metazoa > Chordata > Amphibia > Anura > Dendrobatidae > Dendrobates > Dendrobates tinctorius. The sequence goes on from NW_027361677.1 coordinate 21,099,053, forward strand.
GTGACGTGGATCCTCCCCCGCTGTCCCAGTAGTGACGGCGGATCCTCCCCTACTGTCCCAGTAGTGACGGTGGGTCCTCCCCCCGCTGCTCCAGTAGTCAGCGTATCATAGAAAATAATACCATTTGTTATGGCAGATGTCAGGAGTCCAAAGAATCAGGCATATTGGATTCAACACACTGATCTTTTTAAGATAAGCTCACCCCAGTGAGGACACAAGCTTGCGCTACCAAACTGAGCATGCATGTGTGTGATGGGGCTCCACTAATAGCTTTCTAAGGTTTATGGTGACCCCTGCAGGAAGAATAATAGCCTTATAAAGTCTGAAACAGCTGTGACCAGGAATTGATGCTCGTCGGGCATTTTTCTAGGGTCGTCCATTATTTGTATGATCTTAGACATGACCTAGAGCCTTCATCTTAGAACCACGTGGGGAACTGGCTGTATCTTCTAGTATGCACATCTCGGCCAGCGTTCACACTCTCCTCTTTTGCAGGTTGTTACTATCGCTGTCATAGCAAATGTCTGAACCTCATTACCAAACCTTGTGTCAGATCACAAGTCAGTCATCAGTCCGAGTACGAGTTAACCATTTGCCCAGAAACGGGACTGGACAGTCAGGATTACCGCTGTGCCGAGTGCAGGGCGCCCATCTCGCTGAGTAAGTACAGGTCCATCACAAAGCCAAAAATGTCCCAGAGCCCCAATCTCACAGTCACTGGGGGTCCCGGTATGAATAGAACCGCCAGCGGTCAGCAAGTTATCCCCTGTCCTCACGATACAGGATGACTTCTTATTTGTGGAATAACCCTTTAAAGGGCCAGACTCCGCAGCATTAAACACAGATTTTTTTCGCATGCACATGTATTTCTCCGTACACTACACCCAACACATGTAATCCGCAATGACGGAGAAGAATTGTTCTGTTAGGCCTGATGGATTATAATTCCTCTGGTCGTTACTTGCCAACAGATCAGCGACAGTTTAACAACCGAAGAACATTCCGTGTGTGCAGAACGACCCTAACATTGCTGATCAAAAAATTCTCGGCAGCACATGTCCTGTTTACACGGGACAATGTGCTGCCGATAATGACTTTTTTTTTTTTTTTTTTTTTTAAAGCCGAAGGCACGGTGTATGACATGGGAGTTCTATGAATTGTCATCTCCTGTCTCCCCTGTCTCGCACTATTTTGCACACTTACACACTAAGCAATCATCTGTACGACAGCTGCCTAAAAAGACATGCAGACGAGGGTCTGCAGAGCTCGCACTTTATTTCTATAGGAGTGGATAAATGGCTGCCAGACAGATTTGGCACCACTCTTCCCCTGGATTCCAAGTTATGCTTCTTGGCTATGTAAGTGTTAGGGTTTTATGAATGGCACTGCAGCTTCTTCAGCACCTCTTCGTTCTGTGCAGTATAATGGACACCAGGCCCGCTGTAAACATCAGTTTTCTGGCATTTACTTTTGTCTGATGTTCTTGTTACAGGGACCGTCCCCAGCGAGGCCCGGCAGTGCGATTACACGGGGCAGTATTACTGCAGCAATTGCCACTGGAATGATCTGGCCGTCATCCCAGCCCGAGTTATTCACAACTGGGACTTTGAACCACGCAAGGTAGGCATGGATCGTATCTCTAGCACATCACCGCTTGGATCAATCATCATCCCATTATTAAGAAAAAAAAAAAAAGGCAAAAGATGCCATAGATGATAGTGTATGCCACTAAATTCTGGGGATTCTCTAGGGATAGACCCAAAATAACAAGACATCCCTGGGGGTCTGACTGATGTCTGTTGTGACCACCAGCGATCCTGACCCCCAACGAGCAGGGAACAATATTTGACCGCTGTAATCTGCTTTCTCCACAAGGACCCATACACAATAAACCGAGCGGACGCCGGCCACTCTATTCAAGGGAATAACTGGTTATTCTGGGAATAACCCTTTCAGTACCATCAGCTTTTAGCTGCATAGTCCTCAGCATAACTTGAAAGTGAGAAATTAAGAATACCGTTGGGCCTTTATTTATTGGCGGTCCTTGACATTCAGGAGAGTCTGAACCCATTGGTGGGATCTGCTGATAATCTTATGTGTATGGGGGGGGGGGTGAATAACCCAATTTTCTCCCAACCAGAGATTTCAGGAAGAAGTGAAATGGGCCATGATGGACGGTAGCATATCTGATCTATAGTACCTGCGATCTCCACCTCAGGTGTCCCGCTGCAGCATGCGCTACCTGGCCCTGATGGTGGGACGTCCAGTGCTGAGGCTGCGGGAAATTAACCCTTTGCTGTTTAACTACGTGGAAGAGCTGGTAGAAATTCGGGTAAGACCTGAGTAGACCCGTAATACTTTCCGCTATGTCCAGGCTTACATTATGGATCAATAGTAATTTTGAGGAAATTATTGCCGTATTTTCCTGTTGTTTTTTTTTTTTGTTTTTTTTTATGCACAATTCTTTTTATATGAATTTGGATCAATAGTAATTTGCAGAATATCTCTTTCTGGTAATTGGTCACTTTTTTATTTTTTTATTTCTGCCATCTTGTCCCCTGCGTAGAAGCTACGTCAGGATATCCTCCTCATGAAGCCGTACTTCATCACTTGCAAAGAAGCGATGGAGGCAAGATTGCTGCTACAGGTCAGGATGTCATTTACGGTAACGTTTTACTGTGGGATTTTATTTTTTTTTTCTATTTATTGCCATCGTCTTCTTACAGCTCCAGGATCGGCAGCATTTTGTGGAGAACGATGACATGTATTCCTTGCAGGATCTTCTGGATGTCAGCAGCGGACGGCTGGGCGCCTCCCTCACGGACATACACACCATGTTTGCAAAGCACATTAAGCTGGACTGTGAGGTGGGATGTTAATGGTGGTCTTATATGCACATGGTTCTCTATTCTTACCTATGGAAGTTATGGAAACAAATGATTGAGCGGCAACTTGCCGCTCAGCCTCTGCGTCATACAGCTAGCGATGGTGGGGGTCCCAGTAGTCGGACCTGTACCAACATTTGTCATCTATCCTGTGGGTAGATGAAAGTGCTGGCAGGAAATTTGGTTAAAGACTTATGTACACCTTCGTAAGGATTTTTTTATCATTCATTTGCTCCCTGAATGTTAAAAGTTTACGCAAAATTCCAAATAGGGTTTATTACAAAATGTACCATTTTGCTGCTGCAGATGTTTGCTAGTCCTGTATCTAACCGAGCGACCTGCAAAAATGCTACAAATCTGTTAGTTTGTGGTTCTGGCGGTTCTCTCTTCTCTCAGTGTTAGAGATGGCAGTAGGGAGGGGGAAAATCTCCACAGTGTTCAGAGGAGAGAAAGTATGTTCAGTCTTAGGGAGGGCAAAGAAAATGGGTATTAGTAAAAGAGGAAAGCACATGATAGACGATGTACAGATTATATGAGCTAATGAAGATAGCATAGAAACTAGATATACACAGATTTCACATCCATCCTATATTACTGGGAGAAATACAGATCTCACATCCTACCTATGTTACTGGGAAAGACACACAGATCTCACATCCAGCTTATATTACTAGGAGAGACACACAGAGCTCACATCCAGCCTATGTAACTAGGAGAGACACACAGAGCACACATCCAGCCTATATAACTGGGAGAGAGAGACAGAGCTTGCATCCAGTCTATATTACTGGGAGTGACACACAGAGCACACATCCAGCTTATATTATTGGGAGAGACACACACAGAGCTCACATCCAGCCTATATTACTGGGAGTGACACACAGACCTCACATCCAGCCTATATTACTAGGAGAGACACACAGCTCACATCCAGCCTATATTACTAGGAGAGACACACAGCTCACATCCAGCCTATATTACTGGGAGTGACACACAGAGCTCACATCCAGCCTATATTACTGGGAAAGATGCACAGAGCTCACATCCAGCCTGCATTACTGAGAGAGACACAAACCTCACATCCAGCCTATATTACTGGAAGAAACAGAGATATCACATGCAGCCTATATTACTGGGACAGACACAGACATCACATCCAGCCTTTATTACTGGGAGAGACAGACTTCACATCCAGCCTATATTCCTGGGAGAGACAAAACCTCACATCTAGCTTATATTACTGGGAGAAGACACACAGATCTCACATCCAGCTTTTATTACTGGGAGAGATACAGATCTCAGATCCAGCCTGTATTACTGGTAGAGACACGGACTTCGCATCAGGTCTATATTACTGGAAGAGACACACAGAACTGACATCCAGCCTATATTACTGGGAGAGACGCACAGATCTGTAATCCAGCCTGTATTACTGGTAGAGACACGGACCTCACATCCAGCCTATATTACTGGAAGAAACATATGATCTCACATCCAAACTATATTACTTGGAGAGAAACTCATTAGAAATAAATCTGGAACTTGGTTGAGATGCAAACTACATATCAAGGGGCTGAAAAGTAATGAAAGAATGAAGATTGCAGACTAAAACTAAGTGCAATTTTATTAACTAAATGTAACCACTAACATGTGAAAATCATTTGTTTCATGTCAAAGTTGTCCATAGCCTTTAAAGTCAACCTGTCAACTTACACTGGGCGAATATTCATTTTTAGTATGGATTGGATGCTGCAGTGTTGGTTGCCTGACATTGTATTGCATGGTAATACCTAGTATAAGTGTCTAATTTATAAGTCACCCCTGGGACCCCCACCTAACACGAAAATGGGGTCCTGTGTCTCCAGTTTCAATGGACCAGTGGTCAAGCTGCTACAATCAAAGTCTATATGACTGATAGAGATGGTTGAAGCCTCCCAAGTGAAATGATCACCGATCCTGTGGACAGGTGATAAGTTGTTGTTCTGGCATAGCTCCTTTAATGGTGGGAAGGCTCTAGAGAAGCCACATGTGGCCTGTAAAGCTGCTTCTGTAGTCAGTCAGTACAGACAGGGTAGTAATATAAATCAGCTTGTTACCTTGGACCTTGGGGGTCCTTCCTTAGGGCCCCTGTAAGGGTGGGTGTTGGGTGGGTCTTTAGCAAGCCTGGCTATTGCAAAGCATAAGGGTGTGTACACACGTTGCGGATTCTTCTGCGGAATTGTCTGAATCCGCAGGTCAAAAGACCTACGGTTTATCTGTGGATTAGCCTGCGGTTCGACACCTGTCATGGAGCAGGTGCCAAACCGCTGCGGAATCTGCACAAAGTGACATGCTGCGGATTTGAAACCGCAGCAAATCCGTGCGGAGAATTCCGCACCGTGGGCACTACGGTTTTCATTTTACATAGATTAAAAGGGTACTGTACAACGCAGCAGAAACTGCTGCGGTTCCCAGGGGCAATTCCGCTGTGGATCCGCAGCACAATCTGCAACGTGTGCACACACCCTAGGAGACCAGTTTGTCGGTGCCCTGGGGCCGGTGTAGGTAAAGGTCTTGTCATGTTCATGATGTGAACTTTACATTTGCAGCGCTGTCAGGCTAAGGGCTTCGTGTGTGAACTGTGCAAGGAAGGAGACATTTTATTCCCATTTGACAGCCACACATCTGTGTGCCAGGACTGTGCCGCCGTCTTCCACAGGTGAGATCCTTTCTATGTCTCTGCATTATTTTTACATTAAACACCCAGAGAAATATTTTCTTTTACGTCCTTTTTGATCCAGATTTAGGATCAAGTCACCATATTTAGTCCCCATAGGTTTCGGTCTGCGCAGCCGCTCGTGTAACTTCGCCTTCTGATATCAATGTCTGCACAGTCCCTGTGACTATATTTTATGTAGAAGTGACTTTTATATTCTGTATTTTTATTTTTTTCTTGCTGAATTTTCTTTTTACAGGGATTGCTATTATGACAACTCAACAAGCTGCCCACGCTGTATGAGGCTGAATCTCCGGAAACAGACGCAGGAGCCTGGAGAGGATAAATGGCAGCAGTGAGAGAGAGACCCTCACGCTTGGGACAACTATGTACAGACAGAGGGACGCTTGTACAGACAGAAGTGGCACAAAACATTGAAAAGAACCATCTTTGCACCACTGGATAAGAAGATGCTAAAATGAGACATTCCAGACTTATAGACAGCGACCATTTCTGCAGAGATGTCTTTATAATTCCTGTATACAGGCGTTACTTGTGGGGAGGGTTGATTTATAGGACTCGGTCCTATGATTTCTGCTTCTTGCTCTTCCCTGCAGGCACTGCCATGGACAACGCAGGTTTATTACTACCCTACATATTTTTCCATCTTACTGTATATAAAATGTACAGCCTCTGGCATCTCTAATAAGAATTTTCAGTGCCTCGCTAAGACTCTTCTCAACTAAGGTGCTGGGGTATTTTTCTTTTCCTATCCTGCATTTTAATTTTGCAAGTTTTAAAAAGCCCTATGGGTTTGTGCAGAAAGGGTTAATGCTGTGAACCGCCGCTCTTCGCACCATTGGATTTTGGGGAGGAAAGGGGGGCAAAAAAAACATGAAAAAATTCATGTCAGGGGGTCCGTATTTTACCGTATGGTGTTAATAGACCAGTTTAGTAAAACAGCAGGAGGTCTGGATATTATATCTGGAATATGAGGAGTTGTATGCTGGCCTGATCGTGGCGAGTATTAGATACTCATTTTATCCTTAAACCACTCAATCACTGCTAGACAAGTGGAATTTAAAAAAAAAAAAAATCAAAAAAGATCCATAACGGGGGAGGGGGAGCCAGAGGAACATTATTATTTATTAAGAGAATTATTGCTATTTATCCCCTTGTATATTAAAAAAAAAAATGATTTTGTCAATAAAATTGATGCTACTCAACACAGTTCCTGCTTTTTTTTTTTTTAGAGTAATGATCCAACTAATAACCAAAAAATGATCACATTCTTTAGACGCTAATCCATTTCTTATTTCTACACGGTTGCAAAAAAAGAAAAAAAAGGATCAGCTTTGCTTTCAATAGGCTACTTAAAACGCAATAAGTATTTACAGCTTGCTTTGTGTATACAGCTCCGATGCTGACCCATGTGCCCAATGGTAACAGATCTCAAACAAACCTTAGATCCTTTAGTCACATTTTACCCTTTTTTGCTTTCAAGCTAATAATCCGGAAAGTGAATCTGTTTCACTTTGATTATCGGTTTGTATAAACATGCCGGCTATCACCGGATAAATGAGAAAACCTCTGATTTGGACGTCTGAGATTGGACCGCTGCACGGACTGGCCACGGGTCTGATGGCTTCATGTGTTTCTATGAGGCTGTCCTGCTGGGGTCGGAAGAGCTGCGGCCAGTCAGTGCATTTCAGCCCGATCTCAGACCAATTTGCACAAATGAACCTTTTTTGACAGCACGTCGTCCTGTGTATACAGGTAATGTGCTGCTGAGAGTGACGAGATTCTATGCGCCCAGACCGATAATATCAACGATTGTTCTGTGCACATAGAAATCCGCTTGTCTTGTCTAAACAGACCGTTAAACAACCGCCAATTAGGATTGTATATAGCCAATCGGTGGCTGGTTTTGGCTTACAAATACTGATGTAAAATACTGACCAAATACTGAAGGTGTGAACGTGCGCTAATACTACATTCCTGGGAAAGTCCAGTATGTGGCAGCACTCATCAGCTGCACCTAACATTTGCTGCAGCACAGTAATTACAACGACCCTTGGCTTATAATATTGTGTGGCTTTTCAGTGCAAAAAAAAAAGTCAAAGTTTTACTCTCTAACTGAAGTTACAATATTAGGAAGTTGTATCATCACTGTGGTTTTACAATTCAGGAACTAAAGCATTACCTTATAGGAACTTTTCATAGTATCCTGAGGAATGGATATTCGCAGATCAACCCAACATGAACGGATCTCTGGAACTGGGACAGAAAGAATTTTACTTTATTCCAAATTTCATGAGTAATATCTGCATTCAGTGAAGACAGATTTTCCCTTTACTGAAATAGGAGATAACAGTTGGTGCAGTTGGTGCTCATCATTTTCTATGGAAATCGTTAACTATCGTTTCACAAAAATTTGCAGCAGAATGTTTGTCGGCCTCTGGCTTCTTCCATAGAAATCTAAAAGCACCAATTATCATCTCTGAATATGTCATGTTTTTCTAAGTTTCAATTGATACATTGCAAATTTGGTGCTGATTTTGCGCACATAAAATCTGCAGCATTTTATAGCACCAGCAAAGTGCGTTTTAATTTAATCTATATGCTGCACTAGCTGAAGAGCCCAGCATTGCCCGGACATAGTAACTAACTGTGGTTAGTTAAAACAAAACACACTCAGCTTTATATATAGATATGTATGTATATACCGTATAAACTCGAGTATAAGCAGAGGCACCTAATTTTCCAGCGAAAAACTAGGTAAGCTTATTGACTCGACTATAAACCGGGTATGCATTGTCCCCTCATCCCTGTCCTTGTATGCATGGCTTCCCCATCCATGTCCTTGTATGCATGGCTCCCCCATCGCTGTCCCTGTATGCATGGCTCCCCCGTCCGTCTTTGTATGCATGGCTCCTCAATTGCTGTCCTGGTATGCATGGCTCCCCCATCCCTGTCCTTGTATGCATGGCTCCCCCTTCCCTGGTCCTTGTATGCATGGCTCCCCCTTCCCTGGTCCTTGTAGGCATGGCTCCCCCATCGCTGTCCCTGTATGCATGGCTCCCCCGTCCCTGGTCCTTGTATGCATGGCTCCCCCGTCCCTGGTCCTTGTATGCATGGCTCCTCCGTCCCTGGTCCTTGTATGCATGGCTCCCCCATCGCTGTATGCATGGCTCTCCCGTCCCTGTCTTTGCATGCATGGCCGCCCTGTCCCTGTATGCATTGATCCCCCATCCCTGGTCCTTGTAGGCATGGCTCCCCCTTCCCTGATCCTTGTAGGCATGGCTCCCCCTTCCCTGATCCTTGTAGGCATGGCTCCCCCGTCCCTGGTCCTTGTAGGTATGGCTCCCCCGTCCCTGTCTTTGTATGCATGGCTCCCCCGTCCCTGGTCCTTGTATGCATGGCTCCCCCTGTCCCTGGTCCTTGTATGCATGGCTCCCCCGTCCCTGTCTTTGTATGCATTGCTCCCCCGTCCCAGTCTTTGTATGCATGGCTTCCCCATCCATGTCCTTGTATGCATTGCTCCATCTGTCGCTGTCCTGGTATGCATGGCTCCTCCATCCCTGGTCCTTGTATGCATGGCTCCTCCATCCCTGGTCCTTGTATGCATGGCTCCCCTTTCTCTGGTCCTTGTATGCATGGCTCCCCCATCGCTGTCCTTGTATGCATGGCTCCCCCATCGCTGTCCCTGTATGCATGGCTCCCCCATCGCTGTCCCTGTATGCATGGCTCCCCCATCGCTGTCCCTGTATGCATGGCTCCCCCATCGCTGTCCCTGTATGCATGGCTCCCCCATCGCTGTCCCTGTATGCATGGCTCCCCCATCGCTATACCTGTATGCATGGCTCCCCCGTCTCTGTATGCATGGCTCCCCCGTCCCTTTGTATGCATGGCTTCCCCATCCATGTCTTTGTATGCATTGCTCCACCTGTCGCTGTCCTTGTATGCATTGCTCCACCTGTCGCTGTCCTGGTATGCATGGCTCCCCTGTCCCTGTATGCATGGCTACCCCATCCATGGTCCTTGTATGCATGGCTTCTTAAGTCAATTGCTGTCCTGGTATGCATGGCTCCCCCATCTCTGTCCTTGTATTAGTGATGTCGGTCGCGAACGATCCGACACAAAGAGCCGGCTACCCACGGTGAACGATGGGAGCCGGCACCCCAGTGAGAGCCACTAAAATCCTTGAATGGCTCTCACTGGGCCTAAAATCCCGGTGTTCGGCAGATGTAACTCCGCCCACCGGAACAAAACTCCGCCCACTAAGCAATATAATTTGTTCCTAGCGAGTGGGCGGGGTTTATGCGGTAGGTGGGAGGAGTTTAGAACGCTATAACACATATACAATAGGGATCCATTTAGGATCCAAAAGGAGTCGAAAAAGAGTCGGCTCTTTTTGGTGAGCGGAGCCGTGAGAGCTGGATCACCAAAAAGAGCCGGACTGCCCATCACTACCTTGTATGCATGGCTCCCTCTTCCCTGGTCCTTGTATGCATGGCTCCCCCCCATCGCTGTCCTTATATGCATGGCTCCTTATCCCCTATCCTTATATGCATATTTGCTTTTAAAAAAAATAATGCTATTCACCTTCCTGCTCGCCTTCGCAGCGTCTCATTCCAGAGCCTGCAGCTCTTCCTGCTGAGCGTCACCTGGCCCTGCTCATTAAGGTAATGAATATTCATTCCACGCCTATGGGAGTGGAGAGGCATGCATATTCATTACCTTAATGAGCGGGGCCACTTGATCACTCAACTCGCAGGGAGGTGAGTACTAGTAGGATGTCTTCTAGGAAGGCTGCGGTTGTCACTGTGCGCACTCTAAGGCTATGTGCCCACGTATGCAGAAAAAAACGGACTCCTTCCCAGGGAAAACGCGCATTTTTTTCAGGAGCATCCACATTCTCATATAATATAGCTGGAAATGCGGTTTTTCCACAAAATTAATGAACATGCTGCGTTTTTTTGTGGAAAAAACGCATCACGTGCACAAAAATTGCGGAATGGATTATAAAGAATGGGATGCTTAATGTATGCGTTTTTTGCAGGGGAAAAACAGCTTAAAAACGCGAAAAAAACGCTTAAGTGGGTACACAGGAATGAATATTAATTTCTCTTTAGTAGCGGGCACAGTTACAGCCGCTGGCTCCTGCCTCTGTCACCCGCCGCTCCGCCGGCCCTCTGGGACAATTTGGGGCAGTGGGATGCATTTATGAGGGGCTTTTAACACAAGATGACACACAGCCACCCACCAGACAGGGAAACAGACACTTACTTCACAGCACAGGTATAACATATGATACTAGTTGTGTTCTCACATTTCAAGGCAGATTACACGAATAAAGACCAATAAAGGTGACATTTACCTCAGAAACCATTATTATCAGAACCATTCACCACACGGAGAGAACTACCTGTGTCATCATTCACCCTCAGCAGCATTTCCCGCCTAGAAATTATAGTACAGAATCTGAGGAAAGCCGGCAGTTTTTGCAATCATTGCTGGGAGTCGTAGTTTAATAATCACTTCTGCGCATTAGATAACAGCAGACGCGAACTACAGTTCCCAGAAATCCGTGCGCCACAAATGGTTTCTGGGAACTGTTGTCCAGAGAATGCAGTAACAAACACTAGACTGGGACAGTTAAACTACGTATCCCAGAAATCATTGCGTGATCAATTCTAGGCATGAAATAGAGGTTGTTGATGAGGAGACTAGAGCCCTCTTACATGAGAGGAGGGTGGAGCGCACAATATGAGTGACTGCTGGGGCTTGTAGTTCTCCTGTAGCTAAGGAGCCAGTCTCCTCAGATTATATAGATGATGTTAGCTTTCAGCATCATGCAGGTATAAATGTCACCATTATTATTAACCCCTTTACCCCCAAGGGTGGTTTGCATGTTAATGACCGGGCCAATTTTTACAATTCGGACCACTGTCCCTTTATGAGGTAATACAGTGCCGGCGAAAAAAAATCTTTACACTTGCGCAGCAAAAAAAAACTTTACATATAAAATCCACATCATAATTTCACTTTTTAAAAGTGTACACAATGGGGGAGATAATAAAAAACTCCCCCATTGTGTACAAGCCAAGATTGGACATCTGAAGAGTGGAAGAAAGTGATGTTTAGTGATGAGAGCACTTTCAGGCTGGTCAGGGGAGGCTCAAAGGTTGTGCGTCGTCCGAGTACCGTGTCTCGGTATGACCCAAAATATAGAGTTAAGACTGTTAATTAAACACCCTGTGACAGTGTGATGGTGTGGGGTGCATTCAGTGGAAGCATAGGCAGGGCAGGTTTGTACTTCCTTCCCAAGAATGTAATTATGAAAGCAAGCAATTATATTACTGTTTTGGAAGAACACATGCTTACTTTTTGGGTCATACATCAGTGTGATTACTTTATGCATGATAGAGCCCCTGTCCACAAAGCCAAGGCCGTGAGAAAGTTTCTCAGTGACCATAACATTAACATTTTAGAGTGGCCAGGTAATTCCCCTGACCTTAACCCCATAGAAAATGCCTGGAATTTAATGAAAAACAAGGTTCAAGAGACACGACCCAGCAACATCAACAATCTAAAGGAGGTGCTGAAGACACTGTGGGTAAACATGGTCTCCACATACTTAACCAGCCTTGCTGAATCCATGCCTAAATGACTGCAGATGGTGATAAAATGTAAGGGTGACATGACAAAATACTAATTGTAATAAAATAGCCACAATAAAACGCTTGAATCCACTTGAATATTAAGATTTTGTGGTTTCATTGAACTTGTAAAGATTTTTTTTGCCGGCACTGTATCTCTGGAACGCTTCCATGGATCCCGGTGATTCTGACATTGTTTTCTCGTGACATATTGTACTTCATGATAGTGGTAAAATTTCTTTGATATGACTTGCGTTTATTTGTGGGAAAAAAAAACAGAAATTTGGCGAAAATTTAGAAAATTTTGCAATACTTTGAATTTTCATGCCCTTAAATCACACAGATATGTCACACAAAATAGTTAATAAATAACATTTCCCACATGTTTACTTTACATCAGCACAATTTTGGAAACAAGTTTTTTTTTTGTTAGGAAGTTATAAGGGTTACAAGTTGACCAGAGATTTCTCATTTTTGCAGCACCATTTTATTTTTACTGACCACATCACATTTGAAGTCACTTTGAGGGGTCTATATGATAGAAAATACCCAAAAGTGACACCATTCTAAAAACTGCACCCCTGACGGTACTCAAAACTACATTCAAGAAGTTTATTAACCCTTGAGGTGCTTCACAGGAATTTTTGGAATGTTTAAAAACAAAAAAATGAACATTTAACTTTTTTTTCCACAAACAATTTACTTTACCAAGGGTAACAGGAGAAATTGGACCCCAAAAGTTGTTGTGCAATTTGTCCTGAGTACGCTGACATCCCATATGTGGGAGGTAATCCTCCTCTGGGCGCTCGGAAGGGAAGGAGCGCCATTTGACTTTTTCAACGCAAAATTGGCTGGAATTAAGATCGGACGCCATGTCGCATTTGGAGAGCCCCTGATGTGCCTAAACAGTGGAAACCCAACACAATTGACACCATTTTGGAAACTAGATGCACTAAGGAACTTATCTAGATGTGTGATGAGCACTTTGAACCCCCAAGGGCTTCACAGAAGTTTATAACGTAGAGCCGTAAAAATAAAAAATCATTTTTTCCACAAAAATTATCGTTTTTTTCCCTCAATTTTTTATTTTCCCAAGGGTAAGAGAAGAAATTGGACCCCAAGAGTTATTGTGCAATTTGTCCTGAGTTTGCTGATACCCCATATATGGGGGTAAACCACTGTTTGGGCACATGGCAGAGCTCAGAAGGGAAGAAGTGCCAGATTTTACTGTTATGGTTTGCAGGTGACATGACCCACTGGGAGAGCTCATGAGGTGTCAAAACAGCAGAACCCCCCATAAGTGACCCAATTTTACGAACTACAACTCTCAATGAATTCATCTAGGGGTGCAGTGATCATATTGACACCATGGGTGTGTCAAAGACTTTTTTAACATTGGGCAGCCATGCGGAGAGACTCGGGAGCTACTGAGCGCTATTTACCTATTCAAGTGTATGGGTCTGTGGACATGTCTGTGTTTCCACGGACCGTGTGTCCGTGGGAAAAACACGCTGACATATCTATTTTTTAATGTCAGCACGGGCCACAAAACATCCAGCACACGTGCATATATGCATAACACATATGGATGTCATCCATGTCACATGCATCAGCGCCGGGGAAGAAGCGTTACAGTAAGGCTAAGTGCACACGTACCGGAACTCTCGCGGAAATTACCGCGAGAATTCCGGAATTCCAGTCCGCAGGAAAATCGCATTTTAAATTCCCGCAATTTTCCCGCGGAAAAACTAGCATTTTGCAAGCGTATTTAGCTTGCAAAATGCTAGCGTTTTCCAAATGATCTGTAGCATCGCTTGGAGAACTGATTGACAGGTTGGTCACACTCGTCAAAAACAGTGTTTGACGAGTGTGACCAACTTTTTACTACTGAGGCCGCCTATGCGGCATCAATAGTAAAAGATAGAATGTAAAAAAAATAAAAAATGGTGTTATTCTTACCTTCCGACGTCCCACGCATCCGTTCCCAGTAATCCTTTGCGAAAATGCCAGCGATGACGTCCATTCTCGCGGGATCGCGATGTCTCGCGGTAATTCGCGATGACGTCGCGCGAATGACCGCGAGACTTCGCGATCCCGCGAGAACGGACGCCATCGCGGGCATTTTCGCAAAGGATTACTGGGAACGAGAGCGTGGAGAGAGGCGGGAAGGCTGCGCGGGACGTCGGAGGGTGAGAATAACAATATTTTTTTGTTTTAAATTCTATTTTTTACAGGGATATGGTACCCTAAGGCCTCTTTCACACATCAGGTTTTCGCCGTCAGGCGCGATCCGGCGCTTTTGACAGAAACCGGATCCGGCGAAATGCAATGCCGGATCCGGTTTCCCCCCCATTGACTTGCATTTGCGCCGGATCGCGCCGGATGGCCATGCGTTTCATCCGGTTTTCGCCGGATCCGGCAATGTGTCGCGATCCGGCGTCTGGAAAAAACGGCTACTGTAACGTTTTTTGTCTCCGGAGAAAAAGCCGGACACGCCGGATCCGGCGCGTCCGGCTTTTTCACACAATGAAAGCCTATGAGCGCCGCAATGCGCCTGATCCGGTTTTTTTGGTCTGAGCATGCTCAGTAGCTCTGCCCACAAGACATATATAAAAGCAAGACAGTGGGACCCACAGTCACACCCAACATGCCACCCAAGAAAGCAACCAAGCGCAGCAGGAGAAGGCAGGAGACCACTGCAGCACCATCAGCACCACCACCACCCCAAATGGAGCAGCAAATGGAACATGCTGAGGAGGGGAGTCCAGCAGCAGATGAGAGACGGTAATTATCAAATCCCCCATTCCTCCAAACTAGGGCCATGGAATATCAAGATATTCATTGGCCCTTTGTTTCTCTTTATTCAACAGCCGCCCAAGAGATGCAGCAGCAGCAGCAGCAGCAGAAATGGCATCACTGGCAGCAGCAACAGCAGCAGCAGCAATACCCACAGCCATGGAGTCTGGCCATCAACAGGACAGCACATCTTCTTCTGGGAGCCCTCCCTCGCATCGTCAGCGTTTGACGGTAAGTTTTTATTTCCAAAATCCATCATCTCTGTAATATATGTCTATTCATTGCCTTTTATTTCAAAACAGGAATCACAAGATGAAGAGGAGCTCCCAGAAGAAGAAGGAAGGGGTGGACAGACACCTGGAGTGGGCTCACAATTGGTAAGTTTTTTGCATCAAACGCAGAAACACAACATCACACTACACACAACACATAGAAAACAATGTTCTGCAGACCACACACAGCAAACAAATGCCTACATCCAAAGACATAACATTTTTTGTTTTCTTCTCTAGTCTTCCCAATCTGGTGCTCGGCCAAGAGGTCCTCCCAGTGCCTCCCAGGGTCGTCGGCGACAGCAACGCGGCGGTCACCAGCGTGTAAGTATAAATATTTTTGCTTTGTTTTTTTGCACTTTTTATTTCATTTCTTTTGTGGAGGCTAATTATGTTATTTTTGTCTTTTTCTTTAACAGCCTTCACAGCGTGCTCCCGACTCTGACGGTGAGGATGGAGGACTCGATGTGGACCACCTCATCGATCTCGTCAGAGAAAGGGAGCCGCTCTGGAATATGGCTAACCGCCGCCACGCTGACCTTATCGTTACCCGACGACTCTGGGAGGAAATCTGTTCGCTCCTTGTGGGCCGCTGGGAGGACCTCGATGTTCGGGCCCAGATTAAAGAGCGTAAGTATATACAGTACCGGTTGCTTGATGTAAACCAGTGTTTCCCGAACTCCAGTCCTCGTGGTCCCCACGGATCATGTGTTCAGGATTTCTATTTACTATGGAAATCCTGAAAACATGACCCCTGGGGACCATGAGGACTGGAGTTTGTGAAACACTGATGTTGTATACTAACCACTCCTTTCTCGTTTCAGGGAACAGAATTGTGAATCGGTGGCGGTCTGTGAGGGATCGTTTCAAGAAGGAGTTCAATAAAGAGATGCGGGCCCCGAGTGGATCTGGAGGACGCAGGAGCAAGTACAAGTACGCACAAGCCCTGTCGTTCCTCCGGGAAACAATGGTCACTAGAAGGTAAATATTACACACCACATGTGAAAAAAAATGTTAGATGTAACTTTTTTTTTTTCAGCCAGGGCCATACCATGTCAGTATTTTAATTGTTTTTTTTTCTCTTTATTCCACAGCACGGTGAGCAGCACTCGGGAGCCTGCACGATTGGACTCTTCTGAGGCGATCCCTGAGGAGACCGGCACCGAGGGACACTTCGACCGCCCCGGTACATCTGCACCTTCCCAGCCTTCCCACACATTCGACCCATCTGTCCCATCGACCAGCACAGGAGCATCGTGGCCGCCTACATTACATGAAGCTGCTGGTGAGGAGATCTCTTTCCCTTTACCCCACCCTTCTGCCCCTGCCACCTCTAGTACACCTGCGGGTACTGGGCGACAGCGGCAGAGGGGTCAGGAAAAGAGTTATGCGCAAGAGTTCTTGCATCTGAATGCATCTTTCCAGAACTGTCTAAAAGTCTTGTCAGAGCAAATCTCCGCAGGCTTTCAGCAGATCAACTCCAGCATTCTGGAGGTGAAGACACTTCTGCAAACCATGCATTCAGAAGCAAGATCTTCGCCAAACCACACCTTTTTCAGGTCTGTTGTGGAGCGCATGGCAACACTATCTCCTACCCAGCAGATGCATGTAATGCATTCGTGCCACGGTGCTCTACAGCAGGTTACCTCCCAACCTCCACCTCCCACCACTGTAGTTCCTCCACCTGCACCCCCTCCAGCCACTTTCCATCCTCCCCCTCCTATTACATCTGCACCCCCTCCAGCCACTTTCCATCCTCCCCCTCCTATTACATCTGCACCCCCTCCAGCCACTTTCCATCCTCCCCCTCCTATTACATACCAGCAACCTCACCAGTACCAGCAACCTCCCCAGTACCAGACATCTCCCCACTTCCAGCAACCTGCCCCGTACCAAACTCCTTCCCCGTACCAAACTCCTTCCCCGTACCAAACTCCTTCCCCATACAACTTTCCATCAACATCATCTGCTCCTACAGTCCCTGCCCAACCCTCCACTCCACCGCCCACCACCTCTTCTGCCTCCCACATGTCCACCCATTCTGTAGCTTTTTCCACACCTTCACCTCTAACTGTTCCTTCCCCACCACGATCCCAGTCCTCTCTCCACACACCCAGTGTCGAAGTGTCCCGCAGCCCCTCCAGCAGTATTTCCACCCCACACTACACAGATTTGTAATGTGTGTTTTTTAATAAAAATGCCCATTGGGTTTAAAACCTTTATTAAAAAAGTTTTTTGCACTTTAAAGACATTTTACAAAAAAAAAAAAAAATTTTAAATAAAAGTTAAATTATCGTTTCACAATGGTTGTCTGTCATTTCTTTCTGTGGCGAACTATGTTTAAAAAAAAGGTTAAATACAGGGTATTTCAAAGGTAAAAAGGTATTCAAAACCAGGTATATAACTGTGGGTAAATTTTAGCTTTTTGCCACAGTTGTGTTCCTGGTTGTGTTTGAAGCAAAGTATTTCACCTAAAAAGTTGTGTTTATTGTTGGTGATTTCCTAACAATGTACACAACTTTTGTTAAAAGGTGAAATACTTTGCATAAAACACAACCAGGTACACACCTGTGGCCTAAAGCTAAAAATAGTAAGACCATGACAAGATAGCCAACTTTGGTTGGCAAAGGTATATACTGTTGGTCCAGAAGGTACACAAGTTTGGTTAGGGCACAAATCTTTCACACTCTGTCATCCTGCCAGTGTACTCTGCCTTGAGGTGACATAAAGTATAGTGCAAAATTGTCCCTCATTACTGAAACCGTCACAGAACTTCTAGTGGTAATATTTCCAATGACAACATCCATCTTCGCCAGTAACTTGCTCTTCTCTCCAACCTGCACTTTCTTCTCTACAACCTGTCAAAGAAGGGCTGTAGGAACATGCTATATATAGTTTTCCAGTAGCCAATCCCGTTCGGAAGGCCACAAGGGTCAATTTTAAAAACCGGATCCGGCGTAATCCGTCGAAAAACGGATAGAAAAACGGATGAACCGGATGAGACGGATCCGGTTTTGTCTGTCAAGAACAAGACGGATCCGGCAGAAAACCGGATCCGGCACATCAAGTTTTACAAAACATTTGCCGGATCCGGCATTCCGGCACGACGCCGGATCGCGCCTGACGCCGAAAACCTGATGTGTGAAAGTAGCCAAAGCCCGGAGGACAGTCTCCTCTCCTCCGGACCGTGGGTACCATCCGCAAATGTTCTGCTTACTTTCCGCATGGTGTGCACAGCCACATGCGGGAAGTAAGCGGAACAATGCATTCCTATGGGTGCGGGATCGCCGCGATTCCGCAAATTAATGAGCATGCTGCGGTTTTTACCGCGAAGCGATTCCGCCGCGGTAAAAACCGCAGCATTAGCACAGCATTGCGGAATCCCATAGGAATGCATGGGATGCTTATTTTTCGCGGCAAAATCGCGCGGTTAAAACCGCCGCGGAAACGCAAAAAAAACGCCACGTGTGAACTCAGCCTAAGCGCTGTTTCCTGTCGCCGGGTGCAGAACACGGCTCTCATCATTCTCCCCTGCTTGTATTTTTTTTTTTTAACAAAGTTTTGAATTTTTTTTCACCACTTAGATAAAAATGAACATAGGCATGTTTGCTGTTTAAAAACTCGTAATGACCTGTTGTTCAAAAATACAACTCGTCCCACAAAAAAACAAGCCCTCACACGGCCATATTGACTGAAAGGTAAAAAAGTTATGGCTCTGGGAAGAAGGGGAGCGAAAAACAAATGCAAAAACAAAAATGTGCTCCGGCGCGAAGGGGTTAATTAAAGGGGTTGTCTGTGTTCTGGTAAATGAATCTGAACAGGAATCAAAGATGTAATATATGCAGTGTGACAATGGCATACAGGGATCTGTCATGGCAGGACAGGGATAATCAATGGCAATAATGCCGAAAGCGCTATATAACGTCACATCGACACCATGTAATACTAGAGAACCCCATTTATAGATCCCCCCTCCATTCACAGGGCATGTACAAAAGCAAGAGAATTACATTTAAACAGGATGTTCTGTTAATGATGTGATGGCAGAATTCATCAATCCACCTGTCAGCAGAACTTCAGGGGGCCGACGTGCATCCCTGAAACCGACCCTCTATGCCAGTTTTGAAGCATTTTTGTCATGATTTGCACCCCCTCCTCCCCCAATAAAATTAGTTTGTATTATTCTTACTTCCCAACTCTCTTGGAACAAAAATTCTTAGGAAAGCCACTGTCCCTCAATGTTTTCTGTGCCTGGAATCAGGATTTTGGGGCCAGATACAGCCCTAGCCTCCGGGTGTGTGGGTTATCCATCTCCCTATCCCCCAGCTGCGGTTTGTTTTCCCATACTGGGACTAGTGTGGAATCTCCTCTTCCCCGGGTGTCTGGATGGCATGTCAACAGCCCTGCAGCCAGTCACTAAAGTCATTGACTGGCTGCAGCACCGGCTAAGACCTTAACTCACCAATGGGAACAGCAGAGAGTCAGTGCTGGACCTGGGGATGGTGAGTAAGCCTCATGCTATAATATACCTATTTTGTGCCTTACTCACCCTCCTCAGGTCTGATACAAAGTCTCTGCTGCTGTATACACACAACCGGGGGACATCGCTTTTCCAAAACAAAAAAAAATTTACCGAATCCCCAACTGTTTCTACATATGTTAAACACTGGTTGTATGACAATAATATCAGCTGTCTCCCCTTATAGAGATCTAGGAACCAAAAAATGTATACTAAACTCCTAGGAACCAATTAATCTATACTTTGTTTCCTACAAGACAACAATATGTGAAGGACACAGAAGGACCGACTGCGAAGGCCCCCTTCAGTGTGCCCTTAGACTGCCTGCCCGGAATGCCGCTCTTTGATTGGCTGACAGTTGACAGGCGCAGTTAGGACCCCAATCTCTCCCAGTTGCAGTGACATTGCCTCAGCCCCATACAGAGCGGTGAGATGAGTGCCGGGCTCGGGCGCCTGCTCTCCTCCGGGGTCGGGAGATGTCGGACCGGCTGGTGGCGGGGTCTGTCATGTGGGAGCGGGGCCCGTCAGGTGAGGACTGTGCAGTGTGTGGCAGGCTTGTCAGAAGTGACCACAGCTCACCTATAGACGTGCATTGTCTTCCTGACACCTAAGCTTACTGTCTTTGCATTGTGACATTATCTGTGTACAGAGGCTGACAGCCGGATACCTCTCATTGCTGAGGGTTTGCTACAATTGCACGGAGTCCTGGCAATTATCTGCAGCCAGAACCTTAAAGTGACACCTGATACGTTGTAACAAACCCTCTGCCGCAGCGCTGAGCTCACAAAAGGACTATCTAGATTGGAAGCAACTGTAGCAAACCCTCAGCTGTGCAGGGGTGCAACTGAATATTTCGACGCTCTATGGAGTGCGTGGCCTGGTCTTGGCCTAAAAATGGGGATTTGTTGCACCATTTTTAGCAAACTCCTTTATATTTCATCCATCAAGTTAATGGAGGTAGTGACATTGGTTAGGCTACTTTCACACATCAGGTTTTTTCCAACAGGCAGGATCCTGCTATTTGCTAAAAAACCAGATCTGGCGTAAATTTTGGAGAACTGAAGAAATGGATCTGTTTTTCTGCCGGATCCATCTAGCAGGTTTATATCTGTTTCCTGGGGGCTGGCCAATGGGATCTGAGCATGCGCAGACTTAAAAAAACGGATCTGGTGGCCGGATCCGTCTTTTTCTGGATCTGGCGCTCATAGGCTTCCATTATAGCAAAAAACCGGAAGGGCCGGATCCAGCGCTGCCCGGTTTTTCGCTGCAGACAAAAAACGCTACTAGAGATGTTTTTTTTCCAGAAGCCGGAATGAAACATTTAGCCGGATCCGGTGAAAACCAGAAGAAACGGAAGGCCATGTGGCACGATACGGCGCTAATACAATTCAATGAGAGAAAACTGGATCTGGCAGCAGCTTTCACCGGATCCGGTTTTTTAACAAATAGCCGGATCCTGCCTGTCAGACAAAACCTGATGTGTGAAAGTAGCCTTAACGAGTCGCTGCCTTAGGTTTCTACGGGCAGATACAGAGTCTGAGTCTGTACACCGCTAACCCCTCTTCTCTACGGAGAGTTGAGCGCAAAGCTCGTCTGATCTCTTCTGCTGTCAGAGATCGATACGGGGTTCACAACACCCGGACTCCCCTCACCAATCAAAACTTCTGAAATGTCAGCTACACTTTGTAGGGTCCGTCCCCTCTTCATAGACGGATATTGTCAGATATTATCACTTTTGTTTACAGCCCGTTGCCTAGGAAACCGATCACCGCTGTTGTCTAGCCTGTAAGCGCTTGGCCAGGATTAGGAAACAACCGCGTTCTGCTACTTCAAAATAGCGCTTACTAGCTCAATAGAGAAGTGCTTGTAAACACTGCACGTTATGCTTCATAGCAACAGCGGTAGTCGGTCTCCAATGCAACAAGATGAAAAGAAAAGTGAAAATATCTAAAACACAAATGCAAATTTTCTTAAGCAGTAAATTGCTAAATTACTTGTATTTTACAAGAACTATCGATTTATGAAGTTGGGAATTAACCCTTTAAGAAAACAAAACCCAAGTGCAGCTATGGGTTTAGGCTGCTGCTATAAGGGAACTCCTTTTTCTTCTTATTGCTACCCCAAAGAAGACTGATCCTTGTTCTTTTCTGTTGCAGTATCTTAGAGGAAGCCTGGCGTTACATCAGAACCCCCAATGGAGGCCGTCACCGATGTTATCATTCACCGGCTCTAAACCTTATAGAGGTATATAACATGTCACTGATATTAATAAGGAAAATAAACTTTAAAGGGCATGTGCAAAATAAAAAATCAAAATTTGTGTTGCCATTTATTGCAATTAAATCCTTTTGAAGTTAAAGGTAACGAGCTGCAATACCGAACGCAACCTGCCGACTGGTGTGGCGCTGTGTTTGGGGAAAAAAATGCTGATCTATCAATTTTTTTAATTGCGCCTATTATTTAATATCTGTTTTCTTCCCAATATGTCATGCTGATCCTGAGACCACTAACGGTCATTCAAACTCTACAGCAGGCAGAAGCGCTGAGCTCATACATGTACCTGCAGGTAAAGCATTGTACAGGCTCAGTAGAGAGCCAATGAGTCTTCACTCCACTCTTTGTTCTGGCTCATAGACTTTCTAATGAACATACTGGGCACATACTTGTGCCAGAGGTCATCGCTTCTTCCTACTCAGCATTTTTTTTTTTTTTTTTAAGCAACTGGTGGGAGTCTCGGCAGGACCTATATCCCCACTGAATTCCAGGACACATAAGGAAGAGAGAAGATAATAAATAACATGATAGGTGCCCTATAGTCTCGGACAATACCTTTAATATTGATCTTGTCCATTGTACCACACGTCTAGGAGACTTAGCAGCGACTTGGAAGTAGTCATTTCTTCCTTGGATGCTGGGTTTTATGATTGCATTGTTGCTTTCTCTCTTCCTTTCCTCTGGAATTCTTGTTTTTGATGTGATGTGCATTCCCATTACAGACAAGGAATCGGGTTCACAAGGCAAAGGCGGGAACAGCGGTAAAAAGGATGGAAGTAGGAAAGAGCCCGGCTGGTGGAAGCGAGTGCAGAAGGTGCGTCCATCTGTCATTATGCAACACAAAATAACCACATAACCCTGCACAGGTAGCAGTCACCCAGATGTGTCTGCCGGTCCTTCCCGTGAGCAGCAACTCTAATACAGAAGTGTAGGTGTAATACAAATACAAGTCATCCCCAATCCTCTTTCTGCAGGAAAAGTTGATTGTAGTGGTACACCACTGGTCGCAAACACGGGGTTGGTGTTTCCCAATTGTGTGCAGTATTAGTCACTACATTCTTTGTTTATGTGACTGGATGAGGTCACCGAGTACACTGCTTGCAGACACTGAATGGTGACTTGGTGCACATGCTTGACCACCACTTTAATAAATCGGAGACATGATAATCCCAGCGATCATACAATTTGTCACCTACCCCGTGGAAAGGTAATGTTCATGGTCCAATCCGTTTAAGCATCTGCCGCTGATGGACGGTGATCAAATCTATCCTTGTAGGATTATACATAAGGCTTCCAAATCAAGAAATGAAAACTTTGTTTCTTATTATTTGGGGTCAGGTTATTGTTGATATTTCTCTTTAAAACCAAAATTATGGAGACGGATTTGGTATTAATGATGCCAGAGGCGAACACTCCAGGTAATCGGCATCGACTCCCAAATATTAACATTTGTTCCTCTTGATTTGTAACTACAGGGCGAATTCCCATGGGATGATAAAGATTTCCGCAGCCTTATGTTCCTCGCAGCCGGACTGGTCACCGGTTTTGCAGTTTTTTACCTTAGAGACTCGGGAAAGGAAATTAGTTGGAAGGAGTTTGTCCATCTCTACCTGGAAAGAGGGCTGGTAAGTGCCAGCGAATCCGGCGTGTCTGGCTCTTGTGGCATGTGGGCAGGTTGATGTATTTGTCTACTTTCGTCCATAGGGAAATTCACTTATTATAAGGATGGAGATAAGTAGCTGCTTACATTGCACCATTTATCTTCAGAGGAGATACACTTATACAACATAAAATCGATCCTTGTTTTGTTCTGTCACATTCATTGCAGGTTTGATTTTTGTGATATTTCCCGGGGTCCATCAATAAATATCTGCCCATATTTATGTTATATAGGGGCTATAATTATTTTAGACTGCTCATTTATCAAGAAGACTTTGCCAGCCCTTTCTGAGTAGCACTATCCTCTCAAGACTGATTCAGGCATCGACAAAAGTAGAGCTAAGAGGATGCTGGACACCTCCTGCACTGATTATCTTTGGAGATACACTAAATTACGACAGGTAAAAACGTAACTGATATGATGATTTTTATTTCTCTTCACTGCAGGTTGGTCGGCTAGAAATTGTCAATAAGCAATATGTAAAAGTGATTCCTGCGCATGGGGCCTCCACCGAGGTAATAACACCGATCATCCAACCTGCCGCCGATGGCAAGTTTCCAGCTGTAACATTCGGCACTCTGCTTCCAGCACGTGAAGTGGATTTTATTAGTCTGTCTTTGTATAATCCCAATTTCCAAATTGTTAGGAAGCAGAGTAAAATGTAAAGAAAACAAGAATGCAATGATTTGGAAATCTCTTACTGCCATATTTTATTGACAGCAGAACAAAGGGCTCTGATCAGAAATTCAATTTTGGACATTTTTCCATCTAATTTGAAAAAATTAACTTATTATTGAAAATGATGGCAGCGACACATCTGTTATGCCTGGGCTGTGTCTTCTTTTTACAACAGTCTGTAAATGTCTGGGAAGTGAAGAGACAATTGCTGAAGTTTTGGGCGCAGTCAGACCGCCATATAAATCGGAAAACAATGCATGGACTGGCTGGTGGCTCTCTCAACCTGAACGTCACAGCTGTTTAAAAATGCATGCTGTTTTCACACTCGGGTCGGGATAGCTGCCGGCCAGTCTGAGCATTGCATTCTGATCTCTGATTTATATAGTTGTTTGACTGCGCTTGTTGGGAGAAGAATGTTAACCCATTCTTGTCTGATGTCAGATTTTCGCTGATCCTCAGTCCGGGGTCTTTGCATGATTTTTCCTTTCATAATGCACCAAATATTTCTGTTGGTGAAACATCTGGACTGTAGGTGACCAGTTCATCACCTGCACTCTTCTGTGGAGCCATGCTATTGTGATGGGTACATTAAGTGGTTTACCCTTGTCTCAATTAAATATGCAAGATCTTCCCTGAAATTGAACAACATCTGCTCCATCCAGACAATGTTTAACACCTCTATGTAATGCTCAGCATCGATAGTGCCTCTCATGTGTAAGCTTCCCCTGTCATAGGCACTAATGCAGCACCATACATCAGAGAAGCAGAACTATGTGCTGATAACAAGCTGGATGGTCCCTCTCCACGATAACGAGCTGGATGGTCCCTCTCCACGATAACGAGCTGGATGGTCCCTCTCCACGATAACCAGCTGGATGGTCCCCCCTCCATGATAACAGGGCTGTGGAGGTGGAGTCGGAGCTCATTTTGGTGGAGTCGGTATAAAATGGACCGACTCCTAAAATGTATAATAAATTGGGTACAGTAGTTCAATGCAGAATGTGCTGAATATTTTTTCATAGGAATTTGGGAAAGTTATGAAATGTTCTATTCCTGATCTAAGGCTACATTCACACACAGCGTTTTTGCTGTGCTTTTTGAGGATATGTTTTTCAGCTTCAAAAGCAGATCAGATTTTTAACCCCTTCATGACCCAGCCTATTTTGACCTTAATGACCTGGCCATTTTTTGCAATTCTGACCAGTGTCCCTTTATGAGGTAATAACTCTGGAACGCTTCAACGCATCTTAGCGATTCTGAGATTGTTTTTTCGTGACATATTGGGCTTCATGTTAGTGGTAAACTTAGGTCGATAATTTTTGCGTTTATTTGTGAAAAAAACAGAAATTTGGCGAAAATTTCGCAATTTTCAAATTTTGAATTTTTATTCTGTTAAACCAGAGAGTGATGTAACACAAAATAGTTACTAAATAACATTTCCCACATGTCTACTTTACATCAGCACAATTTTGGAAACAATTTTTTTTTTTGTTAGGAAGTTATAAGGGTTAAAAGTTGACCAGCGATTTCTCATTTTTACAACAATATTTACAAAACCATTTTTCTCGTTCGCCTTATTGGGGGACACAGAGACCTTGGGTGTATGCTGCTGCCACTAGGAGGCTGACACTATGCACAAAAAAAGTTAGCTCCTCCTCCGCAGTGTACACCCCACCGACCGGCAGAGAATTCCTCAGTTAGTGAGAAAGCAGTAGGAGAAGTAACAGAATAGGTTGACAACATAAACTCAACTGTAACCATTCAACCAAAGTAAGAACAGGAGCTGTAAAACATGGGAGGGTGCTGTGTCCCCCAATGAAGGCTCCGAGAAACAGATTTTACGGTAAGCAACCCAAAAATCCTGTTTTCTCGTTCGCCTTATTGGGGGACACAGAGACCTTGGGACGTCCCAAAGCAGTCCCTGGGGTGGGAAACAAACTTCCATCAGGCCAGCGGACTCACCACCGCGGCCTGCAGAATCCGTCTACCTAGGCTGGCGTCCGCCGAAGCGTAGGTGTGGACTCTGTAGAATTTCACAAACGTGTGAACCGATGACCATGTTGCAGCTTTGCAAAGCTGCAGTGCGGAAGCTCTGTGGCGCACCGCCCAGGAGGCACCCACTGCCCGAGTAGAGTGGGCCCTGATACCTGAAGGGGCTCCGCGACGCTTAACACGGTAGGCTTCCAGGATAGCCGATCTGATCCAGCGAGCAATGGTGGCCTTTGACGCCGGGTGACCTTTCCGCGCTCCATCAGGGATAATGAAAAGAGACTCTGTCTTTCGCAAGGAAGTCGTCCTAGACTTTGAACCCCCCAGGTGCTTCACAAATTGATCGGTAAAAAAAAAAAAAGTACTTTTTTTTCACAAAAATTTTCTTTTGGTCTCAGTTTTTTCATTTTCACATGGGCAACAGGATAAAATGGATCCTAAAATGTGTTGGGCAATTTCTCCTGAGTGCACAGATATCTTATATGTGGTCATAAACCACTGTTCGGGCGCACGGCAGGGTCCGTAAGTGAAGGAGCGCTATTTGACTTTTTGAATGGAAAATTCGCTCCAATCGTTATCGGACACCATGTCGCGTTTGGAGAGCCCCTGTGTACCTAAACATTGGAGCTCCCCCACAAGTGACACCATTTTGGAAACTAGACCCCTTAAGGAACTTATCTAGATGTGTAGGGAGCACTTTGAACCCCCAAGTGCTTCACAAAAGTTTATAACGTAGAGCAGTGAAAATAAAAAATCATTTTTTTTCCTCAAAAAAGATTTTTTAGCACGCTATTTTTTTTCACAAGGGTAACAGGAGAAATTGGACCACAAAAGTTGTTGTCCAGTTTGTCCTGAGTACGCTGGTACCCCATATGTGGGGGGGAACCACTGTTTGGGCGCACGGCAGGGCTCAGAAGGGAAGGAGTGCCATTTGACTTTTTGAAATGAAAATTAGCTCCATTCGTTAGCGGACACCATGTCGTGTTTGGAGAGCCCCTGTGTGCCTAAACTTTAGAGCTCCCCCACAAATGACCCCAGTATGGAAACTAGACCCCCTAAGGAACTTATCTAGATGCATAGTGAGCACTTTGAACCCCCAGGTGCTTCACAGAAGTTTATAACGCAGAGCCGTGAAAATAAAAAAATATATTTTTTTCTTAAAAATATTTTTAGTCCGCAATTTTTTATTTTCACAGGGGTACCAGGATAAATTGGACCCCAAAAGTTGTTGTACAGTTAGTCCTGAGTACACTGGTACCCCATATGTGGGGAGGACCACTGTATGGGCACACGTCGGGGCTCAGCAGGGAAGTAGTGACATTTTGAAATGCTGACTTTGATGGCATGGTCTGAGGGTGTCATGTTACATTTGCAGAGCCCCTGTGTGCCTAAACAGTAGAAACCCCCGGCATGTGACCTCATTTTGGAAACTAGACCCCCCAAGGAACTTATCTAGATGTGTGGTGAGCACCTTGAACCCCCAAGTGCTTCACAGAAGTTTATAACGCAGAGCCGTGAAAATAAAAAATCATTTTTTTTCCTCAAAAAAAAAAAAGATTTTTAGCCCGCAATTTTTTTTCACAACAGTAACAGGATGAATTGGACCCCAAAAGTTGTTGTACAGTTTGTCCTGAGTACGCTGGTACCCCATATGTGGGGGGAACCACTGTTTGGGCACACGTCAGGGCTCGGAAGGGAAGTAGTGACATTTTGAAATGCTGACTTTGATGGCATGGTCTGCGGGCATCATGTTACATTTGCAGAGCCCTTGATGTACCTAAACTGTGGAAACCCCCCACAAGTGACCCCATTTTGGAAACTAGACCCCATAAGGAAGTTGCCTAGATGTGTGGTGAGCACACTGAACCCCCAAGTGCTTCACAGAAGATTATAACGCAGAGCCATGAAAATAAAAAATAATTTTTTTTTCCTCAAAAAATGATTTTTTAGCTCGCAATTTTTTATTTTCACAAGGGTAACAGGAGAAATTGGACCCCAAAAGTTGTTGTCCAATTTGTCCTGAGTACGCTGATACCCCATATGTGGGAGAAAACTATTGTATGGGCACACGTCAGGGCTCGGAATGGAAGTAGTGACGTTTTGAAATGCAGACTTTGATGGAATAGTCTGCGGTCGTAATTACGTTTGCAAAGCCCCTGATGTGCCTAAACAGTGGAAACCCCCCACAAGTGACCCCATTTTGGAAACTAGACCTTCCAAGGAACGTATGTAAGATGTGTTGTGAGCACTTTGAACCCCCAAGTGCTTCACAGAAGTTTATAATGCAGACGTGAAAATGAAAAAAACATTTTTTTCCACAAAAATAATATTTTAGCCACCAATTTTTTATTTTCCCAAGGGTAACACGGGAAATTAGTCCCCAAAAGTTGTTGTGCAATTTTTCCTGAGTACGCTGATACCCCATATGTTGGGGTAAACCACTGTTTGGGCACATGTCAGGGCTTGGAAGGGAGGGTGCACCGTTTGACTTTTTGAACGCAAAATTGGCTGGAATCAATGGTTGCACCATGTCGCGTTTGGAGACCCCCTGATGTGCCTAAACAGTGGAAACTCCTTAATTCTAACTCCAACCCTAACCCCAACACACCCCTAACCACAGCCCTAACCCTAACACATCCCTAATTCCAACCCTAACCCTAATTCCAACCCTAACCCTAATTCCAACCCTAACCCTAATTCCAACCCTAACCCTAATTCCAACCCTAACCCTCTTTCCAATCCTAACCCTAACCCTCTTTCCAACCCTAACCCTCTTTCCAACCCTAACCCTCTTTCCAACCCTAACCCTCTTTCCAACCCTAACCCTCTTTCCAACCCTAACCCTCTTTCCAACCCTAACCCTCTTTTCAACCCTAACCCTCTTTTCAACCCTAACCCTAATGGAAAAATAAAAATATTTTCTTTACTTTATTAGTTGTGCCTACCTATGGGGGTGATAATCGGGGGGTTTATTTACTTTTTCTTTCATTTTGATCACTGTGAGAGTGATCAAAAATAAAGAATGGAATCTGCAGCCGGCAGATTCGGGCGGGCGCACTGCGCATGCACCCGCCATTTTCAAGATGGCGGCGCCCATGAACCGGACCCGCCGGACACCGGGAGCGACAGGGGGACTTAGAAGGTGCCGGGGGAGGTGAGAGGGGGTTATCGGAAGCTGGTGGGGAGCAGAGGGAATGGGAGGGGGGCAGATCGCCGCTGTCATTCAGTTGCGGGGGGGCGATCGCCGGTGGGGGGGGGGGGTGGAATCGGTGTCTCCAGCCATGTCCGATGCTACAGCAGCATCGGCCATGGCTGGATTGTAATATTTCATCAATTTTCATTGATGAAATATTACTATCGCTCTGATTGGCTGTTTCACTTTTAACAGCCAATCAGAGTGATCATAGCCACGTGGGGGCGAAGCCACGCCCCCTGTGGCGAAGAACAAAGCCCCCTGTATCTGCGGGTCGGGTGACCTTTCAGTGACCTAGGTCACCCGACCCGCAGCGGGGCTTTAAAGTCATGACGCCACATAGGCATCATGGGTCGTTCTGGCACAACTTTTCATGACGCCTACGTGGCGTCAAAGGTCGTGAAGGGGTTAAAAAACCGCATCACCTGAAAGGTTTTTGAGCTCATAATGTTTTCAATAGCAAAAGCAGATTAGAAATCTGCTCCATCCATTTATCCATATCTGTCTGTCCATATCTTATCTGTACCAAAAACAATGAAAGCCGGATAGCACAGAGACTAATGGGCCTGTCACACTAAGCGATATCGCTGTGTCTGATACTTACAACCCGCTCCCCCGCTGGTTATCGCTGATCGCGCGAGATCAGGCTGGACTGTTTCTCGTCGTCAGCTTCCTGCGGCGCTTCCTGCTGTGACGACGAGCGACGTGTGGACGCGGGCGGGAGGACGCAGGATCGCCTGGTGTGACAGGTAAGTAGCGATCCCCGTCCCCAGCGATGTCGCTGGTGAGATCTGCCTGTGTGGCAGCTCACTAGCGACCACTTAGCGATGTACCAGCGATCCTGACCGCGTCATATCACTGGTCGGGATCGCTGGTACATCGCTAAGTGTGACAGTACCTTTACACTCTTGTGTTTTGTTTTGTTTTTAGCACCAGTCAGGGACACCTCATAGCTGCCCAAAAGGACGCCCAGGACAGGCATTGCTCGTCTTCAGTAACACATCAACATCAATTGATAGTTGGAATAAATAGACTGCATTCACCACCACATCTTCTTAAGGTGCAGGCTTTATTTTCAAGTGTAGGGGTGTGCAGTATGAGGTTCGCAGCAGCTGAGGTGTCAGTGGTGAACTCTAGCACCAGTGAAGCTCCTCCTCCACAGACAAGGGTACAGCACAGACAAGTAAACATATTCAGAAAGAAGGAAGGCACTTACCTCAGAAGAATTGATAGAGTGAACAGGATAACAAGATTAAGGTAATTACTTCTTAAAGCATATTTAAACTTTCAATAAACTGTGCATAAATCAATAGTCCAGTATACTGTATGTTCTCTCTGTATGCTTGATGCTTGTTTGTTTTTTCTTTGAGCTCATATACTTTTGGGAAGCTAGCTTTTATACAGTATACATACAATATACAGGGAAAATACAGCAACAGGATTGATGAGGACTTATATGAGGACTTGTATAGGTATAGAAGCCAAAACATCAAGTTATTAGCTCTGTTATCAGTTTCTTTGTTCCTGGAGAATGATACACAACAAACTTGCTCCCTCCCTCCTCCCCTCTTCATAGACTGTGAAGCATTTAGTGAGCTGTACCCTAATAAGAAAAGCCTTGGAAATTCAAAGTAAAGCTATCTATTAACATATTTTACAAACTTTATATTTGTCATCTGTACTATTGATTTATGCAAAGTTTGTTTTATTTCTATCTAAAATTATACAGTGGGGAAAATATGTATTTGATACATTGTCGATTCCCACCTACAAAGAATGGAGAGGTCTGAAATTTTTAATCATAGGTACACTTCAACTGAGAGAAACAGAATCTACAGGAAATGTCTGACCTCTGTAATTGCAAACAAAGGTTTCTGTACCAAATATATTAAGTTCTGTTTTTCTATTGTATCAAATACGTATTTCATTCAATAAAATGCATATTATTTAAATCATACAATGTGATTTTCTGGATTTTTTTAGTCTGTCTCTCACACGTGAAGTGTACAATTGTAGACCTCTCCATTCTTTGTAGGTGGGAAAACATGCAAAATTGTCAGTGTATCAAATTCTTATTTTCCCCACTGTACATGGTTCCCTGTTCTTGCTGGAATTATAATATACATTATTTTATTTTATAGGACAAAATTATTTTGAGAGTGAATTTATATGATTACAAAATGTCTAAGAAGCTTCCCATGAAGTCAGCTGTATTTGAGCATTTCACAGTGACTCAAGATGAAAAATATTTTGTGTGTCAATGTATGACAAGTGACCCAGAGGAAAACAAATGCTGTGATGCCAAAATCAGCACGTACTCAGGCAGTGATAAAAATGCTCCTACAAAAGCTTCCAATCTAGAAAGACATTTACAACGCTTCCACCCAGAAGTTTTCAAAGCTGTGACTGAGAAAGATAACAGCAGCACCAAGAAACCCGCACCCAGCACTTCCTGCCAGGCAAATGAGGAGGAAAGAGCATCTCAAACATCATTAACAAGATATTTTGTGAGTGACAAAGTTACTGTAACAATGACAGCAGATATGTTTAAAAGACAGCTCATACAGCTTGTTGTGAAGGACGGTGTACCATTATCACTATTTGCACGACCAGCTTTTAATGGAGAAATGGCCCGCAAACTTGGTGTTTCTCTGGAAAGAGAAAGTATTAGAAAATTAGTGATTGAAGAAGCCCTTAAACAAAAGGAAGATCTTAAAAAGACTCTCAAAAGAAACTTCATGTTTCTTAAAATGGATGCCTGCACACGTCACAGAGTGAACTATTTTGCCATCAATGTTCGATATGTTTGTGACAACAAAAAAATTGTTACCAAGACATTGGCAGTAAAAGATACTAAAGCTCAACACAGCAGCCAGTTTCTCCAGGCCTTAGTGGAAAAAGTCCTGCAAGATTACGAACTAAAAAGAACAGGTTCTTGCTATTGTAACGGACAATGCTTCAAACATAAGTACAATTAAACTGATGAATGAGGGTAATGAACAACAGCTAGAAGAAAATTTAGGATTCAGTATTTTTGAGATGGAAGGCCATAGTGCTGTTCATGTAACTGAGGAACTAACAGATATTACTACAGAACAGCAAAATTATACTTTAGAAATAGATGATCTTGTTGAAGGTGTTTCAAAACACTTTCCTATTCATCACATGCGTTGTGTTGTGCACACGCTGCAGCTGGCAATAAGAGATAGTCTGCAAGAGGGACATGCTGGAAATCACATTGGAAAAGTGAGGAAATTGGCTATTGCCGCCAGAACCCCTAAAATTGATTCCATCTTGAAGAGACGTGCTGGGAACGGGGCAATTGTTGATCAAGCCACTCGGTGGGGCAGCACATATTTAATGATTGAGCAATTGCTTGAACTAAAACCGTTTCTTACAGATATGGCGAACCCTCCTCGGGTAACCCTAAATGAAGGTCAATGGACACAGGTGGCTGAATTGAAGGAATTGCTTAACCACCCATTTACTGTGACTAAAAAATTACAAGCTGAGGATTTAACTCCTGGCATTTTCATAAGGGAGTGGAAGAACTTGCTATTTTGCTTTTCCCAAAGAGGAGGTTTAATCGCAGATGGCATTTCTGCTTCAATGAAATGGAGAGAGACACAGCTATTGGAAAATAAAATTTTTCTGGCAGCTGTTTATGTGGACCCAAGTCAACAGCTTACTAAAGGAAAAGAAGCTCTGACTAAGGTAGCAGTTAGGATGAGTGGCCTACAGGAGGACTGCCAGGCGCAAGAGGACTTTGGTCCTGACAGTGCTACCTACTGCTGCCATATCTTCATCCTCATCAGATGAGGAGTTTGACTTTGACAAGTATTTGGATGACATGGAGCAGGCAAAGTGTTGCCGCAAGGAAAAAAGACTTCACTCCGTCTCCTATAGCAAGCACATTAACCATATTTCAGCAAAATGTTTCACTTGCTCTCAAAGAAATAGAAAAATTCAACCGCTCATCAAAACTAACTGTGCATGAGGCAATTCCTTTATACCCGGAAATTGTTAGAGATGTTCCCATGTGGTTACGGCTTTGCCTCCAACCCAAGTTAGTGTAGAGAGGTTGTTCTCTGGCTTTAAAATTATTAGGTCAGATTTGAGGTCATCTATGAAGGAGGATCTGATGGAGGCAATTCGATTTCTTAGAACAAATTCACAGACTGCACAAATGTTATTTAGTATGTTTTTGTTGAAAACTGTTTTTTGCCACTTACATAGTTTATTACACAGTGTTATATATGCAATCGATATTACATAGTGTATTAGATATTTACAATTTATTACAGTTTTTTGTGTTCTAAAGTTGTATTCCAATAAATATATATTATGTTCTATCTAAATATCTTTATTATTGTATCATAAAAATGATTAAGTGTCTGATGTTCACAGTGTACTACAATAAATTTTTCACTTGAATATAAGCAATATATGTGGGAGTCGGTGTAAGGGAAATTGAGGAGTCTGAGTCGCAGGTTTGGCTTACCGACTCCACAGCCCTGCATGATAACGAGGTGGATGGTCCCCCTCCACGATAACGAGCTGGATGGTCCCCCTCCACGATAACGAGCTGGATGGTCCCCCTCCACGATAACGAGCAGGATGGTCCCCCTCCACAATAACGAGCTGGATGGTCCCTCCCCAAACTGAGTCCGCAGAACACTGCATCCATGGTTTCCATAAGGAATTTTTCATTTTGATTCCTCTGACCACAGAACAGTTTTCCATTTTGGCTCCGTCCACTGTGAATTAGCTTTGGCCTTGAGGGAGACAGCAGCATTTTTGGGTTGTGGCGATTTACTAATTCTTCTTTGCATGATGGAGCTTTCACTCGTATTTGTGGATTGTACGGCGACCTGTGTTCAGTCACAAATATCTGGATTACTCCTGAGCCCCTGCTGTGATTTACATGACTGCATCATTTCTGTAATTAATTGAGGGCCGAGAGATCACGAGTATCCAATATTGACTGTCTGCCTTGTCCCTTGTGCATGTGCATTTCTTCAGAATCTCTTGATGATATTACGTGCTGTAGATTCAAAGTCTTCGCAACTTTACTTTTAGGCACATTTTTCGGGAAATTGTCCCACAATTAGATGCAATTGTTCACGTATTTTTGAACCTCTGACTATCTTTGTTTCTGGGAGACTCTGCCTCTCTAACCCTTTCTTTTAAAAATTAATCCCCAGATTGTTTTCGCTAGCACCTCTTACATTTCAAGCTATTTGTAAATCATGTTCCAACTTTTTTGGAGATGTGTCGTTGCCATCAATTTCTAAAAGTTTATTTTTTTTCAAATGAAATGGAAAAATGTCCAACTTTCAACTTCTGGGTTATCTGTTAGGGGGGAATA
Source organism: Dendrobates tinctorius (assembly GCF_039654945.1). Lineage (NCBI taxonomy): Eukaryota > Metazoa > Chordata > Amphibia > Anura > Dendrobatidae > Dendrobates > Dendrobates tinctorius. The sequence goes on from NW_027361677.1 coordinate 21,134,044, forward strand.
AAATATAGTGATAAGAAATTTCCCAAACATTACATTCTTGTTTTCTTTAACATTTTGCTCAGCGGCCCAATTTTTTAGTCTGTGACATTTCACATACAATCCTTCTGTAAATTTCAGGCACAAGCTTGGTTTAATATCGGCAGTGTGGACAGCTTTGAGCGCAATCTGGAGATGGCACAGCAGGATCTGGGGATCGAACCGGCTGATCGTATCACTGTTGTATATAGCACAGAAAGCGATGGGTGAGTTCATAGATTGGATACAAAATGGGGGGGGAATGAAAGCACCTGGCAATTTACTAAATCATGTCTGGTAAATAATGAATTCTTATAAAGAAAACTTCAGTTTGCCTTTTTCTTCATTTCATCATGTGGCTGAAAACACAGAACAATAGATAACATAAAAGCTACCGTATTTTTCGGACTATAAGACGCACTTTTTTCCTCCAAAAATGTGTAGGAAAATGGGGAGAATCTTATAGTCCGGATGTACCAGCTCTGGCTGTGGTGTGGAGGTGGGGGAGTGGTTTCGGCAGAGCAGTGGGTCACAGAAGCAGGAGCTGGCTGCTGCACTAACTTCTGTGCTCACTGCTACAGAGAAATTACTATTGACTGCATTCCATGCCCATAGGCGTGGAGGGCAATGAATATTAATTTCTCCTTCGTCTCATTGGGGGACACAGAGACTGTGGGTGTATGCTACTGCCGTCTGGAGGCTGACACTAGGTATACAAAAAACAAGTTAGCTCCTCCTCCGCCACATACACCCTCGCCCCGGTACCGGGCGGAAACCAGTTTTATGCTTAGTGTCTTTGGAGGCACACGCAGTCTGGAGTTCTCCAGACTATTTTTTTTTTTTTTTTTTTAATTCCTTTTCGGTTCTCTCGCTATGAAGAGGAGACAGGGGCGACGGATCCTATAGAAAGGGTCCGATCTCCCCAAACCAACAACGGGCGAGCACGCGTTGAGCATCGCTCCGCGTATCCTTTCCCGCACCGAGGGACATCTCTGGTACTTTTCCCCAGACATCTATTTTTTCCGTGTTTATTATTTTTTGAAGATGAGACAGGGGCAACGCATCCTATTGAAAGGATCCGATTTCCCCAAACCAGCAACGGGCGAGTATCCCTCCACGTTTTTCTCTCCCGCAACGTGGGACATTATGCCAGACTTAGCCCTGTCCACCCCTAGGTATGGAAACCATGGGCTTGCACAGTGGCACAAGACTAGTCTGTGCGCCCCCACTGCTCCACCAACGCTAGACGGCGGTGCTGCATGGCGGCGGACGGTCCCTCTCCTCGCCCCTGCTGGGCAGACGGAGTTAGGGTGCCTGCACCGTCCACGGAGCAAAATACCCGGTAAGTTTTTGCAGCTGGGGAGGGCTCTGGGCAAGGAGTAGGAGTAGGAGCCAGGTACCGCGCCCCTCGCTCCTCGCTCGCCCCTCGCCTAAGATTACCTGCAGGAAGGGCGAGGGTGTAGGACCGAAGTAGGCCCAGGGCCGGGCGCCGTCGGTGGGTGAGCTGGACTCATCAGGATGGCGTCGCGGTCGGCGCCGCCATTAGGGGCACGTGGTGGCGGCGTGATCGGCGCCGCCCCCGGCGCAGCGTCACGGCCGGCGCCGCCCCTCAGCCTAGGGCGGGCGCTGGCTTAAATCGAGGCCCCGGCTTCAGAGCAGGGTAGGCCGCATGCGGAAAAAGCACGGGCAACCTACCCAGAGGATCGGCACCAGGCTGAGCATCCGCCAGTGCAAGGAGTCACGCTGGAAGGGGGGCACACAGACTGTGGGTAAGTGCGACCCTGTTCTGGACTGCCCGGGGCACATTTAAAGGTTACCCTCCTCCTCCTCCTTTCCCCTTTAGCTTGTGATAGGAGTAAGCGGCATTATGTCTGGAAAAGGGAAAACGCACACGTTCCTTTATGCCGCATGCGTTTCCTGTGGGGTTATGTTCCCACGAGCACAGACTATCAAATTGTGTGAAGCCTGCGACTCCGAACGCGCCCAGGAGCCCTCCCCTGCGACAGAGCCCAGGGGTCTGGATCCCCCGGAATGGGCGTTATCACTGTCTCGGTCCATGGCTTCACTTACGAAAGCGATTGAGACCCTTCAGGCCCCGGATAGGGGTAGAGACGATGGCTCGCTTGTTTGGGAGGGGTCGTCCACCTCACAGGAGCCTCCGGCCTGCAGGGGCCGCACACTCTCTAGGCAGACGCACAGGAAAAGAACCCATACTGTGTCTCCAGGCCCCTCCGGTGCGTCAGCATCCGCGAGTGTGGCACCACGCTCACCGTCACCTTTTTCCGGGAACGAGCAGAGTTCGGGTGACGACGTAGAGGAACTCTTGAACCTGGATATACCGGGGTGTCGGGAGAAGGTAGACAGTCTTATTGAAGCTGTTAATCAGACTCTGGGTATTGAGGATGATGTCTCCCCAGCTACAGGTCATAAGGTATCTTTTAAAAGGGCCAGGATACCACACAGAGTATTTAGCTCCCATCCTGAGTTCGAGGACATTGTGCAGCGGCACAGGGAACGTCCTGATAAGCGGTTTTCGGGACAGAAAACGCTAGAAGCGAAATATCCGTTCGCATCAGAGCTCTGTAAAAAATGGGCGGAATCTCCGGTAGTGGATCCCCCAGTGTCTCGCCTAGCCTCAAGATCCCTGTTGTCAGTTCCCAGTGGCTCCGCCATTAAGGACCCCACGGATCGGCTCATAGAGGGCTTAGCCCGCTCGGTATATGAGGCATCAGGATCAGCGCTCCTCCCTTCTTTTGCAGCGACATGGGTAGCCAAGGCCATGATGTCGTGGTCGGAGTCTTTGAACAAAATCCTGCAGGATAGAGAGGTGCCGACAGAAGTAGGCGAGATAGCAAGTCAGATCGCAATGGCAGGGGACTATTTAATCAATGCATCTTTAGATGCAGCTAATGGCGCAGCGCTAGCGGCGGCAAACGCAATCGCCATTAGGAGAGCCTTATGGCTAAGGCTGTGGCGAGCTGATTCAATCTCTAAAAAATCGTTGACTTCTCTGCCCTTTCAGGGGGACCGGTTATTTGGGGAGAAATTGGATAAGATTATTTCAGACGCCACGGGGGGAAAAAGCAGCTTTCTTCCACAACAGAGGAATAAAGTGCCGTTTCGTCAACCACAAACGCGCTTTCGAGCATTTCGTACCCCAGGGATGGCAGCGGCCGGTACTTCCGGCCCGGCTCGCTATGGCCAAGACAAAGAGCGTCAGGTTACGTACAAGGCCAACCCCTTGGGCAGAATGCGGGGCCGGCCGCCCAGATCAAGGGGGGCCAGGTCTCAAAGGACCTCAACAAAATGACTCGAAACATCCAGTACCCGGGGACAGCAGGGTAGGCGGACGTCTGCTCAGGTTCTGCCACGTCTGGGTCGCAGTGGCGCGCGACGCATGGGTGGCAGAATTAGTGTCTTCCGGGTACAAAATAGAATTTATGAGGGATCCGCCAAAACGATTTTTTCTTTCTCGGCTTCCCAAGACGGAAGTTCGGGCACAGGCTTTGCTAGAGGCCATCAAAGTGCTGCAGCGCAACGAGGTCATTGTCCCGGTACCAGAGGGCGAGAAAACCCGGGGTTTTTATTCCAACCTATTCGCGGTACCCAAGAAGGATGGAACAGTAAGGCCGGTTCTGGACTTAAAGCTCCTGAACAGGTTCATCAGGGTCAGGCATTTCCGCATGGAATCTCTCCGGTCGGTCATAGCGTCCATGGACCAGGGAGAATATTTGGCCTCCATCGATGTCCAGGACGCCTACCTGCACATCCCTATTTTTCCCCCGCATCAAAAATTCCTGAGGTTCGCAATCAATGGGCGACATTTCCAGTTTGTGGCCCTACCTTTCGGGTTGGCCACGGCCCCCAGGATATTCACGAAAGTGATGGCGGTTGTTATGGCCACCCTACATTCTCGGGGCATAGTGGTTATGCCGTACCTGGACGACCTCCTGGTAAAGGGTTCGACGTTTCCAGCTTGCAAAGAGAATGTCAGCATTACTCTGGACACCCTAACTCGCCTAGGGTGGTTGATCAACGGGAAGAAGTCATCCCTTATTCCAGCCCAGAGGATTCTATTTCTAGGGATGATTTTCGATACTTCCCGAGGGTTGGTGATTCTCCCTCAGGACAAGGCTCGAGCACTGCGGCAGGGAGTTCGAACCCTTCAACAGCCGGGGCCCCACACTATCCGGTTTGGGATGAGGGTTCTAGGGAAGATGGTGGCGGCGATGGAAGCAATTCCGTTTGCGCAATTTCATCTCCGCCCCCTGCAGCATGCTCTCTTAGCGACATGGGACAAAATCCAGTTCTCGCTCGATCATCAGTGCAGGTTGTCCTCAGGTCCGAGGGGCGCTTCAGTGGTGGACGCGCGACTCCTCTCTCCGTCAGGGAAGGCCCTTTCCCCCGGATCAGTGGTTAGTGATCACGACCGATGCAAGTCTTTTCGGTTGGGGGGCAATCTTCCGCCACCACACGGCCCAGGGGCAATGGTCGCCTCAGGAGGCGCGTCTCCCTATCAACTTGTTGGAGATTCGAGCAGTGCGGTTGGCACTGCAGCAGTTTCAGCACTTGCTGGCAGGGCGCCCGGTCCGGATTCAGTCAGACAACGCCACGGCAGTAGCATATGTGAATCACCAGGGAGGCACGCGCAGCAAGGCAACCATGCGCGAGATAGAACATGTACTCCGCTGGGCCGAGAGGAACCACTCGATGATCTCAGCAGTCCACATACCAGGCGTGGAAAATTGGGCGGCAGATTTCCTAAGCCGGCAGGGGATCGCGGCCGGGGAATGGTCTCTGCACCCCGATGTTTTTCAGCAAATTTGCCAGCGGTGGGGGACACCAGACGTGGATCTGATGGCCTCCAGGGAAAACGCCAAGGTGGGCGTGTTTGTCGCCCGGTCTCGGGACCCGCGAGCGCTCGCAGTAGATGCGCTGGTCCTACCATGGAACCAGTTTCGGCTCCCGTACTTATTTCCCCCGCTGCCACTTCTCCCGAGGGTCATCAGAAAGATCAAGACCGAGGGGGTTCAGGCGATTCTGCTGGCCCCAGACTGGCCCCGTCGGGCATGGTATGCGGATCTGGTGCAGCTCCTCGCAGACGTACCCTGGTGGCTACCAGAACGTCCAGACTTGCTGTCTCAGGGGCCGATCTGCCACCCGAACTTAGGGGCCCTGTGTTTGACGGCATGGCCGTTGAATCTTGGGTTCTGACCTGGGCGGGGTTCGGGCGTGATGTGGTGGCTACAATGGTTAGCGCCCGGAAACCGGCCTCGGCGAGAATCTACCATAACACTTGGAAGGTTTTCTTTCAGTGGTGTCGAGAACGCGGAGTTGCGCCATTATCCTTCTCGGTCCCCAACATCCTGGCTTTTCTCCAGTCCGGCCTAGACGCAGGGTTGGCTCCGAGTTCTCTTAAGAGGCAGATATCGGCCTTGTCGGTACTTTTTCAGCGAAAGATCGCTACCATCATGCAGGTCAGGACGTTCATTCAAGGGGTCTCTCATTTGGTACCCCCCTTTAGGGCACCCTTGGAAGCCTGGGACCTGAATCTGGTACTGAGTGTCCTGCAGGAGGCCCCGTTTGAGCCGCTACAGGAGGTTTCGTTGCCATATCTCTCCAGGAAGGTGGTGTTTCTGGTAGCCATAACTTCCATTAGGCGGGTCTCGGAATTGGGGGCATTGTCTTGCAGGGCTCCATTTTTGACTTTTTTTAAGGATAAGGTAGTCCTTTGACCGCCGCCGCCTTTTTTGCCGAAGGTCGTGTCCTCTTTCCATATTAATGAGGACATTGTTCTGCCTTCGTTTTGTCCGGCACCAGTTCACAGAGTGGAGAGAGCGCTCCACACGTTGGACCTGGTAAGAGCTCTCAGGAGGTATGTGTCAAGGGCAGCAGCTTTCCGCCAGACAGACTCGCTGTTTGTGATCCCCGAAGGGCGCAGGAAGGGGCTCGCAGCTTCACGGTCAACCATAGCCAGATGGATTCGCCTAACTATTCAGGAGGCTTACCGTCTTAGAGGCACGCCGATTCCTACGGGAATAGGGGCGCACTCTACTCGGGCAGTGGGCGCCTCTTGGGCGCTTCGGCACCAGGCTTCGGCAGAGCAGGTATGCAAGGCAGCAACCTGGTCCAGCCTGCACACTTTTTGTAAACATTACAATGTGCATACTCAGGCTTCGTCTGATGCGAGCCTGGGTAGGAAAATTCTCCAGGCAGCAGTGGCAAACCTTTAGTCAGGAGGGCATGCGGCTTGGAGCGGTGAGTTGTCTTCCCACCCAGGGACTGCTTTAGGACGTCACACAGTCTCTGTGTCCCCCAATGAGACGAAGGAGAAACAGAGATTTTTGTGAGTACTCACCGTAAAATCCTTTTCTCCGAGAAGCTCATTGGGGGACACAGCACCCACCCTGATAGCCAGTTGGCTCTTGTTTATTTAATTAGTATAATTCCTTATTTAAGGTAGGGTGGTCCTTTTTCAGACATATGTCTGGCATAAGTTAAAATTATGTTTATGTCCTCCTGCTTTTTGCACTAAACTGGTTTCCGCCTGGTACCGGGGCGAGGGTGTATGTGGCGGAGGAGGAGCTAACTTGTTTTTTGTATACCTAGTGTCAGCCTCCAGACGGCAGTAGCATACACCCACAGTCTCTGTGTCCCCCAATGAGCGTCTCGGAGAAAAGGATTTTACGGTGAGTACTCACAAAAATCCCTGTTTCTCTTCAATAGCATCTTGGGATGATTTGGCCTCATCCCGGTCATGGTATGCAGGGTCCCATCCTTTCTTTTTCCTAGTATGATTGGCCCCCACGCCCATCCTGGTATGCATGGCCCCATCAGAAAACATTAAAAAAACCAAACCATTACACTTACCTTCCCGGCGCTCCCTCGCAGCGTCCCGTTGCGATGCCAGCAGATGCTTTATGATTGTAAGCAGCGCATAGCAGGGACATCATGCGCTGTTTGCAAGCCCAAGGCAGCTGCTGGAATGCTCAGTGCTCTGCACGCCAGGACTATGTGCGAGTATTCATTGCTCTCTAGCGAGCACAGTGTCAGCCGGAGACTTCCTACTGCTGCCTACGGTCAAGTGTGCCGATACTTTTCTTTTAAATCAAATAACTTTTATTGAGGAAAGCAAAGGAAATTACATTACATACATATGCATGCAAAAATATATAGACAGTATTACTTTCCTTTTTTAAAAGAGAATACAGTAAAACCAAAAACAGATCCCCCTAAACAAACAAAAAACAGAACCCTTCTCTATCCCACCCCATAACGCTTCCAAAATGTTTGCCTAAGTATTACATGTTTCACACATTCTTACAACTCTAGAATCCTACCTCTGACAAGATCTACTGAGGCCAGCCCAGGAAAGTCCAACCAGCCCCCCCAAATGTCCTCGTAATAATTCATTGTACCTCTCCATGTAAACGCTCCGCTCCATAATAATTACAAAGTTAACTCTATTCACAAACTCCTTTTCTAGTAGGAGGATTTTCATCTAGCCAGTGCAGTGTAATAGTCTTCCTTGCAACATAAAGGCCTTTTTCATCCACACAGGGGTCCTGTGTACCCTATGTATGGTGAATAACTGCGATACCCTCCCAGACTCGCTTATGGATATTTTAGGGACATATTGTAGAATCGACTCCCATTGCTCATCACGTGTGCCGATACTTAAGAGAAATGAATATTCACCCCCATTCCATGGATATTCATTTCTCTTAAGTATCGACACACATGACCTCCGGCAGCAGGAAGGCTCCGCCTGACACTGTGCTCGCTAGAGAGCAATGAATACTCCCTGCTTTGTGCGCACACAGTCCCAGCGTGCAGAGCACTGAGTATTTGGGCAGCTACCCTTCGGCTTATATGCAGCGCATGACGTTCCTGCCATGCGCTGTTTACAAGCATAAAAGAGTTGCTGGCATCGGAACAGGACGCCGCTGGTGGTGGCCAATCTTACCAGGATAAGGATGGGACCATGCATACCAGGGCTGGGATGAGGGCCAATCATGCCAGGTTAAGGATGGGGTCCTGCATACCAAGATAGGGATGAGGGCGATCATTCCTGCCATGATAGGGATGAGGGGAACCATTCCTACCAGGCTAAGGAGAGCATGCATACCATGCTAGGGATGAGGAGAAACCAGGATGGGGATGAGGGCCATGCACAACAGGATAGGGATAAGGGGGGGCCATGCACACCAGGATAGGGATGAGGGGGGGCCATGCATACCAGGATAGGCATGAGGGGGGCCATGCATACCAGGATAGGGATGGGGGGGGCCATGCATACCAGGATAGGCATGAGGGGGTCCATGCATACCAGGATAGGCATTAGGGGGGGCCATGCATACCAGGATAGGGATGAGGGGGGCCATGCATACCAGGATAGGGATGAGGGGGGCCATGCTTACCAGGATAGGCATGAGGGGGGTGCCATGCATACCAGGATAGGCATGAGGGGGGGCCATGCATACCAGGATAGGCATGAGGGAGGGGCCATGCATACCAGGATAGGCATGAGGGAGGGGCCATGCATACCAGGATAGGCATGAGGGAGGGGCCATGCATACCAGGATAGGGATGAGGGGGGCCATGCATACCAGGATAGGGATGAGGGGGGCCATGCATGCCAGGATAGGGATGAGGGGGGCCATGCATGCCAGGATAGGAATGAGAGGGGCCATGCATGCCAGGATAGGGATGAGGGGGGCCATGCGTACCAGGATAGGGATGAGGGGGCCATGCGTATCATGATGGGGATCAGGGGACCATATATACCAGGATAGGGGATATTAAGTACAGAATTGACCACATTTTTTGCTTCAATTATGGTCTGGTGCGTCTTATAGTCCGAAAAATACGTTATATGGTTGTATATGAATAAAGGATTGCATTGTTTTTTTTTAATTTTCTCTGCTTGTTTTTGCAGGTCTTTCCTGATGAGCCTCATTCCCTCACTACTTATCGTAGGATACATAGTTTATAGCCTACGCAGAGGTATTATGGGCTCTGTCCGAGGAGGGAAAAGCGGTGGAATTTTTGGTATCGGGGAGACAACCGCCAAAATGATGAAAGGAAACCTCAATGTCAAATTTCGTGATGTGGCTGGATGCGAGGAGGCAAAATTAGAGATAATGGAATTTGTGAATTTTCTCAAAAATCCCAAACAATATCACAATTTGGGAGCAAAGATACCTCGGGTAAGAGAGCATGGAGAAGTGGGGATTTTACAATATGGGCATCGCATCCCATACCCCAGTACACAGGTTACAGCGGGTTGGTCTCTATGTTTTAGATCTCTAGTGCCCATTTTCCTTTCAGTGCTTTGTACAGATAGTTGGCAACGATCCTAAAGGCGTTATCCAATTCTTTAATATTGAAGAATAGGCTAATAGTCTTAAGCCGGCCATACACAATCGATGACTCTCCCACACACAGGAGTGCTCATTCGGCCGAGCACACCTGCATCAGGTCTGCAGGCGACTTATGTCCAGGAGGACCATGCGATCAGCATATCAAAATTGGACATCCCTAATCGAAATCTCCCCCAGACATCTGTAGGCAGGTGCCACCATACACATCAGACAGTTGGCCGAACCTGTTGATATAGTAATATTCAGCCGACGTTAGTCTGTGTATGGGGGCCTTTAGGTTAGTGGGGTCCATTTTTAAGCACTGGTGCCAAGCAGTTTTTTCAATGAGGTAATAGAGCTCCTGCGATCCTCTTTATTATGTATACTGGTTGGTACTGACCAGTACCTCAGGGCCCATTTACACTCTGATATATGGATAGAGCACCCCACAGGGTTGTTCATCGGGTAAAATAGTTTAGCAAGTTTGTTCTAGGTAGCACATGTAAGGAGGAGATGTGCTGCCAATCACATGATACTCTGTGCACAGAACGATCCTATTGTCTATTGTTCTGTGCATGGAAACGAGGTCAGCTTGTCACAAGGGTATTAGATGATCGCAGATCATGGCATGCTGTAAAATCGACATGTCTCCCACTACTTTATCCCACCCTAACAGAAGTCATTGTAACAGGCTAGACAGGTTGCCTTCAAGAAATAGCCCCTGATACACCATGTTCTTTCTGCTAACTTGAATAGGGAGCAATGCTAACTGGACCCCCAGGTACCGGCAAGACCCTCCTTGCGAAAGCAACTGCTGGAGAAGCCAATGTACCATTTATAACTGTGAATGGATCAGAGTTCCTGGAAATGTTTGTCGGAGTTGGCCCAGCCAGGGTACGCATATAACGAGGTGATGCTGGGGATCCCTCCAGACCCTTATTGTCTATTCTGATACTAGATCTGGCATTTTACATCATTATCTTGTAGGTGCGGGACATGTTTGTATTAGCTCGCAAGAACGCTCCGTGTATTCTCTTTATCGATGAGATCGATGCTGTCGGCAGGAAACGAGGACAAGGAACCTTCGGAGGGCACAGCGAGCAAGAAAATACCCTAAACCAGCTACTGGTAGAGATGGATGGTGAGTACTGATCACAGAGCTGCAGCCATGGTGGAGGGGCGAGAGCTGTAGGTTTACAACACCTGCAGAACCTCAGGTTAAAGAACACTGATCGTCCATACAGCTCTGATATTTCATTGTTCTGTTTTTTGCTGTAGGATTTAACTCCGACACAAATGTGGTAGTCTTGGCCGGCACCAACCGTGCAGATATACTGGATCCTGCTTTGATGAGACCTGGGCGATTTGATCGGCAAATCTACATTGGTAGGTCGTAAGTCATGAAGGATTTATGTTAAAGGGATTGTCCCAAAAAATAAATTATCACCTATTAAAAAGATAATCTAGCTGCTGAGACTCCCAATAATCACAAAATACGGGCCTCAAATTTATATGTGAGCATGACTGACCACCTCTCTATTTACGGTCTATTGCTGCGTGACTGGCACTCCAGGAGAGACGGTGACGTATCGTGGTCACGTATGCACGGTGCTGCAATTCACTGAATCCAAAAAACAACCACCACATATAAAAAAGGCCATACTTATCAGTACTAATGCATTACAGGATGCAGTAACACCCCATGTTCAAAGGTGCAAAATACTGATGAGCAATGACTCGCGCACCCAGACTGGTACGTGTAGTTCTCCAAGCTCGCTCACAGCCTCCTGGTTATGCCCAGACTATTCAATCAAGCACGCTGCCCTGCACTATATAAGGACACCCCAAAAAGACAGACACCCCATTTCCCCCCACCTCTATGCACATTCACACAGGACTTCCGTCTAATGATCAATGATGTTCTCTAGTGATTTTATATTTCTAAACTATCCAGTGTATAGGTGATGGTGTTTATGGAACAACCCATTGAGGATCACTAAACTGTAATTTATATAATTTATAACTTTTTTACAATGGGACTCCATGGGCGATTTTTGCCTTTAGAGCTTTTTATTAAACTATTTATAGCAACCATGTCTATGTCCTATTCTTTTCTTTCTATAGGTCCCCCTGATATAAAAGGAAGAGCCTCTATTTTTAAGGTTCACCTGCGTCCATTGAAGTTGCTGGAGAACATCAGCAAGGATGACCTGTCTCGGAAGTTGTCGGCTCTGACTCCAGGCTTTACAGGTGAGGATATCCTGATATTGTAATAGAGCAGAATATCAGATACGATTATCTCATCTCTGCTTCTTCCTGCCCAATGACATATTCTGCCCCTTATCTTAGGTGCGGATATCGCCAATGTCTGTAATGAGGCCGCTCTGATTGCAGCAAGACACCTGAATGAGAATGTGCTAGAGAAGCACTTCGAGAAGGCAATTGAACGCGTCATTGGAGGTGAGAACATTGGAGGTTATGGTTTTTATATCCCTTTCAGCGAGAGTCGTAGTAAAATGTGCAGCACGCATACCGACTCCGCAAAACTGTGCTAGTTGCCTTGTGTACATGCATTAATGATGGACTGGAGGACAAGGTAGCAGGATTGTTCTTTACTTTTTTTTCTCTACCTTATGTTTCAGTTCTTTACCTTTTTTTAAGATTCCTTACATTAGACCCTTCTGCTTTTAGGACTGGAAAAAAAGACTCAGGTCCTTCAGCCAGATGAGAAGCGGACCGTGGCGTACCATGAGGCTGGACATGCAGTGGTTGGCTGGTTCTTGGAACATGCAGACCCTCTTCTCAAGGTAACATATAAATAGGGGCTGCCAGAAACCATTAAATAATTACATTGTCGCTTACATTTACCCTATAAGAGAGTGGTCTACATCACCCATGATACATAGAAGTGATGCACGTCACTACATGCCGAAGGGGTTATCCTTGCACACATGCGCTTGTCATTGAAAGTCTATGGCAGGAAAATATGCAGACACTTATATCTTCAATGGACGGCTCCGACATATGCCTGTGTAAAGCAATACAGTGGCTTATGTTGTCCATGTGGTATAGTTTTCTTTTTTTTTTTTTTGTGGTGGCATAATGTGCAGGAGAGCGAAGTCTGCTGTTCTTCCCTATACACTAAGAAAACTGTATACATTTTGCTTTAAAATTGACCATTGCAGGTTGATGAAGTTTTGCCTGCTCGCAATGAGTCACTTCTTGTGGTCTCATAGTAAAAAGAAAAAACAAAAACAGACAGCACTCAGATGATACATGGATGCCATCAGTGTGCTGTCTTGTTTTCTCCTTCGCCTCATTGGGGGACACAGGACTGTGGGTGTATGCTACTGCCGCTAGGAGGCTGACACTAAGTGGATGAAAACAGGTTAGCTCCTCCTCCGCCATATACACCCTCGCCCTGGTTGCCGGCGAGACCAGTTCATGTTTGGTGTCCTAGGAGGCACACGTCTGGTCTTTTTCCAGACTTTCATTTTTTCTTTTTTCCATGAAGATGAGACAGGGACGACTGACCCTATTGAAAGGGTCTGATCTCCCCAAACCAACAACGGGCGAGCACGTGGAGTGTTGCCTCCACGTATCCTCTCCCGCAACGTGGGACAAGATGCCGGACTCAGCACCAACCACCATAAGGTATTGAAACCCTAGGCTGTACAGAGGCATAGGAATAGTCCTTGCGGCCCCCACTGCATCACCAATGCTAGATTGCGGTGATGGAAGGTGGCGGACGGTCCCTCTCCTCATCCCTTGGAGGGAAAGATGGAGATTGGGCGCCTGCACCGTCCTTTGCACAGTCCCCCTCCCTTTAACATGAAGCTGGTCAGCCGAAGCCCCCCATCCAGGGGTCACTGCAGGAGGCACAGAAGGAGGGTGGGCTGGGAGCCCCCCTCCCCTCTAACCTGAAGCTGGTCAGCCGAAGCGCCCCATCCTGGGGTCACTGCAGGAGGCACAGAAGGAGGGTGGGCTGGGAGGGCTCCTGTAGAGCGTTCCCTGTGGCAGTCCGGCCCATACTAAGGCTCGGTGTCCCATCTTCTGGCCACAGCTTGTGCCGCACAACTCTATCACCCGGCAACACCGGGTCCTTACTCCCTTGGCTGGGCCTGTGCGGCACTCCCCCGCCCCCCCGGTGTCTCCGGGCGAGCACTGAAAAATTAGTCCCGCCCCCATCGACGCATCTACTTCCGGCGGGCCCACCCCCAGGTCCTGGGGTGGACGCCAGAAATGTAGCCCCTGGCTTCGGCGGCATCTAGGCCGCGGCCAGATGTTCCACCCCCAGCGACTACTTCCTGTTGACCCGCACACTCGCGGGGCGCGATTTTTTTGAAATTCGAAGCGGCAACGTTTTTTTTCTGCTGCAGTTCCTGACGCTTGGGGGCACAGGGCGGGGGTAAGTGCTACGCCCCACCTCCACACACCGCGGGTTCTCCCGCTTGCATCACCAACCTTTTTTCGATGATAGCTACAGTACTCGGCATCACTCAGATGGTGGACAAGGAGTTCTTCTCTTCTGCAGGAGAAATCTTCTCTCCCGGAGCATTAGCTGGAGGTTACAGCTGACGCCAGTCCCCTCAGTTGAGGAGCGGTGTTTTTCGCCATCACACAGCCCAGAGACATTGGTCACCTCGGGAATCGCGCCTCCCGATCAACCTTCTAGCAATACGGGCGATCCGGCTGGCTCTACAGCATTTTTCGTCTTTTTCTAGCAGACCGTCCTAACCGGATTCAATCAGACACTGCCATGGCCGTGGTAAATATAAACCATCTGGGGGGCACCTGCAGCAAGATGGCCATGCTCGAGGTAAAGCATATCTTTTGCTGGGCCGAAAGAAACCTCTCTGTGATCTCGGCATTTCACATTCCGGGCATAGAGAACTGGGTGGCAGATTTCCTCAGCGGGCAGGGTCTTGCGTCCGGGAATTGTCACTCCACCCCGAGGTTTCCCATCAGATTTGCCAACGCTGGGGAACTCCAGATGTGGATCTGATGGCTTGCAGGTTGAATGCCAAGGTGCCAACGTTTGTCACTCGGTGCCGGGATCCACAGGCAATCGCCGTGGACGCATTGGTCCTGCCATGACACCAGTTTCACCTCTCGTACCTGTTTTCTCTGCTACCACTGCTTCCAAAGGTCATCAGGAAGGCCTAGGCAGAGGGGGTCCCAGTAATTCTGCTTGCCCCAGATTGGCCTCGTCGGGCATAATACGTGGATCTAGTGCAGCCGCTTGCTGTCATCCCCTGGCGTCTGCCAGAGCGCCCAGGCCTACTTCCCAGGGCCCGATCTACCACCAGAACTCAGGGGCCCTGTGTTGACAGCTCGGCCGTTGAATCTTGGATCCTGACCCAGGTTGGGTTCGGCCGGGATTTGGTTGCCACAACGGTTAGCGCCTGGAAGTCCGCCTCTGCACGTATTTACCTCCACACCTGGAAGGTTTTCTTCACATGGTGAAGGGACGGCGGTTATTTTTCACTAAGATTCTTCTTTCTCAACATTTTTAGCTTTTTTTCCAGTCTGGCCTAGACTGAGGTTTAGCTCCTAGTTCCCTCAGGAGACAGATATCGGCCTTATCTGTGCTGTTCCAGCGCAGGAGTGCTACCAATTTGCAGGTAAAGACCTTCATCCAGGGAGTCTCCCTCTTGGTACCTCCCTATAGGGCCCCCCTGGACGCCTGGGACCTTAACCTGCTCCTAAGCGTTCTGCAGGAAGCTCCTTTTGAACCGCTACAGGAGGTCTCTTTGACATACTTTTCCTGGAAAGTGATGTTCCTTGTAGCTATGACATCAATCAGGTGGGTCTCGGGGCTGTCAAGCCCCGTTTCTCATTTTTTCTACAGGGATAAGGTGGTTCTCAGGCCACCTATTTCTTTTTCTGCAGAAGGACATTTCCTCGTTTCACATTAACTAGGACTTTGTTTTGCCCTCTTTTTGCCCAGCACCGGTACACCGTGTGGAAGAGGCTCGTCATACGTTGGAGCTCTCAGGAAGTACGTGTTACCGACTGCATCCTTCCGTCAGACAGACACACTGTTCTTGCTCCCCAAGGGTCGCACAAAGGGACTTGCTGCCTCTAGATCAACCATAGCCAGGTGGATTCGTTTGGCTGTCCGGGAGTCCTAGCGCATCAGAGGCGCACCTGTTCCAATGGGGATCAGAGCACACTCCGCTCGGACGGTAGGTGCCTCTTGGGCTCTTCGGCACCAGGCATCGGCGAGACAGGTCTGCAAGGCGGCAACCTGGTCCAGTCTGCACACATTTACCAAGCACTACTATATCAATACTTAGGCTTCAGCCGACGCAAGCCTGGGTAGAGGGATGCTCCAAGCAGCGGTGGCGCACCTTGAGACAGGAGGTGCGTATAGCTTGGACCGGTGAGTCAACTTCCCACCCAGGGACTGCTTTAGGACGTCCCACAGTCCTGTGTCCCCGAATGAGGTGAAGGAGAAACATGAATTTTTGTGATACTCACCATAAAATCCTTTTCTCCGAGACGCTCATTGGGGGACACAGCACCCACCCTGTTGTTGTTGTTGTTATTATTATTTCAGAGACATATGGGGGAGACGGGTTATAGATACGCTGAGGGAATGGGAGCCAGTGAAGAGATTTGCGGAGGAGTAGCGAGGAGAGAGATTAATTAGTCGGGCAGCAGAGTTAAGGATGGACTGAAGAGGTGCGAGGGTGTTAGCAGGGAGACCACAGAAAAGGATGTTGCAGTAGTCGAGGCGGGAGATGATGAGGGCATGCACAAGCATTTTAGTAGATTGAGAGTTGAGGAAAGGACGGATTCTGGAAATATTTTTGAGCTGGAGGCGACAGAAGGTAGAAAGAGCTTGGATGTGCGGTTTGAAGGACAGGGCAGAGTCAAAGGTTACTCCGAGGCAGCGGACTTCGGGTACTGGGGAAAGTGTGATGTCGTTAATTGTTATAGCTAGGTCGGGCAAGGAAGATCTGTGAGATGGAGGAAAGATAATGAGTTCAGATTTGTCCACATTGAGCTTGAGGAAGCGAGAGGAGAAGGAGGAGGATATGGCTGGTAGACACTCTGGGATTCTGGACAGCAGAGAGGTGACGTCTGGGCCAGAGAGGTGGATCTGAGTGTCATCAGCATAAAGGTGGTACTGGAATCCGTGGGACTTTGAGTTGCCCCAGCCAAGTGTATAGATTGAGAAGAGTAGGGGTCCTAGAACAGAGCCTTGGGGGACTCCAACAGAGAGAGGGTGGGATGAGGAGGTAGTGTGGGAGACGCCGAATGTGTGGTTGGAGAGATATGGGGAGATCCAGGATAGGGTAAGGTCTTTGATGCCAAAGGAAGAGAGGATCTGTAGCAGTGGTCAACTGTGTCGAATGCAGAGGACAGGTCTAGAAGCAGGAGTATAGAGTATTGTCCATTTGATTTGGCTGTTAGTAGGTCGTTAGTAATTTTGGTCAGGGCTGTCTCAGTGGAGTGATGGGGGCGGAAACCAGATTGTAGATTGTCAAATAGCAAGTTAGATGAGAAGTGGGATGAAAAATCAGCGTGGATGTGCTGCTCCAGGAGTTTAGAAGTGAATGGGAGCAGCGATATTGGGCGATCGCTGGACATAGCGGTTGGGTCGAGGGTTGGCTTTTTAAGGATAGGCGTGATTGCGGCATGTTTAAAAGCAGAAGGGAAGGTACCAGACGTTAGTGATAGGTTGAAGAGGTGGGTTAGGGATGGGATAGGTGTGGTGGTGAGGTTGGAGAGGAGATGGGATGGCGTCGAGTGCACAGGTTGTGAGGTGTGATTTGGAGAAGAGGCGATTAGCCAATTGGCTCTTTTTTTTTTTGTTTTATTAATATGTATTTGTGATACTAGGTGGATTTTCTAGACACATTACCTGCATTAAGGTAGAATGTGTCTGTTGTTTTGATCTCCTACTGCGTTTGCACCGAACTGGTCTCGCCGGCAACCAGGGCGAGGGTGTATACGGCGGAGGAGGAGCTAACCTTTTTTTTATCCACTTAGTGTCAGCCTCCTGGCGGCAGTAGCATACACCCACAGTCCTGTGTCCCCCAATGAGCGTCTCGGAGAAAAGGATTTTACGGTGAGTATCACAAAAATCCATGTTTTTCCCGCAGACCCATTAATTTGAGTTTGATCTGTAACTCAGAACAAAAACAGACATGTCTCCTTTTTTTGGACACTAAAGGTCCGATTCATCAAGACTAGAGTAGCGCACGCCACTTAATAAATTTGACCCATCTTCTCTGTGGCATGAGCCGTGCCAGTCAGGGATAGGAGTTGCATTTTTGCAGTACCAACCGCCAGAACTTTTGATGAATTGGAAGGGCCTGCGGCACATCCCCAGTTCCACCCATTTCGGCAGAGCAGATTTATCCTGGTGTAAAAACACTAAAAGCCGCAAAATTGTTACACAACTTCAAGTTGCGCAAAAATTATCGACTTTTCAAAGCTTTTATTCCACGTTTCTGATCTAAAAGCCGTGATGAATCGACCCCTAAGTCTTTGATGCATTGTATACGTTTGTGTCATTTAGGGCTCAATTTACAATGTAGGTGAATGATATAAATGCAGAGGAGACAAGCGCACGATAAATCCTCCGTTATTTCTTCCACATCCAGGTATCAATCATTCCTCGAGGGAAAGGTTTAGGTTATGCACAATACCTCCCAAAAGAGCAGTATCTATACACAAAGGAACAACTATTTGACCGTATGTGCATGATGCTGGGGGGCCGCGTGGCTGAACAGATCTTCTTTGGCCGCATCACAACCGGAGCACAGGATGACCTGAAGAAGGTCACACAGACGGCATATGCACAGGTCAGACAAAGAAAATGCTAAACTTTACAAAATCTTGCATTTTTTTTCACCTTATCACTGAACTAGGATTTTGGGTACTAGCCGTAAAATCCCTTTCTCTGAGGCGCCTTCCTTGGGTTGGGGGAAACAGGTAGTTATGGGGTGTATGCTGTAATTTAACTAGGGTGGGAGTTGTGAAGGCTCAGAGAAATGGATTTTACAGTGAGTACTCAAAATACTTTTTTCTCTATCGCTTCATTGGGGGGACACAGATAACCATGGGACATCCAAAAGTAGTCCCAGTGGAGGGAAACAAAAAGAGGCATGCCCAGATCAGGTCGGATGGTGGACAACTGCCACCTGTAGAATCTTACTGCCCATGCACACATCAGCCGAGGCATTGGTTTACACCCTGTAGAGTTTGGAAAAGGTATGGACGGAGGACCAGGTAGCAGCCTTGCAGAGCTGTGTCACAGAGGCCTGGTGACAAACAGCCAAGAAGGCCCTCACAGTGTGAGTGGAGTGAATCTCCACTCCCAGTGATGGGGTCGGCCTATCCTTGACTCGATATGCTTAAAGTACAGTGGAGTGAATCCAATGATCGATAGTGGCCCTAGAGGTGGTGAGTCCTCTGCGATGACCATCAGGGATGACAAACAGAGTCTGAAGGATGATGTTTTTGAGAAGTATAAGTGTAGGGACCATTCCAAAGGACAGGATGGAGATGGGAAAAAGGACAGAAAATTGATGTCCTGATTAAGGTGGAAGGGAGACACCACCTTGGGAAGAAAGGAAGGTACTGGTCGGAAGACCACATTGTCCTGATGTAGGACAAGGAAAAGAGAGTGACACGAGAGAGCTGCCGATTCCGAGACTCGCCTGATACAGGTGATCGCAACAAGGAAGGAAATCTTCCAGGAAAGAAAGGAGAGGCCAGCCTCTCGAATGGGTTAAAAGGGAGGACCCTGGAGAACACTCAAGACTAGGTTAAGGTCCCACGGGAGGAGGATATGGAGGAACCGAACGTGCAACTCCCTGCAGGAAGGTCTCTCTGGGAGCGGAAGGCAAGATTCCTTTGAAACAGGATCAAGAGAGAGGATATCTGGCCCTTCAGGCAACTGAGAGATTTTCCGGATTACAGGTCGGATTGAAGAAAGGCCAGGAGAGACTCAAGAGAAAAAGACATTGGCTCCACTTGGTTGTTTTCGCACCACTGAAAGAAGGTCTTCCATGTACGATAGTATATGCGGGAGGACGAGGTTTTTCTTGTCTTGATCATGGTCTGAATGACCTGAGTGGAGAAACTTGTATTCCTCAGGACTGCGGCTTCAACAGCCATGACGTTAAAATGAGAGACTAAATTCTGGTGTAAGAGAGTGCCCTGGAGAGCAGTTCTGGCAGTTACCACGGAGTGTCTGCAAAGAGGTTGATCACCTTCCGCTTTGATCTTCTTGACAAGTCTGGGTATCAAGGATAGAGATGGGAATAGATATGGAAGGTCGAACTGGGACAAGGGAAGTACCAGGGCTTCAACACTGATTTCTAGTGGATAGCGGGACCTGGATATGATGCGGGCGACATTGTTGGTTCTGGAGGCCATCAGGTCGACATCGAGTGGGCCCCAATTTTAGCAGATTTAGATGAACACATCTCACCTAACGAGAGACCCTCGTGACTTAGGAAGTTAGTGGCTCAATTGTCCACTCTGGGGATGTGTACTGCTGAGATTGCCGGAACCCAGTGCTCGACCCAAAACAGTGTCCGTAAAACTTGCAACATCACGGCTTTTCTCCGCGTTCAGCCCTGATAGTTTATGCATGACACAGTTGTGGCATTGTCGGATTAAATGCGTACTTGGCAGTGAAAGAGAGAGAGAGGTAAATGGCTCTGAGCTCCAGTATGTTGATGGGGAGAGAGGACTCCCAGGTGTCCCAGCGGCCTTGAACTATGTGGCGCTGGAATATTGCCTCCCCCATCCAAGAAGACTGGCGTCTGTCGTAACAATCTGTCAGTGAAGTGGGAGGAATGATCTTCCTCACCAAATGAAAAGAGACTGTCTTACTGTTGGGGGTAGGAGGATAAGCCAGTCCAGGGAGGGGATCCTCTTGTCCCAAACTGACAGTAGGCCCAACTGGAACGAGGCGGTGCTGGAACTGTGCAAAGGGGACTGCTTTCATGGATGGCGATCATCTTGCTCAGGACAGTCCTGCAGAGCCGAAGGGGGGAGAGCGAGAGGCACCTGAAGGGAGCGAATCCCAAGCAGCAGAGCTGAGACCTTCTCTTCGGGAAGGTAGACACTGGCGCATGCGGTGTTGGAGAGGTGTATCTAGGTATCTACCACATAGGTGGTTTGTACACTTAGTCACACGCCGACGTGCTGCTCTTCCTAATTCTCTCAATATTCAGTGAAAAACTGAGAGAAATAGGAAGAACACCTCATTGTCACATGACAGTAAGTATGAAAATCACATATGAGTGAAGTGGCCATGTGATGACTGCTGGATTCTGAAAGCAGAGCTGAATCCTGACAGGATATTACAAGTTGTTATGATTGGCTACAGGGCTTCATTTTATAATTTAAGCGCTGATCCAGGTTTGAGATGAAACTCTGCAGTCATTCTTTGTGACTGCAGGCTTCTGAATTCTCACAGCGCAAGCACTGCACACTTTTAGGATTCTCCCTTGCCTGTGGACGGTTATTTCAGCACAAGTGTGTGATTTGTATACTTCTGGCCACATTCCGACTAGACGTACCCGACCTCGGTCAACTCATTTTCATTAAGTGAGGCCACACGTCTACTCAGCAAGTGACCACATGTATGCAAATCGCCAATACCAGAGAATCCTGACAGCATGCAGTGTGAGAATTCCGAAGTCTGCAGTCACAAAGAATCATTGCAGACTCATCACAAACTTGGACAACCCCTTTTATGCTCCTAACATAAATAACAATGAGAATTAGTCAGTATCACAAAAAACATTTACATCCAGGTACCTTATAGATGATGATGATGACACGACACCCTTAAAGGTAGCAGTGTTATTACAAAGCTCCTGAATGCCCCTAAATAAATAATTCCCCCTCACTATGTTCCCTGCAAAAAATATGACCCTCACACTGTCCCTCTTATGGCACATGCCCTCCACAATGCCCTCTCTTTTTTCCATACTTCACACTTTCTTCTCATACGGTGTGCCTCCTATAGAGCCCTGTCTCTTTACTGTGCCCCTTCATTACACTCCACCTACTTGGCATACTGTCTCCTCCTGGCTGTGCCCTTACACTGTTCCCCACACTACTCAGTATCTTTTCTGTGCCCACTCACTCTTTCCCCCCCCCCCCCCATACTGCCTGCTCACATTTCTTGTTCCCGCGTTAGGTACGTCCCCCTGCTAACTATACTGTCTCATACTATACTGACCCAGGCATTATCATCTACACCGAGCCACACATCCTGAAAGAAAATGAAACTGCTACCCACCCTGAGAGGATTCCCAGGTGTGCACAGCCTGTTATGCAGATGAGAATCTGTTAGATCTGTAGTGTGCGGATCTGGCTTGACGACTGTGCTGGTGCTAGAAGGGGGCTAGCTTGGAGGGTGGCCTTCTTCTTTACGGATGAATCGGAGACCGTTCCCGTCTGGCGGAGCACCCTGAATATGCAAAACGCAGAAAGGAACGGAACCGAAGAACATGACTCCTGGTAGGAGAGGGCGCTTCGGTTGTGGTTTAGGAGGCGAGATACTCATTTCCACCAGTCGCATAAGAGATAATTTGATCCAATTTAGTTCTGAAGAAGCGTGACTCATGGAAAGGAAGAGTGGTGAGAGACTTCTTGGAAGCCACGTCTGTGTTCCAGGCCTTGAGCGATACTTTCCGGCGTGGGCGATTTGGTCTCTCACGTTCGCTGACTTGTCAGAATGGGCCTCAGATAGTATGCCATGACACAGGAGCTTTGTCCAGGCACTACTCCCTTGGCAACCCACATAAAGGCATTAGAGGGGCAACGGGATGCGCCCTCTGCCTCGAAGACTGACATTACTAGAAATTTGACGTGCCTGTCTGTCGGATCCTTCAGAGAGGCACCGTCGGGGAGCGAGAGGATGGTGCTGGTGGACAATCGAGAGACTAGGGCCGATGGGATACAAGAACTATGAATGTTTCCTCCTCTGGAAACTTTTTTCTGGGTATTTCCATTCCGCAGAGAACACCATTAAATTCTTTGTGGTTGGAGAATACGAACAAGGGGCGTTTGGCCTTCTTGAAGGATACAGAAGGCTCCATGGGGAGGCTTGTCTTTGACTCTGGGATTGACAGGTGTTATCACACTGTCCATCATGTCCTGTAGCTTGTTAGTCTGGTCCGAGTTTAGATCAGAGTCTTACTCAGAGATGAGGTCCAAAATTGGGGTTGACTCTGGGGTAGAGGTGCAAGACATGGAAGCAATCCTGGATGATGTAGAGCAGGTTTCCCCAACTCCAGTCCTCAAGGCCCACCAACAGATCATGTTTTCAGGATTTCCTTTGTATTGCACAGGTGAAGCAATTATCACCTGAGCAATACTAAGGAAATCCTGAAAACATGATCTGTTGGTGGGCCTTGAGGACTGGAGTTGGGGAACCCTGATGTAGAGGACTAAGGGGATCCAGGTGAGCTGGAGTGCATCATAGCTGTGTGCATCCGATTCTTCGGGAAACAATTGGCACAATCAGGGCGGATGGTTGATTAGTTGGAATCTCTGCCAAGGACTAGGATGCCTTGCTTAGGTCGGCTACTGAGTGAGAGTGGCTGCCCACTCGGGAGGAGGGGGCGTACGCTCTCAACCCTTGTGTTTGGGGGGGCTCCTGCCAGGCTTTGGACTGCCTCATGTCTGATGTGCCTACTTGCTGTGCGAAGTCGGTACCATATCTTCTAGCTCCCCCACAGAGCTGTAGAAACTGGGGAAGGAAGGATGGGTACCTGTCCTGTCATCTTCCTGATTCTTTCTTCACGTAACAGCAGGACAGCATCAGGGGCTCCAGGAAAGGGAATCCTAGAAATGGCTATGTCTTCCTCCCGGAACAGTCTAGTTATAGTGGGTTGCGGCAGGGTGGCAAGAACCATCCCGCCAGGTCCAACCCAAAACACACTTGAAGTTTTGGGAGGTGGGGGTCCTGCCTGGCAGACCAGAGAGGGTACGATGTGGATCAGACCACACTGTTCTCTTGGTCTCTTAGGTGGAAAGACAGGATGAGCGGTTACAGAATCTAAAAAACAAAGGTAGATGATAACATGCAACAAGGGATCCTTAGGTAGGTCACCTATGTCCCCCAATGAAGCAATAGAGACATTATTATTTTATTTACTGGCTGTGGGTGTTTCTGGTTTGTCCTTACAGATAGTGACATTTGGAATGAGCAAGAAGCTGGGTCAGGTGTCTTTTGACCTTGGACGTCAGGGGGAAATGATTGCAGATAGACCCTACAGTGAAGCCACCGCAGAGCTCATCGACCAGGAGGCCAGAGATCTCATCAACTCTGCTTACGAGAGAACCGTGGAGCTGATTACTCAGTGCAAGGAGCAGGTGGAAAAGGTAAAATCAATTGCTCATTCTGGGGTCTGTGCAATCGGGGTTGTCTAGGTTCCGAAGCCCTCGTGTATATTACGTCAGACGAGCCCTCGAAGGTGTACGGCCTCCATTAACCATGCGCACTCTGCTCGCTACCAAGCTATCATTATTAGGAAAGGACTCGAACAGGAAGAGAAGGAAAACGATTAATTGAGACCATTTTCCTATTTAGTAGGAAAAAAAAAAACGCATCAAATCTGCACTAAAGGTTAACCAATTGGAGCAGATTGCTATTGCTTATTTTGCTGTGGTCTCTGCAAGAAAAAAAATGCAACAATGTGCACAGAGGAGATTTTAAAGCAGCAACTTTCTTCCCAAAACCTTAATTTCTGCTCCGAATACTTGGAAAAATCACTCTGTGTGCACATAGTTATTGCAGGCACGGTGACTTGTTCTAGGACCAAGTTGTTTTTTTCAGTCTCCACACCAAGAAAAATAGTTCAACAGCGGCTTTAAAGCCATAGTGGCATTAGTCTTCATTACATCCCATTACTTTGTTTGAACTGTAAAAAAATAGATTATTTCATGTACCAAAAAAAAATCGAGAATTTTTGCATTGTGAGAACATGGTTGAATAGGGAGAGTTACAGGCAGGAGAATCTTCTACCACGTAGGTTTCTCCGCTCGCAGTGTAACATTCCTGTCCAGTCTTGAATAAACGCAAGCAATAAGCTACATTTTTTTTATTTTGCCACTAACAGGTTGGGAAGTTGTTGCTGGAGAAGGAAGTCTTGGAAAAATCAGATATGATCGACCTGTTGGGTCCGAGGCCTTTCCCGGAGAAGTCCTCTTATGAGGAGTTTGTAGAAGGAACAGGGAGTTTTGAAGAGGACACGTCGTTACCTGACGGGTTAAAAGACTGGAACCAAGAGAACATCGAAGAGCGCGACACAACGAAGCCGTAATCCCGCGCTTGCCTCGTTCTCGGAGGTGGACCTTAGAGTATATTACTCGGCTAATAAGGAGCAATCTCAGGGAAGACAACCAAGAAAACAACGGGCCAATTTTCTTCAATCTTTTTTTAACTACATCGGACCACACCGTCAGTGCCTCAGCGACAGCCAGGGAGTACGTGATCCAGTGTAGGTGTATGGCAGCGGGGGTCAGACCCGCCTTGTTACGTGCGTTGTTTGCCTAACTCTTGCTCCTCTACTTATGTACGTTATTAGTAAGGTCACTGCTCCGCTCTGGAGACTCTATAGGGTGGGTGCAAGTGTGGGGGGAATAATGACACACCAACATGGCTCATGGGGGTCCCTTCTTACGCTACATCTCTGGTCAGTAGGGGGCGCTGCAGGTGGATGTCTGCTCAGTTCTGCTGAACATGTCATGTAGGTAATGCCGTACACCTACAGGATCCATGTATTTTATTTTATTACTGGAGGTTCTAGGAGCCAAAGCGCAGTCACTTCCTAATATAGTCCCCGTACTTTTAAATGGACGATATTTATAAATTATGGTATGGGATTATTTTACCCCAGAAAAATCACTGCAAAGTGCCGCTTAGATGTCTCACTTCTGTCTAACTTATTGTATCCTGACTGATGACAAGTGTAATCCGTTTCCAGCGGGGGCGGGTCTATGTCCCTACAAGAAGTTGGAGGCGGGCGTAGTCTTTACAAGAAGTTGAAGGCAGGTCTTTGTCTCTACAAGAAGTGGGGGCGGGTCTTTGTTTCTACAGGAAGTGGGGGTGGGTCTTTGTCTCTACAGGAAGTGGGGGTGGGTCTTTGTCTCTACAGGAAGTGGGGCGGGTCTTTGTCTCTACAGGAAGTGGGGCGGGTCTTTGTCTCTACAGGAAGTGGGGCGGGTCTTTGTCTTTCTAAAGGAAGTGGGGGTGGGTCTTTGTCCATCATCTAGATTAAGTGGAGGGCGGGTCTAGGAGATGAGTAGAATGAAAGTCACAGCACCTATAGTGTTAACTGAACAGCCTACTCATAACAGCGCCACTTCGGATCCTGAGGTTATTGTTGCTATTGCAGCTCCGCTCCATACACTTAAAGGTGCCGGGTTGCAATACCAGACTGAACCCATGGTCAGGGGTTATGCTGTTAACAAACAAAAGCCAAGTTTTTCTAATTATGGACAACCCCTTTAAGTACACAGAGTAGAGAAGCTTTGCATCCTCTAGAGGTTAATAATGTAATTATTACAATAGTAAAGGTATCACACCATGGCCACTTTCAGAAGTGCCAATTGTCCAAGCTAGAATTGTACTTGTAGCGATTGTCACATAAGGATGTGACAATCGCTCCAAGTACAATTCTAGCTTGGACAATTGGCACTTCTGAAAGTGGACTAGTGGAAAGGACCCCCACTAGTCCTGGCTGTTCAGTGAAAGCACTCTGCTCACCAGGTGGCGCTAGTGAGCACGGGAGATGGCATGTATCGGTCACAATGACTGGTTCACCATGGCCGCCGTGTATCACCAGCACAACAGTGACATTCAGCACTGCTATTATAGGATGGTTAGAAATGACAACTCGACCTCCAGTGAGAGACCCCAGACGATGTCCGTGCACCGCAGAGGTTAGAATAGCGAGCATCCTGCAGTTATTGTGCAATGCCACGTGTGGTGCGTGATTATCACTCCACAAAGGGTTAATTAGGATTGTGGTAAGAGAGCAAGCCAGTGATGAAAACCAGACGCCTTCTCTGCGGGGAGATTCTCCTCATATCACATTCTCCAAGATGTGCTGATTACTGCTAATAAAGTATCGATTGTCATATAATGTAATCCGTCATCTGCCTCATATTGTGGTTTGGTGCGGAGAGCGATGGGGGAATAAGAGGTGTGACGTATGCAGAGGTGCCGAAAATAAAAAGGGCAAGCCATCCCACATGTACCATATAATCAAGGCCGAGCCGCAACTATTATACCTATAATACATTACTGATCCTGAGATACATCCTGTATTATACCCCAGAGCTGCTCTCACTATTCTGCTGGTGCAGTCACTGTGTACAAACATTACATTACTGATCCTGAGTCACATCCTGTATTATACTCCAGAGCTGCACTCACTATTCTGCTGGTGCATTCACTGTGTACATACATTACATTACTGATCCTGAGTCACATCCTGTATTATACTCCGACCATCTGATTTGTATAGGGGCTTCCCAACTCGTGTCACGGAAGAGAATGGCCGGTCCACTGTAAATGCCGGATCCTTTTATTTCCATGGTAGATGAGCCGCGAACGGAGAAAGGTCTCTGGACTTTACGTTCAGGTGTCGCTGCCGGTATATTCATTTACACCATTTCTCACCTGCCTGTTGTCCCATTTTCCAGGACGTCCCCCTGACAGCACCATGGATGACTTCTTCCTCACAGGGACAGGAAAGCACACGATAGATTAAAAGGCCCCGTCCCACCCCTTTTCCCTCAGTGTCTTTCCTGTCCCTGCATGGAGGGACATACGAGAGGAAGATCAGGAAGCTTACCTTAGGGCACAGGGGGATCGGGCGGCCAGTCCAATCCTTCCCCCTGTCAAGACGCCCAGGGTCGACACTTCCCTGTGGGGAGTCCCTCTGCCCCAAAGCCAGGAGCAGGACGTCGCTCCTGGAGGGAGCTGCTCCTCCCGATGGGAGGCTCTCGGCTCCAGGCTGCGCTGCAGTCGCAGCTAGAAGCCGGGTCCCCGCAGGCAGTGGGCGATGCGGTTCCGGCGTTACAGATCCCAGGCCGCGCGGCAGTGGCAGCTAGAAGCCGGGTCCCCGCAGTGGTGCAGGCGCCGGCTTTACAGAACGGCCTTGGGGCGTTAGGATCGGGGCAGGAAGCGGATGTGGCCGGCGCGATCTCAGCTATCGCGGGAGGACCCACGGCGCGGGGGTGACGTCACGCGCCGACTTTGAATCAGTGCGCCAGCAGCCCACCGCACGCCAGCAGCTCACCGCACCCCAGCGGCAGATTTGGTGGTAATGGACCCAGAGGCGCCAGCCGACAGAGGGGTAAGTGCGCCTGGCGCAATCCACCCCCCACACCGCCTTCCCCGCAGCCCAGGACATCTGATCCGACTTTCCCTGTTCTGTATCATACAGGAGAAGGGAACCCCAGCCCCTCCGACAGTCTAAAGATCCAGCCAAAGCCACATCTAAATCTGTCAGATGCCCGTTATGCAGGGTAAAGCTGCCAGACACCCATATCAAAACTCTCTGCGGACCTTGCACTTCAAGGGTTGTAAGAGACGAGCAGCCGTCCCAGCTTGCTGAGATGCGATCCCTGATTCGGGAGGAAATACAAGCCTCCAGATCCAGCATCTCACGGCAGCAGTCCCCTAGCCCGGTGCCAAGCCGAAAGTGGCCGAAGTGGGAGATGGAGCTAGCCTCGGAAACAAGCTCGCCTGAGGGGTCAGACCTCCGGGACTCGAAGCCCGTGGAAGAGGGAGAGATCCCAACGGACAGGCGGGACCAGGGCAGGAAATACCTGTTCAGGCTAGATGACACAGAAGACTTGGTGCAGGCGGTAAGAAACACCATGCAAATTGAGGAGGTTCCTAAACCGCAATCCCGACAGGACCTGATGTTTGGGGGACTGGTCGCTCGGAGACAGACTGTGTTCCCTGTAAGTGAGCACATAAAGACAATGGTCCTAGAAGAGTGGAAAGACGCAGAACGTCGGCTCATGCTGTCTCGGGACTTTAAGAGCCGACTGCCCTTTGACCCAGAGGAAACACGATTGTGGGAAGAAATTCCTAAGATCGATGTTCCCGTAGCTAAGGTTGCTAAAAGACTGCCATCCCCTTCGAGGACTCATCAAGTCTCCGAGACCCGATGGACCAGAAGCCGGACTTTCTATTAAAGAGAACATGGGAAACGGCGGCTGCCCTCACTAGAGTTAACATAGCAGCCACCTCGGTGGCCAGGTCCATGTTCCTATGGGTGGGGCAGTTGGAAGAACACTTAACCAACAAGACCCCTAGGTCCGAGATCCTAGCTTCTCTTCCCCTGATGAAATCAGCCACCGCGTTCCTTTCAGACACATCAGCCGAATCAGTAAGATTTGCAGCCAGAAACAGCTCCCTTTCCAACGCAGCTCGGCGAGTGGTTTGGCTGAAGTCCTGGTCGGGGGATAATGCTTCGAAGGCGAAGCTTTGCTCCATCCCCTTTTCAGGCTCAAGGGTGTTCGGACCAGCTCTAGATAGCATCTTAGAGCAGGTGTCCGATAAAAATAGACGGTTTCCAGAAGAAAAACCCAAGCGTCGCCAGTCCTTTCGTAGGGGGTCCTTTTTCAGGAGTCAGACTGACTTTAGAAACCAGGGTTGATCCAACAGGAACTCCTATAGAAGCGTTCAGAGCCAAGGGGGGAGAAGCAAAGCCCCTCTTTTTGCGTCAACCTCCTGGTCTAGAAGGCAATGACGCCATAGTTGTCGGGGGAAGACTGCGACACTTTGCAAAAAGGTGGAGCCAGGTAACTCACAACCAGTGGGTTCTCAGAACCATTGCAGAAGGTTACAGCATAGAATGTTGCTCCCCTCCCCCCGACAGATACATTGCCCCCACCGTAGTACCAGAAGACTCTGCCATGTGGGCGGACCTACAGAACATGCTCAGGTCAGAGGTCATAGTGCCAGTTCTGCAGTCAGAGAGGGGAAGGGGTCACTACTCCCTGTTCTCCATTGCAAAGCCATCCGGCGAGGCCAGAACTATTATAAACTTAAAACTTCTAAATGCCTGGGTGATATACAAGAGGTTTCCGATGGAATCAATACGGTCGGCAATTCATCTCATAGATAGGAATGCCGTCATGTGTACCCTCGACCTGAAGAGTGCATACTATCAGGTCCCCATCCATCCCTCATCTCAGAGCTTGATAAGATTCGCAATCAGACTACCGTCCCGGACCTGCCACTTCCAGTTCCAGTGCCTTCCATTCGGGCTGGCTTCGGCCCCCCGAATATTTACAAAGCTTGAAGCGGAGGTGGTAGCCTACCTGAGAAATCAGGGGGTCATTATAATACCATACCTAGACGACTTTCTCCTAGTTGCAAGGTCAGAAGAAAGGCTCATTCAGGACAGGAGCCGAACGATCAGAACATTGGAGGACCTCGGCTGGCTGATCAACGAACAGAAGTCAGAACTAAAGCCAGAAAGCAGGAAAATCTTCCTGGGAGTCCTGCTAGATTCAAAAAGCAGAATATCTCTGCTACCAGAAAGAAAGCAGCGGATCATCCAGGACAGAGCCAAGAGCCTCCTGAAGCATCGCTCCTCCATAAGAGGGGCAATGGAGGTCCTGGGCCTGATGACGGCTTGCATTCCGTGCGTCAGATGGGCCCAGTTCCATTCGAGGCCCCTGCAAAAGGAAATCCTCGCAAAATGGGACAGGCGTCAGGTTTCTCTCGACAGGCTCATATCATTGCCAGATTCGGTAAAAAGATCTCTACGGTGGTGGATACAGCCCAGAAACTTACAGGTGGGCGTGCTATGGACTACCTCGCCGTACGTAGTAATCACCACAGAAGCCAGTACGTGGAGATGGGGAGCCCACGTAGAAGGGAAAATCTTCCAGGGAAGATGGCCTGTCAGCATCAGAGACAGATCCTCCAACTTCAGGGAACTCTATGCGGTCTGGGAAGCCTTGCGTCAGAACCGGTCGGTAGTGAGAAATCGACACGTTTGAATATTGTCCGACAACATAACGGCAGTCTCATTCCTGAAGCACCAGGTAGGCCCAAGGCATCGACCGCTCCAGGCACTAGCAGAACGAATATTCACTTGGGCAGAGGAAGTTGTCCTCTCAGTAACGGCAATCCACCTGGAGGGTTCTCAGAACGTGGTGGCAGACTATCTAAGCAGACAGCAGGTCAGCCCGACAGAATGGGAACTGAACAAAGAGATCTTTCATCATCTGTGTCAGCGTTGGGGAACCCCCAGTATAGACCTATTTGCGAACCGGAAAAACTCAGAGGTCTCCAGATTCTACTCCCTGAACCCGGCGGACCACCCGGACGGAGTGGATGCCCTGAGCCAGGCCTTGAAGGAACCCCTCTCGTACGCAATCTCACCACTGGCGCTTATACCAGCGGTACTCAGGAAGATCCGCAAGGACCGCACAAGGGTGATAATGATAGTGCCATACTGGCCAAGGAGAAGTTGGTTGGGGCCATGGCAGTAGGAAACCCAGTCGAGCTACCCCTGAAGGGAGACGTCATCCACCAGGGCCCGATCCGCCACCCAGATCCAGCAAGACTCCACCTCTCGGCATGGATCCTGAAAGGGACATCTTAGGCCTGTTTCACACTTCCGTTTTTGTGTCCGCCAAACGGATCCGTTTCCGTTTTTTTGACGGAAACTGATGCCAACGGATCCGTTTTTTTAAAAACGGATCCGTTTTTTTGACGGATCCGCGGTAACCGTAATGGAAGTCTATGGGACAAAAAAAACGGATCCTGCAAAAAATGGCGGATCCGTTTTTTTACGGAAAACAACGGATTTTGACGGATTTGAAAAAACGGAAGTGTGAAACAGGCCTTAAGAGCAAAGGGCTTATCTGATCAGGTCATATCTACTCTACTGGCTAGCAGGAAACCAGTGACATCCGCAATTTACCGGAAGATATGGAAGAGATTCTGCCGGGAAGGTGGCAGGTCCGACCTCCTGGCAGGTGCCCCCGACCTCCCTAGTGTCCTAGACTTTCTACAGTCGGGGTATAATTAGGGCCTTAAACCTAGCATGTTAAAGGTCCAGATTTCAGCCTTGAGCTCCTTCTTCGACTACCCTTTAGCTTCCCATCCTTGGGTAGTAAGATTCATAAGGGCCACGCAGTGTCTTCGCCCCACAATTAGGCAGCTCACCCCGCCTTGGGACCGCTGCCTGGTACTCAGATCCCTATGTAGGGACCCCTACATTCCTAGTGAAAGGATGACCATTTCAACTCTCACTCGGAAGACAGCTTTCCTGGCAGCCATTACCACGGCCAAAAGGATAGGGGAGATCCAGGCCCTGTCCACCAAAGATCCATATCCCCAGATCAGAGAAGATCATATAATCTTAAGACTAGATCTGGCGTTTATCCCCAAGGTAGCCTCTTACCAGAATATAAATCAGGAGATAGTGCTACCATCCTTCTGCAGCAATCCCCGCAATGAAAAAGAACAGCGTCTCCACTCTCTAGACGTAAGGCAGGCAGTTATAAGCTATCTAGAGGCCACCAATGACTGGCGTATTGACTCAAACCTGTTCATCCTCTTCGGGGGTAAAAATAGGGGGAGAAAAGCCTCTAAGACGTCCATCGCAAGATGGATCACCTCGGTAATTTCAGACGCCTACCAGTCGGAAGGCGCCAGCCGGCCAGATACCTTAAGGGCCCACTCTACCAGGGCGGTTTTGGCCTCCTGGGCCGAGCGCACAGGCGCCTCAGTCGAACAAATTTGTAGAGCGGCAATCTGGGCCAGCCTTAATACATTTTGCAAACACTACAAGCTTGTTGTGCTATCAGGCCTACATACTGCATTTGGGAGAAAAGTTCTCCAGGCAGTGATCCCGCCCTGAGGAGGTGCTTTGGTACTCTCCATGGTGTTGTCAGGGAGACGTCACCATAAAATAGGTATTAGACCTACCGGTAATGATGTTTCCAGGAGTCCATCCTGACAGCACGGGTAGTTCCCTACCTGTTATGTTATGTCATATGATGTAATATGATGGCATCATTAAAAGAGTTATTGCATTATCCACGCTGTGGTACTTGTTAAATCACTGAGGGAAAGGGGGTGGGACGGGGCCTTTTAACCCCTCGTGTGCTTTCCTGTCCCCGTAAGGAGGAAGAGGACGTCCTCCATGGTGCTGTCAGGATGGACTCCTGGAAACATCATTACCGGTAGGTCTAATACCTGTTTTTCTTTTTTATATTCGGTTCTCTATCAGGCTTTGGCTCGCTCCCGTGTATCGTGGACGCTTATTCTGCTGACAAGAAGTCAACGTCTTGTATCAACCTCTCAGTCCAGGAAGCGGCGGCCCCTCGGGTTCATCCCAGAATACTGCTCAAGGCTCCCACGCTGGCAGAGATGGAGGAGATGAATCTGTCTGAGGTACAAGGACCTGATTATTCACCTGGAAAGATTAAGGCTCATACACGTGCCAATATAGAGATACATATATTACATTACTGATCCTGAGTTACATCCTGTATTATACTCCAGAGCTGCGCTCACTGTTCTGCTGGTGCAGTCACTCTGTACATACATTACATTACTGATCCTGAGTTACATCCTGTATTATACTCCAGAGCTGCGCTCACTGTTCTGCTGGTGCAGTCACTGTGTACATGTAGGGTCGGTGGTGGGGTGCCGAGCTGGGGGGGGTGGTCCTACTTTTGTACCGCGCAGAGATGATGACAGAGACTCGATGAGGCAGATTCTGGGTGCAACAGGTCCAAGTTTATTTCATTACTTGCCGTCCGCCTGACGGCCTCCGCAGCACACCGCACGTTTCTTCACTTATCGGCCCTCCGTTTCCAGAGCCGTTTACACACCGTACTTTTACAATAAGGACGTACATATGCGTACTGTCCCTCCTTCACTTGTTCGACGCTCCTGCCAGGTCCGCCACTGTGGCCGCCCTAGGCCCAATAACCAACAGCGCTTTCACTGGTCAGTCGTCGTGTCAAATACGGTATATGGCACTCACTGCCTCGTCTCTTCTGCGGTATCTTTCTGTCAGGACCACCCCCTGCCGTTTCCCTCTCCTCAGTCCCCCTGGTCTGGATTCTCCTCAGAGTGCACAGACTGGCGAAGTCCTCCTGTCACCTGGGCTCCCCCTGGGGACTGGAACTTTCTGGAACCCTCCCTCAGTATTTATAACTTCCCCGGTTCCTTGAAACTGTCACTAACTGTCACCACGCCCCCCATGACCAACGGTTTCTAAAGCCCTAAGCTGCTGTAAAGTCCTTTGCTCACACTCCACCCTGCCATCTAATGGTCATCCCAAGGTACTGCACGTCCACTACACTTTTCTAGTTGTTTCCCCACTGTAATCACTGACTCCTACCTACACTGTGCAAACCTATCTTTCTTCACTCTGACTAGTCCGTCCGTCCGTCAGGTCACCTTCCCTACACTCCCCCTTCCTTTGTCCATTGTCGTCCTCGACAATCGTCATCCCTGCCTTCGTCGTTCTGAATCTACACCTACATTCTGTTGTCAGACCAGAAGTTGAGCCAAACCCACTATCTGCGGGGGCCGAACCATACTGGGAGCACTATGCTCTGAGCAGCCTACTGCTACTCACCAGCGCGCACGCCACATGACAACGTCTTTCAAATTGGGCAAGGTACACCCGTATTCTCTCTACGGCGTGTATCTTTCCCCTACTCTCCCCTACTGTTACCTTTCACTATCCGGTACGCCATGATCGAGGCCACTCACCTACCAGATCATTGCCGGCGCCCGCCTTTCCTTCTTCAGGGGTGTCCGTGGTGTCGGGGACCTGACCTAGGACGGCTGTCTTTCTCACATCTTCCCATTCATTTTCCTTCTTTCAATTACATGTCATGGTCGGCGTCCCGGTCTCCCAGACCTCAACTCTTAGATCCCTACCGGATCTCACACTTTCCTTTGGTCCCGCAGACCTTCCCTTAACCCGGACCTGTTGCATTTTACTTTGCATATTATACATCATACAACTTTATAATAGCACAAGTACCCCATTTTTTTATAATTTTTTTTTTTTCATTTTCTCTTGCTTTTAAAACCAAAATATAACATAACATTGCATTTCCTCTTTCTTCCTCCCCCCCTTCCTTGGACCTGGACACTCCTCCACTTTTCCGTATCCCCGTTCTGTCAGGTAAACATATTTTCGTATATAAAGAACATAGAAAGAAGAAAGAAAGAGAGAGAGAAAATAGTTGCATCGTTGCATCAGTTAAACAACAACAAAACTTTTTTCTAAATGCAACTGTCCTTATAATCTGCACAACGGTGCATCGAACTCCTGACAGTCTATACCACTCTCAATGGACAGAGGTGAGGGCTCCACGGGGATACTGAGGGTGTCCATTCAAGTCCTCTTCTTTTCCATGACGGCCTCTCCTTGAGTGTGGAGCAGGTTCCACACTTCCTGCTCCCGGGCCTTTTTCTTCCTGATCACCTCCGCTTCCCACACGGAGGGAACAGCACGGGCCCTGGAGTCCGGTGGGCGGGACTCCGCTGAAAAAGACCGCAAGACAGAAACGGCCGAAGATTTCTGCGGCCCAGCAGCCGCTGGGGTCAGGTGGCAAATGGGGAGAACCGGGTCCTCGGGGGCTGGAATCACAGGGCCCGCTAAGTTGGCCGCAGCCGACTCCAGCAGCGGCATAACCGCGGCCTCAGGACAGGCCACATCCACTACTTCCAACGGAGCTGGAGTAACGGCCGATTTCAACGATGCAGCTGCTATCAGCAGGGAAAGCGCAGCAGCGTCTTCTTTGGGTGAGCTCTGCACTGGTGACTCCGGGCGGGGTAGTTTGGGGACATGAGCGGGGGCCTCGCTCAGCTCTGCATACACCACGGGGCCCGTGGTAACTAGGCCTTCCGGTGCGCAGGGGGCCGCGTGGTGCAGCAGAATGGTGGGGGCCGCTTGCGGAGGCACTGGTAGGGCCGGGGGTACTCTCACCTTCCCCGGCGCTGCGGCCTCCGTTCCATCATCACGCAGTTTCCCCCGCAGCCTCCGTTCCTTGCTCCACTGTCCTGCGGGCCTTCCCTCCGGACTCGGGGGCTCCGCTGAGAAGTCCTCTGCTGGTATTGGTGGCAGCCGTTCTCGCTGACTCCCCTCAGGCTCCGCTCCCCGGCTCAGCATCCCGCTGCCTGCCCGTAAATCTGAAGATGACTTCTGGTGCAGCTCCATCTCTCGCCGCCATTGCCACTCTAGGCGGCCGATGCCCCGACACCCGCAGCATCTCATACCGTCCGTTGGGCAGCACTCGAATGGCGTCAGACAGCCGCAGCCAAGTTTTTCTTCTGTGCCACTCCTGCTGGGTGGGGCGTTGGCAGACCTTTCCATCCATCTGCCAGGGTCCAATATATGGAAACGTCGGTCTCCGGGCATATACTGCTTCCTTTTGGGGTACGTTGGAGGGGGTCCCAGTCCATTCTGAACAACTGCAAACACCCGGACCTCTCCTCTGCGCTGAAGTAATACCGCCATCTTGGGCAGAATCAGCTACTGCCTTGGATCCTCTGCAAGCAACACAGATCCGACACAGCGTCCCAATTTGTAATCCACAGGTCAGTAATTTTTAGTCCACAGGTGTTTATAATCCGAAATAGAGCAGTCCAAGTTTTCCTCAGTCCTTCAGTTGCAGGCCTGCCGCAGAAGATAGCGTATTAGCGGCGGCGATCCTGCCGACTACGCCAAATGTAGGGTCGGTGGTGGGGTGCCGAGCTGGGGGGGGGTGGTCCTACTTTTGTACCGCGCAGAGATGATGACAGAGACTCGATGAGGCAGATTCTGGGTGCAACAGGTCCAAGTTTATTTCATTACTTGCCGTCCGCCTGACGGCCTCCGCAGCACACCGCACGTTTCTTCACTTATCGGCCCTCCGTTTCCAGAGCCGTTTACACACCGTACTTTTACAATAAGGACGTACATATGCGTACTGTCCCTCCTTCACTTGTTCGACGCTCCTGCCAGGTCCGCCACTGTGGACGCCCTAGGCCCAATAACCAACAGCGTTTTCACTGGTCAGTCGTCGTGTCAAATACGGTATATGGCACTCACTGCCTCGTCTCTTCTGCGGTATCTTTCTGTCAGGACCACCCCCTGACGTTTCCCTCTCCTCAGTCCCCCTGGTCTGGATTCTCCTCAGAGCGCACAGACTGGCGAAGTCCTCCTGTCACCTGGGCTCCCCCTGGGGACTGGAACTTTCTGGAACCCTCCCTCAGTATTTATAACTTCCCCGGTTCCTTGAAACTGTCACTAACTGTCACCACGCCCCCCATGACCAACGGTTTCTAAAGCCCTAAGCTGCTGTAAAGTCCTTTGCTCACACTCCACCCTGCCATCTAATGGTCATCCCAAGGTACTGCACGTCCACTACACTTTTCTAGTTGTTTCCCCACTGTAATCACTGACTCCTACCTACACTGTGCAAACCTATCTTTCTTCACTCTGACTAGTCCGTCCGTCCGTCAGGTCACCTTCCCTACATACATACATTACATTACTGATCCTGAGTTATATCCTGTATTATACTCCAGAGCTGCATTCACTGTTCTGCTGGTGCAGTCACTGTTTACATACATTACATTACTGATCCTGTGTTATATCCTGTATTATACTCCAGAGCTGCACTCACTATTCTGCTGGTGCAGTCACTGTGTACATACATTACATTAATGATCCTGAGTTACATGCTGTATTATACTCCAGAGCTGCACTCACTATTCTGCTGGTGTAGTCACTGTGTACATACATTACATTCCTGATCCTGTGTTATATCCTGTATTATACCCCATAGCTGCACTCACTATTCTGCTGGTGCAGTCACTGTTTACATACATTACATTACTGATCCTGTGTTATATCCTGTATTATACTCCAGAGCTGCACTCACTATTCTGCTGGTGCAGTCACTGTGTACATACATTACATTAATGATCCTGAGTTACATGCTGTATTATACTCCAGAGCTGCACTCACTATTCTGCTGGTGTAGTCACTGTGTACATACATTACATTACTGATCCTGTGTTATATCCTGTATTATACCCCATAGCTGCACTCACTGTTCTGCTGGTGCAGTCACTGTTTACATACATTACATTACTGATCCTGTGTTATATCCTGTATTATACTCCAGAGCTGCACTCACTATTCTGCTGGTGCAGTCACTGTGTACATACATTACTGATCCTGAGTTACATCCTGTATTACACTCCAGAGCTGCACTCACTATTCTGCTGGTGCAGTCACTGTGTACATACATTTCTTTACGTGTACTGTACTGATTGGGTTACATCCTGTATTTTACAGCAGAATTGTGAATGCTGCTCTGGCGTATAATATATATGTGATTGTATTCTTGCTCTTCCTTTTTTCCTGATTCTCCCCTATTGTGGCTGCTTGCTTTTATCCCAGTTGCATTAATGATATAAGGGGATGGGTAATAAAACTCCTAGGAGGCAGGAATAATTTGCACATCCAGCGCCGGTCCCTTGGGCCTCATCCTTCGCATGCTGGAGCCCCTTGGGTGCTGTGAATAACACACAGGACCCTTGCCTGTGCCTGATTCTCCTCGCTCCCCTTTGTAAGAGCGGTTCCCTCCGTTGTGTCGCTCGGGCCTTCCTCTCCTGTTGAGTCATCCATTAATAAATCATCCCTTCTCTTCGGAGGCAGGAATCTTCCTCTGCTCACAACACGACCACTAATTATTTATAAGACCCAATCGCTCGCCTTTTTCTCTTTTTATTATTTCTGTGTGGCTGAGCGAGTACAATGGAGAATATTCCCGGCTTTCACCGCATCAGCAATGGGGCAGGGAAGAGTGGCTCACAGCAGAAGCATTGTACAGACGTCGCCATCCGACACCGATGATTTATGCGCTGTTAATTCTCCCACAAAGCTTTTATATAAGGCGACACTTCCAGACTTGTTGCTGAGAGGTGCCAAGTGTTCCAGGATGGAGACAACCATGGGCCTGCTGACAGGGAACGAGCTCCGCTCTCTACGGTGATACATAGCGTGAACTAGACCAGCAGTACATCAAGTGTACGATATGGCGGTATGCCTTTAAGAGATTAGTAGGACACTTCCCCTTTAAATTTAATGTATTATGGGCTTAAAAATAATTATTGCATAAAAAATTCCGATTTTGGCTTTTATAACAAAGAAAGAAAGAAAAAAGTATACATGAATCAAAAAATATGCGTGAAAATGTTTTGATCCAGTGTATTGCACCTATTTTGTACGTCCATAATAAAGTTTTATAATTTTTGGATTTTTTTATAGATTGTATATCCTCACTGGCACTCCCAATTACCCGCCACTTGATATTTATTATTATTATTTATTTATATAGCGCCATTAATTCCATGGTTCTGTACATGGGAGGGGGGGGGTTACATACAAAGTGTCATGATCTGAAATGATCTGACAGTTTTAAATTGCACTGGGTGAACTTTTTTTACTTTGGAAAGTTCCAAGGTGTCTTGACTGTCCCCGGTGGTGGTTAGTGGTATTGCACTTTAGGTTTTTGTGCACTTAATTATGGATCAGGTGTGACACCCTATAAAGGTGCGCTAGGGGTGTGCAATCACTGCCTGTGATATTGTGAGATTGTTTTCACTCTGAGTGGGAGAGCCTGGAGGAAGGATGGAGCTGGTGAGGAGTCCTGCGCAGCTTAGCCAGGGGGGACGTGTGTCAGCGATGGTGTCTGGACGAAGGGCTGGCATGGCGTGGTGGGGTCGCAGTGATGGTGTCAGCGGGAAGTGTCTGCATGGTCTGGTGGAGTGGCTACTATGGAGAGTGGCACTCACCATGTGGGACTTGGCTGCTGAGCTGGACTCAAGCATGCTTGACTTCGTGGCAGAAGCTGAACTCATCCTTGGGACTCTGTTACTAAGCAGCAGCAACTGGTGGTGGACTCTGCTCCTAGGCAGCACTATGGTGCAGGATCCTGTTATGGTGATGGATCCGGGTGGAGGAGAGGACGCACGCAGGTGGAGGGCTCTGTTGCAGGAGCATAAGCACAGAGCATAAAGCTAAGTGGTGTCCCCCTGTATTGTCTCTTTCCCTCATGTGTGTTATTAGTGCAGTGGTGGGATTAGTTTCCGCACCGACCTATTCCCTAGTGAGGGTTTAGGGTCGGGGCGAGCTAGGGCGTTGAGGTACGCGTGCGGCGCCCGGTGCGAAACCGGCATAGGGAACGCTAGGAGTGCAGGGACACTGGCTCAGGGGAGCTCAGGAGGTCTCCACTTCCCTTTTCCCTATCGCAGGGCCCACCACTGTTAATGTTTCCCAGGTCCCCCTTATTATTTAAATTCGCCGCACTGGAGGCGGGGTTTCCAGATTGTATGTATAATGTGTAATACCCAAATTTGCCAGGTAGAGGCGGCGTATCCACCTGCACGTTTCATTATTTAAATGCGCCCCACTGGAGGCGGTGTATCCAGGGTCACGCGTGTCACATGGGTTCGCCTTGCGGAAACATCTGCGTCCTGACACACGTGACCATGACACAAAGTTATAGATATTGCTAACAGTAAACAAATTTACAATGACAGACTGGTAC
The DNA here is from genome assembly GCF_039654945.1 of Dendrobates tinctorius. Lineage (NCBI taxonomy): Eukaryota > Metazoa > Chordata > Amphibia > Anura > Dendrobatidae > Dendrobates > Dendrobates tinctorius. The sequence goes on from NW_027361677.1 coordinate 21,174,027, forward strand.
AGAGGGGAGAGGACCCTGTCCTTGCGGACTTACATTCTACGGGATAATGGGGAAGAGACAGAAGGTCGGGGGTGTGGAAGCTCTGGTGGTGATGAGGCGGCAGCTCAGGCGGTGGTGAGGCGGCAGAATGGTCATTGCAGGCTGTAAGCTTTCCTGAAAAGATGTGTTTTCAGGTTCCATCTGAAGGATCCGAGGGTGGTGGATAATCGGACGCGTTGAGGCGTGGAATTCCAGAGGATAGGGGATATTCGGGAAAAATCTTGGAGGCGGTTGTGTGAGGAACAAATAAGTGTGGAGGAGAGTAGGAGGTCTTGGGAGGATCGAAGATTACGTGAGGGAAGATATTGGGAGATTAGTTCAGAGATATAGGGAGGGGACAGGTTGTGGATGGCTTTGTAGGTCAGTGATAGTAGTTTGAATTGGATTTGTTGGGGAATTGGGAGCCAATGGAGGGATTTGCAGAGGGGAGAGATGGGAGTAGCGAGGAGAGAGGTGGATTAGTCGGGCAGCAGAATTGAGGACAGACTGGAGTGGTGCAAGAGAGTAATCAGGGAGGCCAAAGAGGAGAGTGTTGCAGTAGTCAAGGCGGGAGATGATGAGGGTATGTTCAAGAGTTTTAGTAGATTGAGGACTGAGGAAGGGACGGATTCTGGAAATGTTTTTGAGTTGAAGGCGACAGGAGGTGGCAAGAGTTTGGACGTGTGGTTTGAAGGACAGGGCAGAGTCGATAGTTACTCCGAGGCAGCGTATTTCATGTGCGGGAGAGAGCGTGATGCCGTTTACCATTATAGATGGTTCGGGTAGGGAAGATACGTGAGATGGAGGAAAGATAATGAGTTCAGTTTTGTCTACGTTGAGTTTTAGGAAGCGAGAGGTGAAAAAGGAGGATATGGCTGATAGACACTCCGGGATTCTGGACAGCAGAGAGGAGACATCTGGGCCAGAGAGGTAGATCTGAGTGTCATCTGCATACAGGTGGTACTGGAAGCCATGGGACTTTGAGTTGTCCTAGGCCAAGAGTATAGATGGAAAAAAGTAGGGGCCCCAAGACAGAGCCTTAGGGGACTCCAACAGAGAGGGGGCGGGATGAGGAGGTAGTGTGGGAGTGGGAGACGCTGAATGTGCGGTCAGAAAGGTATGAGGAAATCCAGGACAGGGCAAGGTCTTTTATGCCAAGGGAAGAAAGAATCTGTAGCAGTAGGCAGTGGTCAACTGTGTCAAAGGCAGAGGACAGGTCAAGAAGGAGGAGGATGGAGAACTGTCTGTTAGCTTTGGCTGTGAGTAAGTCATTAGTAATTTTGGTCAGGGCAGTTTCATTGAAGTGGTGGGGGCAGAAGCCAGATTACAGGATGTCAAGGATTGAGTTAGATGAGAGGTGGGAGGAAAGTTGATCATGGACATGCTGTTCGAGGAGTTTGGAAGCAAACGGGAGCAGTGATATGGGGCGATAGCTGGGCATAGCGGTTGGGTCAAGGTTTGATTTTTTGAGGATGGGTGTTATGGTGGCATGTTTGAAGGCAGAGGGGAAGGTACCAGAAGTTAGGGATAAGTTGAAGAGATGGGTTAGGCCTGAAATGATCATGTTAGTGAGGTTGGGGAGCAGGTGGGAACGGATGGGGTCAAGTGCACAGGTGGTGTGGCGTGATTTGGAAAGGAGATGAGTAAGCTCTCCTTCAGTGATGTTGGAGAGGGAGATTATTAGGGAAGGGCAGAGGTCTGGTATGTGGACGGTTGGGTTGGTGGAACTGTAAAGGTTTGCCTTGTTTGGTCAATCTTGTTTTTGAAGTAGGTGGCAAAGTCCTCAGCAGAGATGAGGGGAAGTGGCAGTGGTGGGCGGAGGAGAGAGTTGAATGTGCTGAACAGTTGTTTTGGGTTGTGGGATAGTGAAGATACAAGGTTTGTGAAATGGGTCTGTTTAGCAGAGGTGAGGGCTGATTTAAAGGCAAGTGTAGCTTGTTTGAAAGCAGTGAAGTCGTCTGGCAGGCGTGTTTTCTTCCAACGCCGCTCCGCGACCCTGGATGTTTGTCGAAGTTTTTTGGTGAGGTTGTTGTGCCAGGGTTGCCTATTGGTTTGTCGCACTTTGCCATGCATGAGCGGAGCGACTGAGTCTATGGCTGATGTGAGGGTGGCGTTGTAGAAAGCGGTGGCACTGTCCATGTTGTGGAGTGAAGATATGGAGGACAGAGGTAGAAGAGAGTCTGTGGATGTCTAGCTGTGCAAGGTTTCTGCGAGGATGTGCTAGTGGCTGGACATGGGGGGCAGGTGAGGAGGACAGGGATGATAAGGTGAGTAGATGGTGGTCAGATAGGGGGAAGGGAGAGGTTGTGAGATTAGATAGGGAACAGAGGCCGGGTGAAGAAGAGGTCTAATGTATGTCCATCTGTGCGGGTGGCTGTGGAGGACTACTGAGTAAGTCCAAAGGATGAGGTAAGTGACAGGAGTTTGGAGGCTGCTGGCTGGGGGTGTCAATGGGGATGTGGAAGTCCCCCACGATGATGGTGGGGATGTCAGAAGAGAGAAAGTGGAGGAGCCAGGTGGAGAATTGGTCGATGAAGGCAATGGCTGAGCCCGGTGGTAGGTATATGACAGCCATTTGGAGATTAGAGGAAGAATAAATGCGGACAGAGTGAACCTCGAAAGAGGGGAGGATAAGGGAGGGTGGAGGTTGGATAGGATTGAAGGAGCAGTGTTTAGAAAGGAGGAAACCCACTCCTCCACCTTGTCTGTTGCCAGGGCGAAGAGTGTGGGTAAAGTGGAGGCCGCCATTACTCAGCGCGGCCGGGGAGGCCGTGTCAGGGGGTGTCAGCCAGGTCTCAGTGAGGGCCAGGAAGGAAAGTTTGCGGGAGGTAAAGAGGTCGTGGATCACATGGAGCTTGTTGCAGATGGAGCGAGCATTCCAAAGTGCTCCAGAAAAAGGGTGCGGGAGGGAGGGGGTCAGCGGCATAGGTTTTAAGTTTGAGGGATTTCAGTAGTTTCTCATGGTGTGAGAAAGATAGGGGTGGGGATTAGTGGGATGTATGAGGCAGGGGGGCCAGGATTGGGGGATATGTCACCAGCAGTGAGGAGAAGCAGAGAAAGGGAAAGCAAGTGGGTGAAGGAGAGTGATTGTCTTGTGTTGTATTTTAGTAGGAGAGGTCTGAGGTTAAGGAGTATGTCTGCAGATGGAGAGAGGGGGAGATTGTTATTTGGTTCAAAGTTGCAGGGGTTTGGGGATTGCGAAGGAGAGTGAAGATTAGTGGAGCAAAAACGGTGATGGCAAGTGTGAGCATGGTTGAAGGGCAGGGTTAAAAAAAAAAAAAAAAAAAAACAAGTAAGAAAGCAATGGTTAGTCTTACCGTCTGACCGATTTCTGGACTATATCTGGTATATGTCTCATCTATCACTTTAAATATGTCACTTCAAATGATGTCACATCTGACCAAGGTCATATATGACCTGCTCTCTTCAACTTATAACATTCAAATGTCCATGAAATGAAGCCAGGGGAGGGAGGAGGACGGTTCACAGCAGGGGGCAATTAACAGATTGCAGTTAATGGGACATTTGACTAGCATCAAAGTTGAAGAAAGAGGTAGGACAAGATGGGCAGATAAGACTAGGTGTGAGGAGCCTGTGTATATCAATATGCATACAGTCAATTTGAAGTATGATACATGGAATTAAAGTCAGGGGAAAAATCAGAGTATAGACATCAGAAATAAAACCAGAGGGTGAAAAATGCATGAGGGTTCAGGGGTTCAGTGAGTATTCTGAATTAAGATGCGGGTTCAGCAGACATAGCTGTGGATGAAAGCAGGGCACCAGTGACCCTGCACATTTCTGGCTTTAGAATGAGTTGACTAAGAATCTGTCAGTGAGCTTGTTTTGACATGTTTAACTTTTTTTGTATCTGTCTGTTTCTGAGCTTCCCTAGCTGATTATTTTATTTAGCTGATCTTAGTGATTATAAATCAGCTGTGAGGACCTCGCAAAAAGCATTCAGGAGCTTACTGTCGGATTCTCAGTTAACTCATTCTGCAGCTGTTAATGTTTAAACCAAGGGATGCAAAATTTTTAATCAAACCTAATTGCAAAACTGATTATTAGCTCAAAATACATTCATTTAAGTAAGAAAATTGTCTCTGAAAGTGTCCATATCCTGTAAACTTGCAGAGGAGCTTTTGTAAAAATGGTCATCGCTCTAGGACTGCTTTGCTCTGAAATGATGGAGGTCCCTTTTACCACTACAAGCGGTGCACAATCGGGTGCCCCCCATTTATCCAGAATACTGTCCTGTGTGCGACGTCACTTGTGCGACCTGTGGTTCTCGGCTGCGACAAATATACCCTATTTTTGATAGATCTTTTATAGGTTATCCATCAGAAATAATCAGTCGCTCCAAGGATAGACAGCGGTGCCTGTAAAGCCCCTGGCACATAAAAAGGCACCAGTGCTGGCTGTGGGTACAGACCTTGGCACAGATTTTGATCCATTCAGGATATATGGCACCTATCTAATTACTAATTGCTATTGAGCGGCACTCCATAGTGCTGCGATGCCATCTGGCGCCCGGCGTATGGCGTTCTATTTCCTGCAGCGCCGCTGCCTTCCCTGAAACAACTGCTGCCAAAATCAGATATATATTCTATATACACATCAACAGCCATTTCTATAGGTGGCGCTACAGAATAGGTTGGCGCTATACAGGAGCAACAGGTCGATCTGGCGCTGTCCCCAGATTGATACAAGCTCCATGATACAAATGTGTGTGAATAAGAAATGCAGGATCTTGTCAGTTCTTCGTGGGTTAAATTTATATACGCCAGCGCCCCGTGGATTTTTAATCCAAAATCATTTCAGCTGCAGGGAAAAAAAAAACCCTAAAAGGTCTGATTGACGCAAATCCATAATCCCTGCGGAGACGCCGTGGTGAAATACGTGACTACCAGGAGTAATGGAGTCACACGTGTGCCGCCTTCAGAGCCACGGAATCTTCATGGATGATGGACTACTACTCCTGACAACCTTCTAGGTCATTATCCATCCTGACATTCGGTTTTCCGGCTGCAGATTGGATGTGGGTGCAGCGTTACATAAGGCTCATGAGTTATTAACCTCTGCTGGGGCTTAAAGGGCGACTCCACCCCTACAGATGGTTTATTATGGATTACTGGGCATTAGAAAACGTCTGAATAGGAAGGGAACCAGTGACAGGAGAGGGGCATAAAAAGATTCTAAATCTTTGATCTTTTCCAGGGATTTTAGCGCATCTTTCAGTCTCCAATACCACACACAGCCTGTAGATTAAGGAGGCGCTGCCTATAATTTAGGACATTTCTTCCCTACAAAATATTTGGTGTAGATCAGTCACGTCCCCAGGACCCCAAACTCTAAGCTCCTATTCTCAGTCATAGAGATGAGGTCAGAATTCAGTCTGAGAGGAGGAAACAAGAACGAGAAGTGAACGGAGCCGTGATAGTAACTGGGAAGTGAGACTGTGGTTGTTATGTTCTGAGTAGTTGGATATCTCACAACTGGACATAATCCGACTGTACAACTGTAAGAATCGCGTGTTGTACAAAAAAGCCATATTACATGTCAGTGTGGCTGGAATGTGACGGGGCGTTGTGACTGTAATGTGATGGGACACTGCGGCTGTAATGTGATGGGGCACTGCGGCTGTAATGTGATGGGGCGCTGCGGCTGTAATGTGATGGGGCGCTGCGACTGTAATGTGATGGGGGGCTGCGGCTGGAATGTTATGGGGCGATCTGCCTGTAATGTGATGGGGCACTGTGGCTGTAATGTGATGGGGCACTGTGGCTGTAATGTGATGGGGCACTGCGGCTGTAATGTGATGGGGCACTGCGGCTGTAATGTGATGGGGCACTGCGGCTGTAATGTGATGGGGCGCTGCGGCTGTAATGTGATGGGGCGCTGCGGCTGTAATGTGATGGGGCGCTGCGACTGTAATGTGATGGGGCGCTGCGGCTGGAATGTTATGGGGCGATCTGCCTGTAATGTGATGGGGCACTGTGGCTGTAATGTGATGGGGCGCTGCGGCTGTAATGTGATGGGGCGCTGCGGCTGTAATGTGATGGGGCGCTGCGGCTGTAATGTGATGGGGCGCTGCGGCTGTAATGTGATGGGGCGCTGCGGCTGTAATGTGATGGGGCGCTGCGACTGTAATGTGATGGGGCGCTGCGGCTGGAATGTTATGGGGCGATCTGCCTGTAATGTGATGGGGCACTGTGGCTGTAATGTGATGGGGCACTGTGGCTGTAATGTGATGGGGCACTGCGGCTGTAATGTGATGGGGCACTGCGGCTGTAATGTGATGGGGCACTGCGGCTGTAATGTGATGGGGCGCTGCGGCTGTAATGTGATGGGGCGCTGCGACTGTAATGTGATGGGGCGCTGCGGCTGGAATGTTATGGGGCGATCTGCCTGTAATGTGATGGGGCACTGTGGCTGTAATGTGATGGGGCACTGTGGCTGTAATGTGATGGGGCGCTGCGGCTGTAATGTGATGGGGCGCTGCGGCTGTAATGTGATGGGACGCTGCGGCTGTAATGTTATGGGGCGCTGCGGCTGTAATGTTATGGGGCGCTGCGGCTGTAATGTGATGGGGCGCTGCGGCTGTAATGTGATGGGACGCTCTGGCTGTAATGTGATGGGGCGCTGCGGCTGTAATGTTATGGGGCGCTGCGGCTGTAATGTTATGGGGCGCTGCGGCTGTAATGTGATGGGGAGCTGCGGCTGTAATGTGATGGGGCGCTGCGGCTAAAGTGATGGGGCGATGCGGATACAACTATCCACAGTCGTGCAGTTTACATATTGCCAGCAGCATGTCCCATTTATTTGAAGAGTCGCTCTGCTGACAACAATGAACGCTGGGTGACAACCCTATGTACGCTATAATAATGGCTGCCATTACTGGTTATTATATTATGTCCTCCCTTATAGGGTATAAATCCTGATAGCCCCTGTAGTAATAACAGCCCAGACCCCAATCTTCTTGCATTTTGTGATATCGCATCTTGAGTGAATTCAACCTTCATTGCTGCCGACACGATTCTCCAAGATCTGAAAGGCTGTGTTCACACACAGCATTTTTTTTTTGCGTTTTTCCCACGGATTTACCAAAAAATCCACTCAAAAAACGCTTAAAAGAAGCTTCCCATTCATTTTAATGCATTTTGCACTTTTTGTGCATATTGATGCGTTTTTTCCGCAAAAAAAATTGCTTCGCTGTAAAAAACGCAGCATGCTCATTAATTTTGCGGAAAATTCCCCATTTCTAGCTGTTTTCTATGTGTCTGGGGACGCGCGGAAAAAATCGCGGCAAAAACGCGCGGAAACAAACGTGCGTTTTCTGGGAAGGAGTCCGGTTTTTATGCAGAAATTTTCTGCATACGTGTGCACATAGCCTAGGGCTTGAAGATTCTCACTCCGTTCCCCGTGAACAGAAGTGACCTGGATATTTTAATCTAAGAAAGCAGAAGGAAACTAAACTTGGACCAGAAGGTGCAATCTGCTTAAAGGGAATCTGTCACCCCTTTTTTGAGATATCATATAATGACATCATTCAATTGTGCGTCACATAAGGATTCTCTTAGTACTTTTGCTTCCCCCTGACCCCGCACCTTTCATGCATAAATACCTTTTTTATATCGGTTCAGATGTATGTAAACTGCCGCTGTCCGGTCCGCTGGGCGGGGCTTATTCACCTGCTCCCCCCCCCCCTGTCTTGCTATATGCATTTCTTCTTGTGTAGAGCAAGACAGGGGGGGGGGAGCAGGTGAATAAGCCCCGCCCAGCGGACCGGACAGCGGCAGTTTACATACGTGATTCTTCATATTGTGTATTGGTCTAGGCCTGATGAAGAGACCTGAGTAGTCTCGAAAGCTTGCAATTTGTTACCATCTTTTCAGCTAGCCATTAAAAGGGATCAACCACTGAGGACTCTCAATTCTAAATATTCTTCTATCTACTGGCTAACATGGTACAAAGATATATATATCTTTCCTGCTTCCTAATTGGACAGTTTGATTTCACAGAAGTTTGAGTTACCTGGAGTTATTTTCTGTTGTCTAAGTGTTCCCATTATTTTTTGAGCAGTGTAAATTACTGGATAGGAGGATGCTATTGATGGATGGATGTGGGTAGAGCCAACTTTGTTGCCAGGTTGCTTTCTTTCTGTGTAATAGTAGACATGGGTAGAAAGACAAAGGGGAGTAAATTTGGGAGTAGTAGACAAGACTAACATGAAAAGATGAGTGACCAGGTGAGGTGACCAAATGACTATGGCTGCAACTTCCTGCCGTCGGTTACAGCAGGAAGAGCAGCTCTGAAGCACAAACTGCTGTAACAAGTGAAACCTCACGATGAATAAGAGAACAGCAGAGTTGATGAGCACATGAAAGTTTTATTGCTTGGCCGGGATGTTCTGTGTACACGGCGTAACTATAAACTGTATTAGTGTCTCCAAGTGACGAGGTTTATAAAAAAAATGCATTATGCTTTTAAAGAGACAGTGTGGAAACCATTACTAATTAGAAAAAGGAATTAATGGACCTACTTATCAGCATGTTTCAAATCAATATTACACCTATGATGGCGGCATTGTGTGCAAATATGGCGGGAACGGTTCAAAATCATTTAATTGTGGCTCCAATGAAAATCATGTAACCACCTGCACTATCATCCTGCTAACTTTGTGTTGGATTGTGCTAGGACTGCAGTGTAAAGCATTGTGGAGTGCAAAGCAGCAGTTTGAGGCTGAAAACAATTTACTTGCATGTAAAATAGAAAAAAATGTCAAGTAAAAAAGCTTGATCAAAAATCCAACATTTTCAGTATGCAGCTCCCATGCAGTGCTATGCGTCTCAATGGTCACAGACTACGGACAAACACTGTGTAGTCTGATTCTGCAGCCATAATCCCTTGCATTTTCTCTCTCCTTAAGGAACACTGCCCCAAATGATCAGAGTCCTACTAATTCAGGAGGTGATCATTATTATGGAGGACAGCCACATGGTCTACAATTCCAGGAGGGCTCTACAGACATCTCTAAAAAGTTGGTAAATCTCCAAGAATAAAGGGGAGATCTCCGAAACTCTCTGAAAAGGTGTCAAGTCTACAGGATTGAAGGAGGGCTCTACAGACCTCTCTGAAAAGGTGGAAATACCAGGAAAAAGGGAGGGCTCTACATACCTCTCTGAAAAGATGGAAATCACCAGGAAAAAAGGAGAGATTTCAAGACCTTTCTGAAAAGGTGGAAATCTCCCTGAAAAAAGGAGAGAACTCCCAACCTCTCTGAAAAGGTGGAAATCTCCAGGGAAAAAAAGGAGAGATTTCAAGACCTCTCTGAAAAGGTGGAAATCATCAGGAAAAAAGCCGAGAGCTCCAGACCTCTCTAAAAAAGTGGGAAATCTCCAGGAAAAAAGGAGAGATCTCCTGACCTTTCTTAAAAGGTGAGAAACCCCCAGAAAAAAAGGAGAGATCTCCCAACCTCTCTGAAAAGGCAGCAAATCTCCCTGAAAAAAGGAGAGAACTCCCAACCTCTCTGAAAAGGTGGAAATCTCCAGGGAAAAAAAGGAGAGATTTCAAGACCTCTCTGAAAAGGTGGAAATCATCAGGAAAAAAGCCGAGCTCTCCAGACCTCTCTAAAAAGGTGGGAAATCTCCAGGAAAAAAGGAGAGATCTCCCAACCTCTCTGAAAAGGCAGAAAAAATCTCCCTGAAAAAAGGAGAGAACTCCCAACCTCTCTGAAAAGGCAGAAAAAATCTCCCTGAAAAAAGGAGAGAACTCCCAACCTCTCTGAAAAGGTGGCAAATTTTGTTGAAAAAAAGGAGAGCTCTCCCAACCTCTCTGAAAAGGTGGCAGATCTCCAGGAAAAAAGGAGAGATCTCCAGACCTCTCTAAAAAGGTGGCAAATCTCCAGTCCTCTCTGAAAAGGTGAGAAATCCCCAGGGAAAAAGGAGAGATCTCTGAACTTCTCTGAAGAGCTGGAAATGCAGAATCCTCCCATACGACTTAGCCCTGGCGGGAATGCTTGTAGAGAAGAGAGTAGCCTGACAAAAGATGGGTGTGTCCATGCAAATGTAAAAAAATTAGGCAAGCATGTGACTATCCTAAAGCCATATGCACCACCAGTGTACTTTGTCGTGGGTAATTAGGAGACTTAGTCACTCATCATTCATAATCGTGGTTCAGGAAGATTTTAATGCATCATGTCGCGAGCAACAGAACCAATTTGTAATTATCATGACAACCCTTAAGTGCCAGAAAAGCCCGTGCAGGGGCTAAAATCCCAATGCTGTGGGGTGCAGCCACATCATCATAAAGTGCAAAAGTGTCACCAAAAGTAACAACACAAAAGTGGTCACCGTAAAACGCATACATTGTAACGCTGCTTCTGCGAGACGATGGAACAACTATATGATAAATGAAGGGCTTGTGCACTGCAACTCCCCATAAAAGTGCTCCACAGTAAAGGGTTTGGTGACCTCAGAGGGTGATGTTGATGGAGGTGGACTTTAAGGCGGTGAAAGGGAGGGACATTCTGTGCTTATGAAAGACTTTGTTAATTGGAGTCTGCCCCGAAAAATGTCCTCCTCTCTTCCTCATTAATTCTACATTCATGGAGCAGCTAGTAACCCATTAACAAGTGCTGGTACTGCCCAAGGTAGAGTCCTAAGCATCTCCGAGCACCAGGTAGGACCTCTACATGGACTGAATGGCAGTCTGTCACCGCTACAATAAAAGGGCTGTCCAATATATTCATTCTACAGCTGGTAGTGTTATGGCATCCTACATTCCCGGTACTGCGCTTCTACCACGTCTCCAGTCCTTCTTCAGTCTTATGAGTAGATTTTGTCCATCCAAGCTCCATGACTGATAGGTTTCTACCAAGTCCCAAACTAAGACTCTACTGAGTTGCACGTGCCCCGTCTATCACCCCAGAGGGTAGTAGCAGTACTGAGATGGTCTCTATTGAGTTGGTTAATGCAGTTTTGCGAGCTATGGTCTTGGCACTTTCTATGGTCCAATCCCTGATATGGATGATTTGGAGGGCAGTAGGGACCATCTTGGGTGGGTAGGGAGTGGGGTAAAGGCTTTCCTATAGTTAGTTCTCTTTGGATCTCTCTGCAGCGAGGAACGTGTCCAGCAGTCCTCCTTGCAGCTCTGAGTCGCTGAGATGTTTCTTCTCCCTTTCAGCTCTTGACCGAGTCCAAGACGGAGAACGCAGATACCCGGCTCTGGGAAGCGGAGGTAATTGCAGACCTGCATGTGAGAAGCTGATGTGAGAAAAGGATTCCCCCTTTATACGAAACCCGAGAAATGCCCCTGATCCCTGAACAAGGTCATGAAAGTGGAAATAACACCATAGCAGACATTCAGGACACGCTCACACTCCAACTGGAATGGTTTAATGAAAGTCTGATTAGTCCTGGGATAGAGGCGGCGTGTCTGGAATAGTGGTCATTAATCTTAATCTGCTCAATTTCCCAGATCTGTATTCTCTTAACATTCCTGTTGCTGAATTTAAAAGGGGTGCAACTGTTGGCTCAATGTGCCCCTGCCTATTTCCTGCATCCGATCACAATAATGAGCAGTGAAGGGCATGCTGACTCTTATAGTACCCTGGGTTCACACGTTCAACATTCATGGTCCAAGTACAGACTGTGAAATCTTGACCCAAACTCCACAGCCTAACATATGCCTATGAGGATGTTGAGCTCAAGTTGGAGGACCCTCGGCTGGCCCGGACATTGTGGTCCAGTCAATATTGGACTTGTGAAACCAGCTTTACTGAATTTAGACACTTCTGACATGCACAATTCAACCAGAACATCTAGTTTGGATGTTTTTGTGGAGGGGTCAAAAGGCATTTTGTGGGTGCCCATAGCTATGATTAAAATGGGGCCTCTTCTTGGGTACGACAGCCCAACTCACCAAGCCAGGAGGACTTTATGTTACCATTGAAGATCCTTGGCTTAATTCCCTATAATAAAATTGGAGTATGGGGACCACCCTGGGCTGGTACTGCTATCTTAAAGGACCACTAATTTGCTGTCTGAGCTGCCTTTATGATAGTCTACTCTAATAGTGATCCATATGTGCCATCAGCCCTTTGGAACCAGCTATCTCAGAGAGGTTGATGGCCACCGGACATTAATACCGTAATGGAAGCCTCTACAAATTTTCATCCATGAAATGTGATTTTCACCACAGAACTCCTCATCACATACCTGGTGGGGGCTCATTGTGCGGATTTTCATCATCTGAGTCACCAAAAACTTCTGCCAGTTCTTGGTCAGACATATCTGTGAGCTCTGTCAGGTCCAGCAGATCAAAGTGCACTTCAAGAGAGGAGACGCTGCTGAGCGGTTCTACGGAGAGAGAAAGAAGGACTTTGTGTTGAAATTGTGGAAAAGTGCCATTTGTAAGGAACTCACAAAAAAGCTTCATATGGATAGGGGTTTGCATACAGAGAGGTTATATTTTAAGGAGTGCATTCGTTCTGGTTGCTGCCATTGCAAAAATTCCTGACCTAGAAGATATTACCCAGGGTTCCTCAACCAGTGGATCTCTGACTGTTGCAAAACTACGACTGCTACACCCACGATAGGACTTGTAGTTTCAAAACAGGTGAGAAATATCTGCAATGTGACTACCTATCTTACAAGAGATCTTCACAAATTGCTGGAAATATTGGGCACCGTGGCACTAAATCTGAGGACCGTGATCTCTGGTTGGATTGATGAGTCGTCCAGTAACAATGAATGGTCCTTGCAGTAGGACAATGTGGTTCACCTAACAGGGTGGAGATACTTACGTCTTCTTTCTGTGACGTGCAGGAGGCCCGTCGTAGGAGCCAGGACTCCTAAGTCCTCCTCAGCCACAAGGGGTTGTTGAGGTTCTTCTACAGTCACCTCAGTAGGGGCACCAGGGTGAAAGCCAACCTCACTCTCTGCTTCTCTGGTCCGCTCTGCGTAGAATGAATAGTGTGTGTTACTAGAAGTATATCAAGTGGTAGATCATATTGTCTGTAAATTCTAAATTTTCAGGTCAATGGGTATCTTCCCTTGTGTTGTAATGCTTGCCACATGGCTCCAAGGTGCAGGAGACACACAATATATATCTCTCCTGCCTTTCCATTCATTAATGATCAGGTGCCACCCGGGCGATTGATAAGATTAGCAGGAGATGCCTTGACCCTATATTAACATGATCTGGTGAGCACATATCAATTGCAAAGTAGAAAAGGGCCTACAAGTAACAAAAAAAGGACCCTTTTTTGTTGCATGGACCACCCAAATGGCAGATATGGCCATTCCCAAGCTTTAAAGAGCAGATTGACCCCTTCGATAGGAGACATCTATTGAGGAATGATTGAGTCAACCCAACATGAAGCCTTCCTGCTCCTGAGTAATTACATAAGACGCCTTCATGGCATGTATAAATGGTCTCCATTATGGCGGACAACTGAAGATGGGCATTTACAAAATCCATATCTATATTGACCCTGAAAGTCTACAGTCATGGCCAAAAGTTTAGAGAATTACACAAATATTATATTTTCACATGACCTGCTGCCCTCTGGTTTTTATGTGTGTTTGTCAGATGTTTTTATCACATACAGAAATATAGTTGCAATCATATTATGAGTAACAAAAGGTTATATTGACAGAATGAGTTAATGCAGCAAGTGTTGACCCTTTTTGCAGTGTTGACCCTTCTTCTTCAGGACCTCAGCAATTCTCCCTGGCATGCTCTCAATCAACTTCTGGATCAAATCCTGACTGGTAGCAGTCCATTCTTGCAAAATCAATGCTTTTATTTTGTCTGAATTTGAAGGTTTTTGTTTGTCCACCCGTCTCTTGATGATTGACCACAAGTTCTCAATGGGATTAAGATCTGGGGAGTTTCCAGGCCATGGTCCCAAAATCTCCATGTTTTCTTCCCTGAGCCATTTAATTATCACCTTTGCTTTATGGCAAGGTGCTCCATCATATTGAAAAAGACATTGTTGATCGCCAAACTGCTCTTGGACGGTTGGGAGAAGTTGCTCTTGGAGGACATTCTGGTACCATTCTTTATTCATGGCTGTGTTTTTAGGCAAGACTGAGAGAGAGCCCATTCCCTTGGCTGAGAAGCCACCCCATACATGCATGGTTTCAGGATGCTTGACAGTTGGCATGAGACAACACTGGTGGTAGCGCTCACCTGGTCTTCTCCGAATATGCCGTTTTCCAGATGTCCCAAACAATCGAAAAGGGGATTCATCAGAGAAAATGACTTTACCCCAGTCCTCGGCAGTCCACTCCCTGTACCTCTTGCAGAATATCAGTCTGTCCATGATGTTTTTTCTGGAGAGAAGTGGCTTCTTTGCTGCCCTCGAGACCAGGCCTTGCTCCAAGAGTCTCCGCCTCACAGTGCGTGCAGATGCACTCACACCTGCCTGCTGCCATTCCTGAGCAAGCTCTGCACTGCTGGTAGCCCGATCCCGCAGCTGAAACACTTTTAAGAGACGGTCCTGGCGCTTGCTGGTCTTTCTTGGGCGCCCTGGAGCCTTTTTGGCAACAAGGGAACCTCTCTCCTTGAAGTTCTTGATGATGCAATAGATTGTTGACTGTTGACTGAGGTGCAATCATTCTAGCTGCGATACTCTTCCCTGTTAGGCCATTTTTGTGCAGTGCAATGATGACTGCACGTGTTTCTTTAGAGATAACCATGGTTAACAGAAGAGAAACAATGATGCCAAGCACCAGCCTCCTTTTAAAGTGTCCAGTGGTGTCATTCTTAATCATGACAGATTGATCTCCAGCCCTGTCCTCCTCAACACCCACACCTGTGTTAATGGAGCAATCACTGAAACGATGTTAGCTGGTCCTTTTAAGGCAGGGCTGCAATGATGTTGAAATGTGTTTTGGGGGATAAAGTAAATTTTCTAGGCAAATATTGACTTTGCAAGTAATTGCTGTTAAGCTGATCACTCTTTATAACATTCTGGAGTATATGCAAATTGCCATTAGAAAAAATGAAGCAGTAGACTTTGTAAAAATTAATATTTGTGTCATTCTCAAAACTTTTGGCCATGACTGTAATGCCACTATTCCATGTTAGTGGGCGTTATTTCTCCCATGGAGGTCATCATCATCATGGAGCATTTTATAATAGCTAAATCTGGATACTATTATTGACATTTATTGATTTCTGATATTAGGACCTGCTAGGAGACCAATGATCTAAATAATGGTAGACATTTCTGGGAATAATCAAGGTCATATTACATGTCATCGGATAATATTTTCTGATTTTTCATGCCAATTCTCACAACACAGAAAAAAAAATTACCAAATCATGAGTATCACTGCCCAGCTCAGGCTGGAAACGACTCCTGGCAAATTTTGTAATGCTGGACATGATCAAAGATATCATCACTATGGCACAGAAGACTCTCATTTATAATGCATTTTGAAATGGGATATAAGAGAATAACTACTTAACCTATAAAAAAAAAAATCCAAAAATGTAAAAAAAAAAAAGTTTGAAGAGTCGACTCATTGGTTACCATCACCGTATAGTATTCTGCTCATGATTTTCGACTCACAACAGATTAACCTAAAACTCTTTCAATATATTCACCTGTGTGCAAAAGTTTAGTTACAGTATAAACTTTCCCAGTGAACTTTATAGTAAAAACATAACTCAAACACAAGACTGGAAACATTGAGTTTCTCATGGAACTTTCCACATCCTAAGTAAACTGCGCCGACGAGCCCCGAGGCTGGGTACACGCTGGTGACTGTAATTACCATGTTATGGCTTATTCTCCAAGTACCTTAGCTAAAATTAACTTGTAACAAATGGAACTATAGCAAGAGAGAAGGCCATGAACTCAGAAAGTATTCTACATTATTATTATTACACACACCCAAGTTTTGCAATTAAAGGAATCCTTCATTTTGGAAAATCCAAACTACTGTTCATCATCTGTTGCAATAAATGTTCAATTTCCCTGCAGCGCCTCCGCAGAGGACACCAAGTATTGCCCAGACAAGAGAATGGGGTGTCAGTGTTAAACAGGGTAGCGCTCTTTGTAACCGAGAGATAAAAATCCTAAACAAGGAAATAAAGTTCATTTTCCCCCTGCAGCGTTGGGCTAAAAGTGCAGGATAATTAGTTTTTTTTCTGGTGAAAGGTAGTATAGCTGTGTGTCTGTTATTTTTATAGCTGTGCTATTCCGACGTAGCAGGGCTGATCTTATAAAATGTCAGCTGTAGAGAAGCCAATATGTAACAGCTGAGCTCATCAGTGCAGCAGAGCTGAGGTTGTCTGAAGGAGCAGGGCTGAGGTTGTCTGATGGAACGGGGCTGAGGTTGTCTGGTGGAGCGGGGCTGAGGTTGTCTGGTGGAGCGGGGCTGAGGTTGTCTGGTGGAGCGGGGCTGAGGTTGTCTGGTGGAGCGGGGCTGAGGTTGTCTGGTGGAGCGGGGCTGAGGTTGTCTGATGGAACGGGGCTGAGGTTGTCTGATGGAACGGGGCTGAGGTTGTCTGATGGAACGGGGCTGAGGTTGTCTGATGGAACGGGGCTGAGGTTGTCTGAAGGAGCAGGGCTGAGGTTGTCTGGTGGAGCGGGGCTGAGGTTGTCTGGTGGCTGAGGTTGTCTGATGGAGCAGGGCTGAGGTTGTCTGGTGGAGCAGGGCTGAGGTCTGGTGGAGCAGAGCTGAGGTTGTCTGGTGGAGCAGAGCTGTGTTTGTCAATGCAGAAGAGCTGAATTTGTCAGCTCTGCTATATCTGAATTGTCTACAGAGCTGGTTTTGTTGGTGATGTCAGTTACCCCCATCAAACCCCCATCCTTTGTTCCCACCACAGTGCAATCCAGCTAGGTCACAGTCCCTAGGTCAAGACTGGAGCTAACGTGACATCACAGGAAGTGAGCGTAGTCTCAGCCCCAGCATCAGATGACAGGGAGAGTTAGCGCCCCTCAGAGAATCTTTTAGTAATCAAAATTATGAGAATTCACATCTCAGGCTGCTAAATGGCATGGGAGCACAGGTCAGGTAGTGGACAACCCCTTCAAGAAAGTATATATATATGTGTGTGTGTGTATATGTGTGTATATATATGTGTATATGTGTGTATATATATATATATATATATATATATATATATATATATATATATATAAAATATGGAATTACAAGGCCTATGGCTCCCGTAGCATATGTCAGTGAGCTGAATGGCTGCAATTAATGTATGTATGAAGCGCTCAATGCTATATTCTGACATGGCTTATTCATTTAGTGTCTTGTCCCATTAATGGATGGCCAATCTGGTCATATCCAGTCCCACAGTCCCCATCCAAGGACCATATTTTGCAGGAAGTTGAGTCTTGAGTAGAAAACCCCCAAAATATGGATTTATCATAATCCGCCCTTTGTACAGTACAGTATGGCAATGAATTCAGCCCCCAGACATATATGTATTACCCAAAGCCTTAACTTTGGAAAGTCATCTTTTGCAGACCCCCCAAAAGTCTGGTGTTGCCCGAAGAGCATGGCGGCACTAAAACATAGCTGTATTTATAGACTATTTATAAAATTGCCTTTAGCAATGGTGGACAACTCGTCCCTTTCCTGCATACTGGGAGTTGTAGTTCCACGGCTAAAGATCCACCTGGTGTAAAGTTTTCAGCAAATGTGGATTTTACACCAAATTTGTCAATAAAATAAAGTAAGATCATCATGAGCACTATGCAAATAATAGGAATATTCAGACCCCTTTAACTTTTCACTGTTTGTTTCATTGCAGTCAAATTCAAAAAAGTTCATTTTTTCCTCATTAATGTACACTCTGCACCTCATCTTGACCGAAAAAAAAAAACAGAAATGTAGAAATTTTTGAGAATTTATTTAAAAAGAAAAACTGAAATATCACATGGTCATAAGTATTCAGCCCCTTTGCTCAGCATTGAGTAGAATCACCTTCTGAGCAAGTACAGCCAAGAGTCTTCTTGGGAATGATGCAACAAGTTTTTCACCCCTGGGTTTGGGGATCCTCTGCCATTCTTCCTTGCAGATCCTCTCCGGTTCCCTCAGGTTGGATGGTGAACGTTGGTGGACAGCCATTTTAAGGTCTCTCCAGAGATGCTCAATTGGGTTTAGGTCAGGGCTCTGGCTGGGCGGGTCAAGAATGGTCACAGAGTTGTTCTGAAGCCACTCCTTTGTTATTTTAGCTGTGTGCTTAGGGTCATTGTCTTGTTGGAAGGTGAACCTTCGGCCAAGTCTTAGATCCAGAGCACTCTGGAAGAGGTTGTCATCCAGGATATCTCTGTACTTGGCCGCATTCATGTTTCCTTCAATTGCAACCAGTCGTCCTGTCCCTGCAGCTGAAAAACACCCTCATAGCATGATGCTGCCACCACCATGTTTCACTGTTGGGAATGTATTGGGCAGGTGATGAGCAGTGCCTGGTTTTCTCCATACATACCGCTTAGAATTATCACCAAAAAGGTCTATCTTCGTCTCATCAGACCAGAGAATCTTATTTCTCATGGTCTGGGAGTCCTTCATATGTTTCTTTTTTTTTTTTAGCAAACGCTATGTGGGCTTTCATATGTCTGGCACTGAGGAGAGGCTTCCGTCGGGCCACTCTGCCATAAAGGTCCGACTGGTAGAGGGCTGCAGTGATATTTGACGTGGTGGAACTTTCTCCCATCTCCCTACTGCATCTGTGGAGCTCAGCCACAGTGATCTTGGGGTTCTTCTTTATCTCACTCACCAAGGCTCTTCTCCCACGAGTGCTCAGTTTGGCTGGACGACCAGGTCTAGGAAGACTTCTGGTGGTCCCAAACTTCTTCCATTTAAGGATTATGGAGGCAACTGTGCTCTTAGGAACCTTGAGAACAGTAGAAATTCTTTTGTAACCTTGGCCAGATCTTTGCCTTGCCACATTTCTGTCTCTGAGCTTCTTGGCCAGTTCATTTAACCTCATGATTCTCATTTGGTCTGACATGCACTGTGAGCTGTGGGTTCTCATATAGACAGGTGTGCACCTTTACAAATCAAGTCCTATCAGTTTAATTACACACAGCTGGACTCCAGTAAAGGAGTAGAAACATCTCAAGGAGGATCACAAGGAAATGGACAGCATGTGACTTACGTATGAGTGTCTGAGAAAAGAGTCTGAATACTGTGATATTTCAGTTTTTCTGTTTTAATAAATTTGCAAAAATTTCTACATATCTGTTTGTTTTTTTTCAGTCAAGATGGGGTGCAGAGTGTACATTATGGAGAAAAAAATTAACTTTTTTTTAATTTAACAAATGGCTGCAATGAAACAAAGTGAAAAATTTTAAGGGGTCTGAATACTTTTCGTAAACACTGTAAATACAGTAGTTAATAGGGGAAAAAACCTTTGAGAATAGTAAGTCTCCAGGGAAAAAGGCTATGTACTAAATATAAGGATATGGAGGGGGCTAAAAGTGTCCTAGAATGCAGGAAATAGCAGGATGGTAACTCTCCATCAACGGGAGAGGAAGCCGTATGTCACTATATATGTAACCGGCATACAATGCATCCTATAGACTTCAGGCTGTAACCTAAATGCTGGCTGTATACAGGGGTTGGACAAAATAATGGAAACACCTAACGTTTTGGCGTCATAATCTTTGAACATGTTATAAACATGCAAACCGTGACATATGGTAATGTTTTGTAGTTGATTATTTGTGTTATGTGATATGTGTATGTAAATTAACTGTTTGTTTAGCAGAATTGTGAGAACATTGATGAGAACCTGATACCAATGGCCGACCTCTCGGATTTTCAAAGCGGCCAAATTGTTGGTGCTCGTATGGCAGGCGCTAGTGTAACAGAAAGTGCCCGAATGCTTGGCGTGTCAAGAGGTACTGTCTCCAAAGTAATGTCTGCGTTTGATAGAGAAGGAAAAACGTCCGCAGCAAAGCACAGGTCCGGCCGAAAGTCGAAGTTGACTGAGAGAGACCGTCGGACTCTAAAGCGAATTGTGAGAGAGGATCGCAAGATCACGGCTCCGATAATCACTGCTGAGCTCAATGAACACCTACAGAACCCAGTTTCCACGAAAACTGTTGGTCGGGAGCTGCACAAATCTGGATTCCACGGAAGAGCTGCAATTAGAAAACCGCTCCTCTCAATGACAAATGTTTCCAAGTGTTTAGAGAGGTGTAGAAACCTCCAGAATTGGTCCCTCGAGCAGTGGAAACGTGATATTCTCAGACGAATCATCGTTTACCCTATTTCCGACCTCCGGCCGAGTGTACGTTTGGAGACAGCCGAAAGAAGCGTTCCATCCAGACTGCCTTCTCCCAACCGTAAAACATGGCGGAGGTTCTGTGATGATCTGGGGTGCTATTTCGTGGAGATCCGCCAGGCCAATGATATCCCTTCATGGAAGAATTAACAGCCGAGATTATTTAGGGATTTTGGGAGACCAAGTGCATCCTATGGTTCAAGCACTTTTCCCGGAGGGGAACGCCATCTTTCAGGATGATAATGCACCAATTCATACAGCTAGAATCGTTAAAGCATGGCACGAGGAACATTGTAATGAAGTTGAGCATCTCATCTGGCCCCCACAATCCCCAGACCTCAACATTATTGAGCATTTATGGCCGATTTTAGAGATTCAAGTTAGACGTCGATTTCCGCCACCATCGTCGCTCAAAGAGCTGGAGGGTGTTTTAACTGAAGAATGGGCTACAATTCCTTTGGAAACAATTCACCCCTTGTATGAATCCATACCTCGGAGAATTGAGGCTGTAATCGCCGCAAAAGGTGGACCTAGACCATATTAAACTCACTTTTGTTGAAGTTTCCAGGTGTTTCCATTATTTTGTCCAACCTCTGTATATCATTTGCATTCAGTACCATGCAAACCTCGCTCGCTCAGCCCACACCGAATGCTGCCATGATCGATGCCCATCCTTACTGCAGTGACTTGCTCTGATGCTGCACTTGGCACAGGTAGTTACTGAGATTTATAGATGCGGTGATGCTTTCCCCAGAGGGTGATGATACTTAGACAAAATGCCACGTGACTCTCAACATGCCACCCTCCAGAGACAAACGCCCTGTGTTACCATTGGCATCAGCAGACAGCTTCTTTATAATAAGGCTTCCTGTGCTATTATGATTGGGACTGGCAAGAGTTACCGAGCCCTGCCATTTAGCATGTGAAAAGCCGGGTATTGGTCATAAAGCAAATGCAAAAATAAATAACACAATATATACGCGGGTAACGAAGGGGCATTTACAGTTTGGTATCGGTAATAAAACAAATGCAAAATACAAAAATAAATTAAAAATTAATTAAAACTAAGTAACACAAAATAAGCCTGGGAACAAAGGGGCATTTAGGGTTCAGTAATAAAACAAATGCAAAATATAAAAATGAAAAAAAAAAAATAATAATGATAAATATATAAAAATAACACAAAATAAGCCAGGAAACAGAGGTGAATTTTAGGTATGATAGTAAAACAAATGCAAAATACAAAAATGAGTAAAAAAAAAAAAAAGTCAGGTAGCGGAGTGGCATTTAAGGTTTGGTAATAAAACAAATGCAAAATACAAAAATTAATAAATAAAAACACAAAATAAGCCAGGAAATGGAGGGGCGTTTCAGGTTCGGTAATAAAACAAATGCAGAATCTATATTATATTATTATATATATATATATAATAAATATATAACACAAAATAAGCTAGGAAACGCATGGGCATTTAAGATTTGGTAATAAAACAAAAGCAAAATACAGAAATTAATTAGAAAAAAAAACAAAGAAAAAAAAAAATGAACACAAAATAAGCAGAGTAATAATATAAATGCAAAATGCAGAAATTATTTTAAAATAAAATAAAAAAATGCACAAAATTAAAATGCAAAAATATATAAAAATATAAATAACTAAATCTAGAATGATAAAATCACCACGACGATGCAGAGACAGCTTGCAATGTACTTATGTTTTAGGGCATTTTCTACATTTCTATCTGTCTCTGACTCCGCAATTCGGTTTAGATTGCGATCCCTATGCAATTAATGGAAGAAGAGGGGATTTTTATTATCAGCCTAGATTATGCACCCCATCTTTCCCTTCCCCCAGCTCTACTGATGTCTTCTCTGGGGATTACAGCAATGGATTTACAGCTTTGAAAACTTAAACCAAGCGCCTGGTTATTGGATGGGGGACATGGGTGTCTGGCTGCTCCCTCCCTGTGTAAGTGACTGTCTCATCCTTTCAGGACTCTATTAGTTTTTCTGCAGCTGTCCTCCTTCTTCTACTACAAAGAAAATCCTTCGCATTCCCAGATCTTGTTTTTTGACCTCCTTCCCCCATAGCATGCAATTTAAATTCTGTTTTTATTGCTACATTATATTGATTGTAACTTACAGACTTTCTATTTGATACTTTGTTGCCATAGATATATAATACTTCTTGCTGCATATAAAACCCCTGAGACTGGGGATCATCTCTCTCTGACATAAGGATAGGGTGCAATTATTTTTGCAAATGTTTGGGATAATGTACCCATATAATGCATATGTCTGTACCAGACCATGATGGGATACCCTGTGTATTAATATTGCCAGTGCAATGCAGTACTGTCCACACACTGCAAGTCCCAGCATCATCCCAACCCCATACTTTACACAATCTGATCCCACAAGTTGGGAGCATCCCTGGCTCCTGGGACACCTAACCTTATCAGTCACTCACCTGAGGGACCAGGCCCTTTTGGGGGCTCCATCCAGATAGTGAATCAGGGGTTCCACCCTCCTTGTGTTGAGCAGGAAGAGATGGGGCATAGGGCAGCATCAGATGCAGCCTCCTCCCTGCAGCAGGCAGCAGGCTGCAGGATCTGCACCACAGACACACATCCCCAGCCTCAGAGCCTCCCTGATAAGTGAGCCTTGCATTGCAAATGAGCAGACAAGAGGCAGTGAGAGGGGAGGGCTGGGATGTGTCTCAGGGTGTCAGAGCTGGAGCCTGTGTGTGATGTAGGAGGCCACTGGCATGGAGCCCAGACTGGTGAGGCTGGCTGAGGATGTCATCCCCATCAGAGCAGATGCTGCAGGTCCTTGCACACAGAATACCTGACTATAAGCTGCACCTTGTGGCCTGTGCACTGTCCACCTACATTAATCCTTAAAATTCCATATATTCATTTATTATGGGGAAAGCTGGATTATCACCAGTATGACAGCTGTTACTTGTGGGGTATGTTATATATTACTTCATGGCTTTTAATGTGCGAATCATAGTCTGGGAAAGCTGGGTGACAACCAATAGAGCCATAATTGCATGTGGGATATATCACATATTGGTTTATGGCTTATAATGTACCAATCAGGGTCTGAGAAAGCTGGGTGACAGCCAATAGACCCATCATTGAATGTGTGATATATCACATAATGTGCCAATCAGGATCTTGCAAAGCTGAGTGACAGCTAATAGAATAGTTATTGCATGTTGGTTATATTTCATATTGCTTATTATTTTTCCAGTCAGGGTCTCAGAAAGCTGGATGACCGCTAATAGAACAGTTATTGCATGTGAGATATATAATGTAATACCTCATGGCTTATAATGCGCCAATCATGGTCTCGAAAAGCTGGGTCACGGCTAATAGAACAGTTATTAAATTTTATATATATCATGTAATGCCTCATGGCTTATATTGTGCCATTCATGGTCTAGGAAAGCTGGGTGACAACCATTAGCATGTGGGATATATAATGGCATATCATGTGCCATCTGGGAAAGTTGGCATATACAGGGGTTGTCACCCAGCTTTTCCAGACAGCACATAGGCTCATCTGACTGCTTATGAAGCAATATATCCATTACTGGTCAAGTATCACTAATAATCCCTTTGATGGCGACAATGGCAGCCATACTAGTTGTCATACAGCTTTACCAGAAATAAATAAAACAAAAAAATTGGGAAAATGGGAATTTGATAATAACAAAACCCCCCATACCATTCACCTCTGGTAAAGGAGTCGAGTCTTGGCACTCGGAGATGCCCGCAGCGCTGAGAAAGGACATTAGTCAAAGATATGACGGCTCAATTTCTTTCCAAAACAGAGGACGTTCTGTTTTTTTGGTTGAGTTTTGATTACAGGTACTATAGGCGTAATAGTGGGCACCGTGCCCCTCCAGTGGCCGGCCAGGGTGTGGGCGAAGTGCTGTGGGGGGTATCGATCTCTTCTTGGTGCAGGGGATTATCTGGAGATCCAGTTTTTTTGCTTTTTCTACAAGACACAATATACGGAACGTAATGTAAGAGTGAAAAAATAAAATAAAAAAATGTCTTCAGTGAAAAAATATCACCATAGTGTCGCCAAACAGGACTGCCATACTGCGCCCATACCAGTAGACAACTTTCTATCAGCAGTAACTATGACATGGTTATTATAGTAGGGTCATAAAATGGAAATAGGGTCACAGAAGCCCCTATATTGTGCACGCCCCAGTCCAAATGGTTATGGGGTAGCCGAAACCCCTATATTGTGAACTCCCCAGTACAAATGGTTATGGGGTAGCCGAAGCCCCTATATTGTGAACTCCCCAGTACAAATGGTTATGGGGTAGCAGAAGCTCCTTTGTTGTAGACGCTCCAGTAGAAATGGTTATGGGGTAACAGAAGCCCCTATATTGTGGTCGCCCCAGTACAAATGGTTAAGGGGCAGCAGAAGCCCCTATATTGTGGATGCCCCAATACAAATGCTTGTGGGGTAGTAGAAGCCCCTATATTGTGGACGACCCAGTACAAATGGTTAAGGGGCAGCAGAAGCCCCTATATTGTGGACTCCCCAGTACAAATGGTTAAGGTGCCGCAGAAGCCCCTGTATTGTGGATGCCCCAATACAAATGGTTGTGGGGTAGTAGAAGCCCCTATATTGTGGACGACCCAGTACAAATGGTTATAGGGCAGCAGAAGCCCCTGTATTGTGGATGCCCCAATACAAATGGTTGTGGGGTAGTAGAAGCCCCTATATTGTGGACTCCCCAGTACAAATGGTTAAGGGGCAGCAGAAGCCCCTGTATTGTGGATGCCCCAATACAAATGGTTGTGGGGTAGTAGAAGCCCCTATATTGTGGACGACCCAGTACAAATTGGTTATAGGGCAGCAGAAGCCCCTGTATTGTGGATGCCCCAATACAAAAGGTTGTGGGGTAGTAGAAGCCCCTATATTGTGGACGACCCAGTACAAATTGGTTATAGGGCAGCAGAAGCCCCTGTATTGTGGATGCCCCAATACAAATGGTTGTGGGGTAGTAGAAGCCCCTATATTGTGGACGCCTCAGTACAAATGGTTAAGGGGCAGCAGAAGCCCTTGTATTGTGGATGCCCCAATACAAATGGTTGTGGGGTAGTAGAAGCCCCTATATTGTGGACGACCCAGTACAAATTGGTTATAGGGCAGCAGAAGCCCCTGTATTGTGGATGCCCCAATACAAATGGTTGTGGGGTAGTAGAAGCCCCTATATTGTGGACGCCCCAGTCCAAATGGTTATGGGGTAGCCGAAGCCCCTATATTGTGAACTCCCCAGTACAAATGATTATGGGGTAGCCGAAGCCCCTATATTGTGAACTCCCCAGTACAAATGGTTATGGGGTAGCAGAAGCCCCTTTGTTGTAGACGCTCCAGTAGAAATGGTTATGGGGTAACAGAAGCCCCTATATTGTGGTCGCCCCAGTACAAATGGTTAAGGGGCAGCAGAAGCCCCTATATTGTGGCTGCCCCAATACAAATGCTTGTGGGGTAGTAGAAGCCCCTATATTGTGGACGACCCAGTACAAATGGTTAAGGGGCAGCAGAAGCCCCTATATTGTGGACTCCCCAGTACAAATGGTTAAGGGGCAGCAGAAGCCCCTGTATTGTGGATGCCCCAATACAAATGGTTGTGGGGTAGTAGAAGCCCCTATATTGTGGACGACCCAGTACAAATGGTTATAGGGCAGCAGAAGCCCCTGTATTGTGGATGCCCCAATACAAATGGTTGTGGGGTAGGAGAAGCCCCTATATTGTGGACTCCCCAGTACAAATGGTTAAGGGGCAGCAGAAGCCCCTGTATTGTGGATGCCCCAATACAAATGGTTGTGGGGTAGTAGAAGCCCCTATATTGTGGACGACCCAGTACAAATTGGTTATAGGGCAGCAGAAGCCCCTGTATTGTGGATGCCCCAATACAAATGGTTGTGGGGTAGTAGAAGCCCCTATATTGTGGACGACCCAGTACAAATTGGTTATAGGGCAGCAGAAGCCCCTATATTGTGGATGCCCCAATACAAATGGTTGTGGGGTAGTAGAAGCCCCTATATTGTGGACGCCTCAGTACAAATGGTTAAGGGGCAGCAGAAGCCCCTGTATTGTGGATGCCCCAATACAAATGGTTGTGGGGTAGTAGAAGCCCCTATATTGTGGACGAACCATTACAAATGGTTATAGGGCAGAAAGAAGCCCCTGTATTGTGGATGCCCCAATACAAATGGTTGTGGGGTAGTAGAAGCCCCTATATTGTGGACTCCCCAGTACAAATGGTTAAGGGGCAGCAGAAGCCCCTGTATTGTGGATGCCCCAATACAAATGGTTGTGGGGTAGTAGAAGCCCCTATATTGTGGATGACCCAGTACAAATTGGTTATAGGGCAGCAGAAGCCCCTGTATTGTGGATGCCCCAATACAAATGGTTGTGGGGTAGTAGAAGCCACTATATTGTGGACGCCTCAGTACAAATGGTTATGGGGTAACAGAAGCCCCCGATATTGTGAATGACCCAGTACAAATGGATATGGGGTAACAGAAGCCCCCGATATTGTGAATGACCCAGTACAAATGGATATGGGGTAACAGAAGCCCCCGATATTGTGGACAATCCAGTAAAATCATCTTATTTCCCCCCTTTTATAATCTGGATAAGTTCGATAGTGTTTGAACTTGCTGATGGCTGGCATCAGTATCAGACAAGCTTGCGGCGATGCCAGGACCCACTGGGCTTTGGTGGCACACGATGATCTGAATAATTGGATAAACATGCGTTATACTGTCGAGCCCATGGGTGAGGTAGACGAGGAGGTCACTGTGCCATCCGAAGGCCACCATAATCCTGGAGTTGGCACTGAGCAAGTGGGAGCCGTGTATTATGCCACTGCTAAACCTGGCACATACAGGGGATGTCAGCGTCATGTGAACATGGCCCTACAGACTGGGTAGGCGGCAGTATAAAGAGATCAGCTACCCCCTCTAATGTGATGCCAGCGATCTGATGCCCGGGCAGATGTGTTTTCTATGGAAAGGAGGAATAATTGAACGCTCTGCTGCAGGAGGGGTTCTGGGAATTAGGAGTCTGATCACACATTGTCACAAGCATCAGCTGCACAAGGAGAGGTGTGAGCTGACAATTCATCACCATAGTCATCACCTGATTTTCTGCCGCCATGGCATGATTTAACGCCTTCACTGCTGGGGGGTGAAGGTCAAAATGGGGCCTTGGATGAAGCCTATGCTTGCAACCGAGGGTTACATGTCACATGCATTGGCCTATGTTGCGAAGCCATTGCAAACAATACAGTTCCTTGGTCAAGCACATAGGCCTAAATGTGCGCCATTTATATGTGCAGGGTGCACGGTAGGTCACCATTACAGTGCTGGGCATCAGTGGGCTGCAGGGTGAACCCTAAGCGGAGAGATGAGCGCCATTACTAATGACATTTAAGAATCCCTTTAATTTTTTTTTGAGCTAAGACAGATGCAATAAAAATTCTCATCAGCGAATAAGGAGTTAAGAAAAGAAAGGCGATTAATGTAATCCAGATAAAACCACAAAAACATGCACTCAAGTGTGGGGTGCAGCACACAAGCATCCCATAAGCAAAGCATCACAGAAGCTAAGCATCCAGCAAAACGGCAGTTATACATGGCAGTTAATCAGGGCAGGAGTCAGGTAACCCACACTTTGCTCTCCCCTTTAACCATGTGCTTTATTTTTATCCTCCTGTGTTCCCTTGCCATCCACATTCACCACCCTATTCCCCCTCCATCACGACTCATACACATCAGCCCCTCTATACTTCCCTTTCCCATGTACAGCTTCCATGCACTCCTCACCTTCCTGAGAAACCTCAGCCCATCTTGCCCAAACACATCGCAGAAAAAAACTACTTACAATTCCAACAACTATTTGCTCTTTATCTTCGTACTTCTACTGATTTCAGGGGACATCTCCCCCCAGCCCTGGTCCACCATACCCCAACCTCAACCCCTACCCTACCTCATATCGAAACCATAGTCTTATTAACATTACCTGCATTCCCTCATCTCCATCTTTTAATTGTGCCCTCTGGAATCCACGGTCTGCTTGTAACAAGCTTCCTTTCCTACACAACTACTTTCTGAACAACTCTCTTAATCTGTTGTCCCTCACTGAAACCTGGATTCAGGATTCTGACACTGTCTCTCCTGCTGCCATTTCCGACGGTGGCTTACAATTCTCTCACTCCCCGAGACCCACAAACAGACATGGTGGTGGAGTCGGCATACTCCTGTCCCCACAATGCACTTTCCAGGTCATCCCCCCCCAGTTCCATCACTCTTATTCCCTTCTTTTGAGGTCCACACCATCAGGCTCTTCCGTCCCCTCTCCCTCAGGGTAGTGGTCATATACCGGCCCCCAGGCTCACCCACCCACTTCCTTGACCACTTTTCAGCCTGGCTGCCGCACTTCATGTCCTCAGAACTTCCAACCCTCAACCTGGGAGACTTCAACATCCCCATTAACAGCCCTACTTCAACATCTGCATCTCAGCTTCTATCACTAACCACCTCTCTAGGCCTCTCACAGCTTTCAACCTCTGAGACACACAAGGACGGTAACACCCTTGATCTGGTCTTCGGCCGGCTCTGTTCAATCTCCCACCTAAATAACTCACCGCTTCCACTTTCTGACCACAACATTCTCTTTCACACTCACAAATCCTCGCCCACCCCAGCTCACTCCTACCTACCACACAGTCAGAAATCTACAAGCCATTTACCCTCAGACACTTTCAGATTCCCTACACTCATCACTGTCCCCTATCTCCTCTTTTTCCTGTCCTAATCTGGCTGTTCATCACTACAATGACACTCTTAGAAGCACCCTTGTCCAAGTAGCTCCCCTCACCCTCAGAACCTCCAAACACAGAGTAAAACAGCCCTGGCTCACATCACAAACTCAACTTCTCCAGCGATGCTCTAGGAGTGCTGAACGCCTATGGAGAAAAACCCGCACACCAGAAGACTTCATCCACTTCAAATTTATGTTAAGAACCTATAACGCTGCCCTTCACCTCGCCAAACAGACCTACTTCACCACCCTGATCTCCTCACTAGCCAACAACCCCAAGAAACTTTTTGACACTTTTCACTCCCTCCTCAGGCCAAAAGCACAAGCCCCTATCACAGACATTTGTGCTGATGACCTGGCCTCCCACTTTACAGAAAAAATAGATAATATCCGTCAAGATATCAGCTCCCAACCACCAAGTGCTGCATCTCCCCTGGCTCACTTTCCACATTTGATCCCATCACAGAAGAAGTCTCCAGACTCCTCTCTTCTTCTCCTCCGACTACATGCACTACCGACTCCATGCCCTCACATCTCCTCCAGTCTCTCTCTCCAGTCGTCACAACCTACCTAACTACAATCTTTAATCTCTCCCTCTCCTCGGGCATTTTCCATCCTCCTTCAAACACGCCATTGTTGCTCCATTACTAAAGAAACCCGCTCTCGACCCATCCTGCACAAACAACTACAGACCAGTCTCCAATCTCCCCTTCATCTCTAAACTTTTGGAACGCCTTATTTACTCCCGCCTTACCCGTTACCTCTCCACTCACTCCCTTCTAGACACTTCACAGTACGGCTTCCGCCCCCTACATTCGAATGAAACTGCACTCATCAAAGTGACCAATGACCTTCTGACAGCAAAACGTAACGGTGACCACTCTCTGCTCATTCTTCTTGACCTATCTTCAGCTTTCGATACTGTTGACCACCATCTCCTACTCTCTAGGCTCCAGTCACTAGGCATTAAGGACACTGCACTCTCCTGGTTCTCTTCCTATCTCTCTGACCGCTCCTTCAGTGTTTTGTTCTTTGGCTCCACGTCATCTCCTCTTCCTCTTGCTGTCGGGGTACCTCAGGGCTCAGTCCTTGGTCCCCTTCTTTTCTCTCTCTACACGGTCCCAATTGGACAGACCATCAGCAGATTTGGCTTTCAGTACCATCTTTATGCTGATGACACACAACTATATACGTCTTCCCCCGACCTTACCCCCGCTGTACTACAGAACGCCAGTGACTCTGTCCGCAGTCTCCAATATCATGTCCTCTCTCTATCTGAAACTCAACCTCTCTAAAACTGAACTTCTTCTGCTCCCGCCTTCTACTAACCTCCCTAAATCTGACATTTCCCTCTCCGTGGGTGGTACCACAATAACACCCCGGCAGCAGGCGCGCTGTCTGGGTGTTATGTTTGACACCAATCTCTCCTTCACATCCCATATACAATCTCTTGCCCGCTCTTGCCGCTTACACCTAAAGAACATCTCTAGAATCCGCCCTTTTCTCACTATGGAAACAACAAAAACCCTCACTGTTGCATTGATCCACTCCCGCCTGGATTACTGCAACGCTCTATTAATTGGCCTTCCCGTCACTCGACTATCCCCTCTCCAGTCCATACTTAATGCAGCGGCCAGGATCATCCATCTGGCTAATCGGTACTCGGACGCATCCGCTCTTCGCCAGTCCTTACATTGGCTGCCCATTCATTATAGGATCCAATTCAAAGTACTTGTTCTCACCCACAAAGCTCTCCACAGTGCGGCACCCCCTTACATCTCTTCCCTCATTTCTGTCTATCGGCCTAGCCGATCGCTGCGCTCTGCAAACTACTTTCGACTAACCTCTGCTCTAGTCCGTACCTCCCACTCCCGACTCCAAGACTTCTCCCTTGCTGCTCCTATCCTCTGGAATGCTCTACCCCAAGAAATCAGGACTATCCACAATTTGCATAGTTTTAGGCGCTCCCTCAAAACACACTTGTTCAGAGCGGCCTATCACGTTCACTAATCAAAGTCATTCTATGTGTAAGTGTGCGTGTGTAGCCCATTCACTATCTCCATCCATCCTTCACTCCCTCAAGATGGCTGGACCTTCATTGTAAATATACAATTGTAAATACTTTGTATCTCCCTCATCTCATTGTAGATTGTAAGCTCTCACGAGCAGCGTCGTCTTATTTTGTCTTATTTTGCTTTAATTATTGTATTGTTAATGTTGTTACTTATGACTTGTGTTTTGAAACTGTTAAACTGTAAAGCGCTGCGGAATATGTTGGCGCTATATAAATAAAAATTATTATTATTATTATTATTATTATTAAAAACTGTAAGAGGAAAAGTGGAGTAATCGTCTATTCCAAATATGTCTCTACCCGGCTGGGGCTCTGCCAGGCTCAGAAGCCAGAAATCCTGCCATGTGTCTGTATTAATTAAAGGGGAAGTCAGGGCGCTATGACTTATTCATCAGAGGAAGGAGCATTTAAAAATAGCGTAATCCTCTCTGCCCTCGTAACTCTTTGGTGTCACTTTCAGGGGAAGCTGTGAAAGCGGATGATCAGCTGTGAGATGTTCTCTTCTCATCTCTGCGTCTGAAAAATGCTCATAAAATCCAGCACAGATCAAAGATTAGATTGTAAATCGGCAGACGGTTGGCACCAATGGTCTCCTGAATGTTCATGGCTTCATGCATCCTAGACCATTGACACCTCTTCGCTTTCGATGTTTCCGCCTCGATTTTCCAGAGCTATCACTTAATTTTTGGTCGATACAAGCTGTAGTATGTATTGGTACCATTTTGAGGTCCATACAACTTTCTGACCTCTTTTTTTATTTTATTTTTTTAATATTGCACAATGTATTGTAAGGTCACCAATCTCCATGAAGCCAGGACACATGATGACTGTAGCGCCAGCGCCAGGTCCCGCTTCCCCGCAGGTGTCCTGCCAGAATCCCCGCTCCCAGTCCTCTCTCCGCTACCTGGCCTCTGTCCCTGGGTCCACGGGCTCCCCTCCTGCTGATGCTTCCTGGCGCGCAGTTGGCAGGTCTCCGGGCATGGCTCTGAGAGTGCGCGCATTCCCAGTTTCTTAAAGAGGCAGCGCGCCTTTTCGAAATATGGACTGAACCAATGACTGAATACTTGACACTATTTCTGTCACCTCTGGCCTACAAAGGTGCCTGAGCAATAAGTGTTTCCTGTTGCTGTACTCAGGTTCCCTGTGCTTTTTTGCCAGTGTCGCTCCAGTATCCTGTCAGTATCCGGCTAATCCTGTTTGTCTCTTCAGAGTGCCTGCCACGCTTCTCTACGTCACCTAGGACGACGCCAGAGCTTCCTACACCAGTTCCTACCCGCTCCGACTCGTTACCTGTTTCTGCCGCTTGCCGTCTGCCAACATCTTTTGCCACTTCCTGTTCCTTCTGTCCCCTGGCAGAACATTGCTATGGACTTCATTATGGATCTCCCCGTCTCCTCTTGCTGTTCCGTTATCTGGGTTGTGGTGGATGGCTTTTCGAAAATGGCTCACTTTGTTCCTCTGTCTGGTCTGCCGTCTGCTCCTAAGCTTGCCGACTACTTCATTCAGCATATTTTCCGCCTTCATGGGTTTCCTCTCCACATTGTGTCCAACCGGGGTGTCCAGTTCACTTCGAAGTTTTGGAGGGCGATCTGCAAACTAATGAAAGTGGAGCTGGAATTTTCTTCTGCTTATCATCCTCAATCCAACGGGCAGGTGGAGAGGACCAATCAATCGTGTCCGGGTTCCTGCGTTATTTCATCAACGTGCATCATAATAACCCTAAGTTACTACCATGAGTGTAGTTCTCCAACAATAATCATGTAAGTGAGTTCTCTGCTAAGTCTTCCTTCCAGATTGTGTTTGGACTCCAACCCGGAATCCTTCTTCCTATCTCTAGGTCTTTGGGCATTCCTGCAGCTGACACCTTTTCTGAAGAATTCTGTGTGGAGAGATTCCAAGACCACTCTAGAGAGCCTTGCAGCGTATGAAGAAACATGCTGACAAAAGACATCTGGATGCCCTGACCTTTCGGCCTGGGGATAAAGTGTGGCTCTACTCCAAGTACATCCGTCTGAAGGTGCCATCCTACAAACTGGGTCCTCGCTTCATTGGTCCCTTTGAAATCTTGAAACAAATTAATGCAGTCTCGTATAAGTTAAAATTAACTGCTTCTTTGTGTGTGCCTAATTCTTTTCATGTTACCCTGCTCAAACCGGTAATCTTGAGCTCTTTCTTTAAGGACCCGGGCACCACTCCTGATCCTGTCAGCGAGGAGGATGTCTTTAAGGTAGAGAATATTTTCCTCTTCGCCACGACAGCACCCACTGAGAGAGGGGATCCGCCCCCGGAACAGGAAACCTACAGAGAGATAAATGGGGCGGTCCCCCTCGCTCCCTCAGTTTTGGTTTCCTGTTCCTGGAAAGGAACCCACAGAAGAGGATTCCTGGTCTGGTAGCCGCCTGCGTGCAGAATATGAGCAGCAGGGGCCCCAGGACTGGAGGCAGCGTCGGGCGGAGAGGTGTATTCCCCCCCCAGAGCTGGTAATGCAGGTGAGGCCGGAGGTGACAGTGGTGCCAAGGCTCACTGGGGGGGGGGGGGGGGGACACATGGCTATACCCCCCCCGAGGGGGCAGGCGCATTACAAATACCATTTGGGCCACGCGCCCCCCCCCTCCCCCGAAAGGCAGAAGAGCTCGAGCGTTCGTGCTGAGCAGCGCCACCGGGAGTCATACCTGCGGCAGGGGTTAATGTGAGGAGGACCCCGTGCGTTGATGGCGGGGCGCAGAGGCGCGGTGGGCATCGCCGGCCGCATCACTAATCGCTGTGACCGAGCGTTCCCCAGGAGAGGCAACCCGGAAGTGGTAGAGGACTTCCGGGGTCAGGACAGGAGGCAGAGACCGCGCATGCGCAGAACAGGGGAACAAAAAAAAAAAAAAAAAAAAAAGAGGAGCAGCTATAGCAAAGGCTTTAGAAGGAAGCCACAGACACAGCGCTAGTGCGCAGTCATGTCGTCCTTAGATGACCCAGCTTCGCTCCCGTTAGGTCAGCCAGTGGAATCCCCACATGGCAGTAGACAGAGCAGTGCTACAAGGAGAAGCAGTAGCACCAGAAAAAGTGGCAGCTCCAGGAAGGAATCTAGTGGACCTTCCAGGCAAGAGGAGCCCTTAGAGAAAAAGCGCAAAGAAAAGAAGTCGTCCCATGCCTCGCCTCAGCCTGGGTCGCGGACCCCGCACCCGGTAGTTTACTGACGAAACTCACGGGTGAGTGTTTTGTGGTCAGAATACATAATTGATGGCCTTCTCTTTCTGGTCCATACCCCCTTTAGGCTAAAAGAACGGAGAAGGCGAAACATAGAGAGTGTGCCTTATGTTCTCAGCCCCTCCCAGACGGCCACCCTAAGAGATTATGCCAATCATGTATTGAGGAGGCCTTACAGGAGGAGTCCTCACGAAAGAAGGAGGATATCCGGGCAATGATAAGAGAGGAGCTACGGGCCTTAGGCGGTTCCAGTAGTTTGGGGGGTCACTCCTCCGTGAGAGAAATATGTTCGCCAAGAGGAGGAGCCTCGCTGGCGTCAAAGTCGCCGTCAGAAACCGGGGAACTAGATTCCGATAAGTCCCTGGAATACCTTTCCTCAGAGGACGAGGACCAAACGTGTTTCCCCACGGACAGTGTCAGTAATTTAGTGAAGTCTGTCCGAAATACCATGGGGTTGCCAGAGAGTAAGGACCCCAAGACCCCCCCCACAAGACATAATGTTTGCAGGCATCTCCCGTAGAAAAGTCCGGGCATTCCCAGTGGTCCCAGCTGTTAAAGAGCTAGTTAAAAGGGAGTGGGAAAAACAAGGTCAGAGAACCTCCCTCCCCTTAACGTCAAAGCGTAAGTACCCCTTTGACGATGAGGAGTTAACAGCCTGGTCGAGAGCCCCCAAGGTGGATGCGGCAGTGGCCTCTACCTCTCGTAGATCCTCTCTGCCGGTAGAGGATTCGGGAACTTTGGCTGATTCTTTGGATCGTAAAACCGATACATTCCTTAAAAGATCTTGGGAAGCATGTACAGCAGCCTTTAAGCCCGCAATAGCAGCCACGTGCACGGCAAGATCAATGTTGGTGTGGCTGAATGACTTAGAGGACAATATTAAGAATGGAGTAGCTAGGAATAGACTCCTTTCCTCTATGCCCCTCATTAAGGGAGCAGCGGCCTTCCTCTCCGACTCCTCCGCGGACTCTCTCCGGTTGTCGGCTAGAGCAGCAGGACTGACCAATGCAGACAGGCGGGCCTTATGGTTGAAGGGGTGGAAAGGAGACACACAAACAAAGACTAGACTGTGTGCTATACCCTGCCAGGGTAAGTACTTGTTTGGCACGGAACTGGATGAGATTTTGACAAAAGCGGGGGAGAGGAAGAAGGGTTTTCCTAACCCGTATGTTCCGTTTAACAGGAGGGCCTACAGGAAGCCGGCGTTTGGTAAAAAGAAGGACTTTAGACCCCAGGACCGCTGGGGAAATAAAGACCCCAAACAAAGGGGCAACCTATTCGGGAAACGTCCCTTCAGGGGAGACAGATCCCGATAAAACCATTATACCGGTAGGTGGCAGGCTATTAAAATTCAGCCGCCAATGGGAGAAGGTGACATCAAACCCATGGGCCATAAATATTGTGTCATCAGGCCTAAAATTAGAATTTGTTCGGCATCCACCGAACTCCTTCCTATTGACTTCTATGAAGTCCCGGACACAGCAGGAAGCGTTGGAGATGGAGATTGCAGTACTGCTAACTAAGCAGGTCCTAGTAGAGGTCCCAGAGGACGAAATAGGAATGGGCTTTTATTCTCCTCTATTTTTAGTCCCAAAACCAGATGTCTCTTACAGGACTATAATACATTTAAAGAAGCTTAATACCTTCTTAAGGCTGAGGTCGTTTAAAATGGAGTCGATAAAGTCTGCAATAAAGCTTTTGTTCCCCAGGTGTTATATGGCAGTCTTGGACCTAAAGGACGCCTATTACCATCTCCCCATATATCGTGGGCACCAGAGGTTCCTGCGGGTAGCAGTCTGGTTCAAAGGTCGGATTCAGCATTTCCAGTTTGCGGCAATGCCATTCGGGCTATCCATGGCTCCTCGGGTATTTACAAAATTGATGCTGGAGGTGATGTCGTATGTAAGGCTGAATGACACCCTAGTTGTCCCTTACTTAGACGACCTACTCATAGTGGGGAAGTCTGTTTCACAGTGCGAAGCCAGAATAGCTAAGATTATCTCATCCCTAAAAACACTAGGCTGGCTAATTAACTGGGAGAAATCCAGGCTAGAACCAGTAACCTGTCAGAGGTTTCTAGGCCTGCAAGTAGACTCCGTAACTGAGGAATGTTTTCTGCCACACGCCAAAGTGATAGCCATAGTCGATAAGATACGGAATACTACAGGAAGACCCGTAATATCATTGAGACAGGGTATGTCCTTGCTGGGGTTCCTGATATCATGCATTCCAGCAGTGCAATGGGCCCAGTTCCACTCCAGAGAACTACAGTGGGCTATTCTGCAGGAAACAGACTGCAGGGGCGGTTGGAGGGGAAGATGTCCCTATCGCCCGAGGTGGTTGAATCCCTAAAATGGTGGTTAAATCCTTCCAATTTATCGAAGGGAGTGCAATGGTGGGTGAATCCCTCCAAAATACTCACCACGGATGCCAGCCCCTTAGGTTGGGGGGCCCATCTAGAGGAGCACATGGTACAAGACTGGTGGCGTAATGATGAAATAGAGACCTCCTCTAATGTAAAGGAGCTAACAGCGATTTTCTATGCGATATCTCATTTTCTCCCGCAGTTAAGGGGCGCCCACGTAAGAATCCAGACAGACAATACCACCGCAGTGGCCTATATAAACCGGCAAGGAGGCACGCGGTCGGTGCCACTGATGTCTATCGCGGGAAAGATCATAGAATTGGCCGAGGTACATCTTCTCTCCTTGTCAGCACTCCATATAAGAGGAGTAGACAACTCCCGAGCAGACTATCTCAGTCGCCAGGCCCTATATCAGGGCGAGTGGGTCCTCAGCAGGCACGTCTTTGAAATGATAGCGTCAGAATGGGGCAGACCAGAGATAGACCTATTCGCGACCAGAGCCAACAGGCGCGTAAGAAGGTTTGCTTCACTCTACAGGTCAGACGACCCAGACATTCTAGATGCCCTCCAAGCACCCTGGACATTCCAGCTAGCCTATGCCTTCCCTCCAATGGTTCTACTACCAACAGTAGTCAGGAAGATAAGACAGGAGAGAGCAAGGGTCATCTTGATAGCCCCTTTTTGGCCAAAAAGACCGTGGTTTTCATGGCTGAGAGCCATGTCAGTAACCGACCCGTGGATCCTGCCGCTGCACCAGAATCTTCTCTCGCAGGGACCCTGCTACCATCCACAGGCCAAAGCCCTGCACCTAGCGGCCTGGAATTTGAAAGGGAGCTACTGAGGCAGAGAGGTTTCTCAAAGAACCTAATCAATACCCTGCTACAAAGTAGGAAGGAGTCCACAACAAAAATATATGCTAAAGTGTGGAGGAAGTTCCTGGCCTTTCACCCAGCAAAACTAGTCGGTGAAGTACCCATTACGGCCATTCTAGAATTTCTGCAAAGAGGCCGAGAATTAAGGCTCTCGGTAAGCACTCTAAAGGTCCACGTGTCAGCCCTAGGAGCCCTATTTAACTATAACGTGGCAGCGAATAGATGGGTGACCCGTTTCATCTCAGCTTGCCAACGCTCAGAACCGGTGCATATTCCTCACCTACCAGCATGGAACCTTACTCTAGTTTTGGATGCTTTCACTCAGGCACCATTTGAGCCCTTAAGCTCAGCATCAATGAAGTGCCTCTCATTAAAAACTGCTATGCTAGTAGCCTTAGTATCAGCTAGAAGAGTGAGTGATCTTCACGCTCTATCAGTAGACCCTCCGTTCCTGTCAATAACACGAGACAGTCTGATTTTAAAGACAGACCCGTCCTACCTTCCAAAACGGGCAACTAAATTTCATAGATCTCAGGAGATATACCTACCTTCCTTCTATGAGAACCCGTCAACACAGGACGAGGTGAAATATCACACTTTAGATGTGAAAAGAGCGGTGCTAGCCTACCTAGATAGGACCAGTCCCTGGAGGCAGAGTAGGTCTCTTTTTGTCTCCTTCCAGGGTAACAGGAAGGGGTCTGCAGTTACATCAGGCACAATATCCAGATGGATTAGAGATGCGATCACAATGGCATATTTGGCAAAAGGAGAAGACCCTCCACTGGGGATTAAGGCGCACTCTACTAGAGCCATATCATCCTCCTGGGCCGAGAGGGCGAACGTCCCAATTGAACAAATATGTAAGGCTGCAACCTGGTCTTCTCCGTCTACCTTTTATAGTCACTATAGACTAGATTTGTCCTCTACCGAGGATCTAACTTTTGGTAGATCAGTCCTTAACACGGTGTGCCCTCCCAAGTGATTATCTCTGGAAATCTCTCAGTGGGTGCTGTCGTGGCGAAGAGGAAAAACCGGATTACTTACCGGTAATACTCTTTTGTAGAGTCCACGACAGCACCCGCTCACTTCCCTCCCGTAAGAATTTTTCACACATGGGTCTCCTTGGTGGTGGAGATTATGAGTTAAGTTAGATATGTGATTAAACTTAGTAAGCATAAAACTACATAGGGGTAAGATAGATGAATCGCCCAAACAAATTGACTAAAACATGTATGGCGGTTCCTCCGTTGTTCTCGGTAGCACAAACTGAGGGAGCGAGGGGGACCGCCCCATTTATCTCTCTGTAGGTTTCCTGTTCCGGGGGCGGATCCCCTCTCTCAGTGGGTGCTGTCGTGGACTCTACAAAAGAGTATTACCGGTAAGTAATCCGGTTTTTGGCCACAAAAAGGGTAAGGGGAAACACCTTTTTCTTAGTGGATTGGAAGGGCTTCGGCCCTGAGGAGAGGTCGTGGGAGCCCAAAGAGAATATCCAGGCCCCTCTCCTACTGGAGAGATTTTTTGCAGGCTTAAAAAAGAGGGGGGGGGGCGTAAAGGGAGGGTACTGGAGCGCCAGCACCCTGTCCGGCTTTCCCACAGAATCCCCGCTCTCGGTCCGCTCTCTGCTACCTGGCCTCTGTCCCTGGGTCCACGGGCTCCCCTCCTGCTTCTGCTTCCTGGCGCTCGGTTGGCAGGTCTCCGGGCATGGCTCAGAGAGCGTGCGCACTCCTGTTCTCTTGGAGACAGTGCGCCTTTTTCAAAATATGGTCTGAACCAATGACTGAATAGTTTATACTTTTTCTAGCACCTCTGCCCTAGAGGAGGTGCCTGAGCAACAAGTGTTTCCTGTTGCTGTACTCAGGTTCTCTGTGCTTTTGTGCCAGTATCCCATCAGTATCCTGCTAATTCTGTTTGTCTCTTCAGAGTGCCTGCCGCGCTTCTCTATATCACCTAGGACGACGCCAGAGCTTCCTGCACCAGTTCCTACCTCGTCACTTGTTTCTGCTGCTTGCCGTCTGCCGAATTCACGGCTACCTGTAACACCTGTCAGTCCGCCTGTTCCGCTGGGTCAACTTCCATCTTATCGGGGTCTAACTGGAGGTAGCACCTGCGTCCCTCGGGCATTCCAATCCGACTCTGTTCGAGGGGTCTTACTACGGGTGTCTGGGGATCGCATAGGCACGCCTCCTTCAGAGCCCCCGGTCCGTGGTTCCACAAAAATTGCAATAAACGAATCTACACTGCAACACCTCTGCCTCTGTTTCCATTTGTTACAATGACCAACATAGGCTTCCCAACATGGCAGATGCCGGGGTCTTTACTAGGCCTTTGGCACTCTTTTTCCAGCCTCTGCTCTCACAATAGACAGTAGCATCTGTAAACAGGTAAGTTAATGCAACAGAGCATTATTAGCGCACTATTGCTCTGCTGTTGCAAGAGAACGACTCTTATCGTCGGGTGTCTTGAACTTAATACCTCGACCACAAGTGTAAGTGTACGCCGTAGTTACTCTGTTCTTCACTCAGACGTGGTTTCTCTTTTCTTCACTAGGTTTCTCACTCGAATCTGGTTACTCTGTTCTTCACTCCGTTCTTCACTCAGATCTGGTTACTCGGTTCTTCACCTAGATCTGGTTACTTGGTTCTTCACTCAAATCTGGTTTCTCGGTTGTTCACATAGATCTGGTTACTTGCTTCTTCACTTGGCTCCTCACTTGGATCGGATTACTCGGTTCTTCACCTAGATCTTGTTACTCGGTTCTTCGCTCGGTTCCTCACAAGGATCTGGTTTCTCGGTTTCTCACTTGGATCTGGTTACTTGGTTCCTCACGCACATCTGGTCACTCAGCTCCGCACTCGGATCTGGTCACTCATAATGGCGTCTATAAGCCAACGCCGCTGCACCGCACATCTATCCTGCTACAGGTCCAGGTAGCGACTCCTTCGTGGCCTTCTTTAATAACTGCCCCAGCTGATGTGGTATTTCCTCCAATCTCTTCCCCTCAGGACCCATGTGTTTTACTCTACAGTTTCATCCGATGCTATTCTTGCTACTTTTTCTTGTCCAATAGACCAGCAGATTGCGTTGCCTGCTTGCAGCCCTACACTCTATGAAGCCTCAAACCGTGAAAATCTCTCATTGTACACATGTCCTTCCATCTAAGGGGTTAAACGGCTGCAATGCATACTATTCTTGTGGCATCCTAGGGCTGCCCATTATTTAATACCTCATTACACCCTTTTTTGCATACAAGAAAAAAAAATGGACTGCTTTTCATCATCGAGCTGGATCCAATCTTCATCAAGCTTTGGTAGAATATTAGTTTTTACCATCAGTATGGCATGCAAAAAAAACAACAACAAATGTCTGAATAAGGACTTGGATGTTAAAAAAAAAAAAATAAAAATAAATGTGTGCCTATATATATATATATATATATATATATATATATATAAATAAAGGAATAAAAATAAAAGGGACAGAAAACTGGTATTGCTGTGGCCATAAGAACCTGTACTAAAATTATAAGGCCATGTGCACACAGTTTTTTGAGGATGTTGGCTTCGAAAAATGCCTGAAAAATCGTTAAAAAAATTCAAGAAATACTTTTTTTTTGTTGCTCATACGTTTGGTCTTATTTTTTTTTTTTTTTTTAATTATCTTCAGGTATCCAAATACGCCGTGAGTATATAAGGAGTGAGTGGGACCGTTCTTTTGGCGGTTTATGCCATGAAAGGGTAAGAAAAGCCACAAAGCGTGACCTTTTGAGCGATCTGTAAGCGTTTCTGAGGCGTTTTATTCATTGCTTTATACAGTTAAAAAAAAAAAAAATTCTTAAGAAAAACCTCTACGTAAAACACCTCAGGAAACAAAACTCTGCAGGACAAAAAATGGAGTCAAGGAAATACTCTGTGAAAGGAGCGTATTTGGAAGCGGTTTCTGCTTGAAAGACTCGTCGGTTTTTGACCACCTCAAAAAAATTAAATAAATAAAAAATCCTTTGTGCGTTTTTATAAAACAATAAGAAATTGTAGAAAGGTAAGACTTCGGCTGTCCTGCATGGAAAATGACATTTTTTTACCTCACAAAATTTTGGGGGATTTTTCCAATATGGCGGCAATTCAAAAACATCTAAAATGCACATATGGCTGTGGTGATGAAAAAAAAGGGATGGCTTTTTAGGCTTAGGAACTAAAGTAAAGTTGGCAACCCTGACTGTCCAAGGGGGCGGCATTATTTACGGGGGTCCTGTGGTTTTTTAGTGGCGCCTGGAGGTGAAGTGGTCAATAATGGAGGCATACAGGGAGCACATATAGAGTAGAACATAAAAGCAGCACTCTTGCAGGGGACACATTTGGGTCAGACCGCCATGTTCTCGTGGTGAGAGCAGATGTTATAATAGTTTTACACAATGATCTCCATGGTGGATGTGCCAGTGCTGCCACCTACAGGCACACTCAGGCGTGACTACCAGTAGCCTTTTTTTTTTTGACTAGGCCTCGTTACTGTGTACACCGTCTCCATAGCGACACGCCGAGAAACCCGGAAGTGCTGAGGGGAAATCTCGCGCGAGATTCTGTTGCCAGGAGACCGTGTTACTTTGTATAAGAGGGGAAGGAACAAGGACCAAAATGGTGAGTGGTGACCTGCAGACCCCCTCTGTGTACATGGGGGGCTCCTCTTTTCCACTTATACCCTGGAAAGCTAGTAATGTACTAACTGGAGTAAGCTGGCTGGTAACCCGTATACCAATAGGTGGGGCAGGTTGTCACCCAGCTTTCCCAGGAGCAGATAATGGAACCTCTCCCCTGTTTCCGGCCTTGTTTTCTAGTTGGATTTTCTATCGTTACCATTTTGGAGTCCTTACGACTTTCTCTGTCTCTATTATTTTTTTTTAAGTTGGCGCAGTGACCATAAACATCAGCGATTCTGCCATTTATTTTTTTCACCGTATGGGATACAAGTTGGGATATTTTATTAGTTATGCACACGGCCAGACCCAATGTGTTAATGTTATCTTGATTTTATTTACGGTCTGGAAAAAAGGCGACGAGAACAATTTATAATTATTTTTTTCTGACTTTTTTGGATTTTTTTCTTTTATTGAACCTGTGATAACTTGTACAATAGGCTCCAAAACTATAATATCGCATGTATTGTAACATCACCATTATCCTATGAAGGCCAGTGACGGTAACATGGCAGCCATCGGCACATTTAGTAATCCCTTGGCTAGCATGACCGTGCCATCAGCAGTCACGTTGCGGTGGGGTCAGGAAGGACACTTCCCATTTCCAACCTCTTAAAGGGGTTGTTTGGGGCCTTTATATTGATGGCCTATCCTTAGGATAGATCATTGATGTCTGATCAGTGAGGGTACGACACCCGGTACACCCGCTTATCAGCTGTTCCGGTGTTGGTGGCAGCTCAGTTACGGACCTGCATAGCACAGCTCCATCTAGAAAATATTAGCAGCGGCCGGGTGCTCCACATCCGCCCCCTATTCAAATCAATAGGCGGTGGATTCCAGATGCCTCTGACACTGGGAACAGCTGATTGGCGGGGATGCACCCGCACCCATCAGACATTGATGGCCCATATAGGCCTGATATCAATGTTAAAGTCCCGGATAACCCCTTTACATGCTTCAGTTATAGAGGTTAAAGTGCTGGGATCAGAGTTAGCTCCGATCACAGCAGTTAAACTCAAATTCCATCTGTAAAACTCTTCTCCATTCATGGGCACGTAATGTACGTGTACAGCCGAAACCTGGGAACATTGGGTGCTGCCTTGCCTGGGTTTACGGAGTTATGGCAGCAGCCTCATGTATAGTGTATTTGATGAAAGGAG
Organism: Dendrobates tinctorius; assembly: GCF_039654945.1. Taxonomy (NCBI): domain Eukaryota; kingdom Metazoa; phylum Chordata; class Amphibia; order Anura; family Dendrobatidae; genus Dendrobates; species Dendrobates tinctorius. The sequence continues at coordinate 21,217,531 of NW_027361677.1, forward strand.
TTTCAGATACAAGGATATTGATAGCCTGTTGTTAGGTTAGTCATCAAAATCCGGTTATTACACTTGATAATTGAAAACTGTGTATGGAGTGGAACAGCACAGCACTAGGTAGTCGCCGTTGCGAGGTCTTGCAGATCGGCTCCCAATCATTACATAGATGGTGATCTTCCAGGAAGAAAGCCGCTGTTTGTTTTTTTTTATTAAACTCACTCAATCCCTACAAGTATATTAACAGATGTGATCGACAGCTGATGTGAATGTTTCGGAAAAGTTTTGGAAACTACATAGATAGAGAGATGCAGGGACAGTATCTACCAGACCTCTGTGGATATGTTGCAAATGTCTGACATAATAACAATTGGGTAAGCGTGGATTTATTCTGCGCTGTTGAATAACTCAAGATCCGGGTGTGTTAAGAAATTGTGGTTTTATTCAACGCGTTTCAAAGTACTGAGACTTCTTCATCAAGAAATACCACAAAAGACATTAGTGGCATTTCCTGATAAAGAAGTCTCAGTACTTTGAAACGCGTTGAATAAAACCACAATTTCTTAACACACCCGGATCTTGAGTTATTCAGCACCACTTACCCAATTTTTATTTCTATGGTGGCCATCGGTGGACCTGTGGATCTGCTGCAACGAATATTCCTATAAGCTCAATTTTAGCTCCATCTGGTGAGTACATTTCAATTGTATTGAACCATTTGTGTCTTGGATAAGACCCTATTTGTGTTATTTTCTCCGGCAGCACCTTTTGATGTGTCTGAGGTGTAAAATAGTGATGTAGTCCGTATAGGTATTAAGGCCCGTGGAAAATGATTGTCCTTGGTTAGACTTGAACCAGTAACCCGAGCAATGGAAACCTACAATGCTAACCTGGCAGAATAATGCATATATTATATTATTATTATTGCATATATTACAGCTACTATGTTCTTCTGTTTATTGGGGTATGTGTCTCTGTCTCCAACAATAGTGTTATATTGTAAATAATACATTTTCTTAAAAGAAAAAAAAAAAAAAAGAGCACCAGGACATTCCCGCTCACTAGAGTTGAGCGAAACGGGTCAGTCAAATTCAAAAGTCGCCGACTAGCGTGAGGTTGGCCATGCTGTCACCAACCCGAGCGCTAAAGTCGGATTTCCCAGAATGCTTGCACGTGACTTTTTTTCAGCCACTGAGCAAGGTAGTACTCAGAGTACGAATCCCGGCGCCTGTGCTGTGACAAGAGTTCTCGGGCATGCTCAGTGCGCACTGCCCGAGAACCGATATCAGGCTATTGCACCTGTGTGTTGTGGAGGCCCCAGATCCCGCCCCGCAGTGTGTTATGATGTATTCACACTGTGGGGCTGGGGCCTCCGCAACACGCAGGCACAATATCCTGATGTCGGTTCTCGGGCAGTGCGCACTGAGCATGCCCGAGAACTCTTGTCACAGCACAGGCGCCGGGATTCAAAACAGGAGGATGCAGTGACGCACAGGGGCATCATGATGGACGGATGGTGGGCGGCGCCCACACACCGGACAGGCATGATGGACAGATGGTAGGTGGCTGATACAGGGGGACACATCATACCTGTGGTATGAGGAGCTAGTTATAAAAGTCGATATTTCAGCGTTACTAGGGATCAGAAACAGAAGAGCCACCTTCACAGAATGCAGCCTTAGTGCTGCTGAAGGTGGCTCTTTAACTGAAAAACACCCTGGGGGGGGTGACAGGTTCCCTTTAATTATTGTGATATCAAAAGTTTGGTAGCTTTCTTATATAATCTTTGCCTCAATCCTATCTATCCATAATGCTTCCATCACCCATCTACATCATCTATCAGCCATCCATCTTACGGAGCACAGTGCGGCTGTAGAGGACCTGACTGTCGTCTCTCGGGGCCCGTTTCGTCTCTTTTTCGCCCACATACATTTATACCGTTTCTCTTTGCTTCTCTTGGCACCGCTGGGCATGATCACGACTGATGGAGATGATCTTGTTGAAGCTGCTTCACACCTCTTTCCTATTCATCACATGCGCTGTGTTGTGCACACGCTGCAGCTGGCAATAAGAGATAGTCTGCAAGAGGGACATGCTGGAGCTCTGATTAGCAAAGTGAGGACATTGGCTATTGCTGCCAGATCCCCTAAAATTCATTCCATCTTGAAGAGATGTGCTGGAAAAGGGGCAATTGTGGATCAAGCCACTCGGTGGGGCAGCACCTATTTAATGACTGAGCGATTGCTTCATCTGAAACCCTTCCTTGTAGATATGGCAGACCCTCAGGTAACACTACATGAAGGTCAATGGACACTGGTGGCTGAATTGAAGGAATTGCTTCATCACCCAATTACAGTGACTAAAAAGTTACAAGCTGAGGATTTAACTCCTGGCATTTTTATAAAGGAGTGGAAGAACTTGTTGTTTTGCCTGTCCCAAAGAGGAGGTTTAATCGCAGATGGCATTGCTGCTTCAATGAGACGGAGAGAGACACTGCTGTTGGAAAATAACATTCTTCTGGCAGCTGTTTATGTGGACCCGAGTCACCGTATATTGCTGGATGATCAGCAGCTACTAAAGGAAAAGAAGCTCTGACTGAGGTAGCATTTAGGATGAGTGGGCTACAGGACGGCCAAGAGCAGAGGACTCGGGTCCTGCCAGTGCTGCTGCTGCCGTTCCTTCATCCTCATCAGATGAGGAGTTTGATTTCGACAAGTATTTGGACGACATGGAGCAGACAAAGCGTTGCCGCAGGGAAAAAGATTCCACTCCCATAGAAAGCACATTGACCATATTTCAGCAACATTTTTCACTTGCTCTCAGAGAAGTAGAAGAGTTCAATCGTTCATCAACACTGACTGCGCACGAGGCAATTCCTCTACACCCTGAGATTGTTAGAGATGTTCCCATGTGGTTACGGCTTTGTCACCAACCCAAGTTACTGTAGAGAGGTTGTTCTGTAGCCTTAAAATAATGAGGTCAGATGTGAGGTCCTCTATGGAGGAGGATCGGATGGAGGCGATACTATTCCTCAGAACACATTCATAGACTGCACACACGTTATTCAGGACGTTTTTGCTGAAAACTGTTTTTCCCACTTACTGCACAGTGTATAATAAATTGTAAGTATGCAAAAGGTTTCTGTTCTAAAGTTGTATTCCAATAAATATTTTATGTTCTCTCTAAATGACTTGATTATTGTCTCATAATAATGATTAAAAGCCTGATGTCACCATTTTACTACAGCAAATTTATCACTTACACATGAGCCATGTATGAGGGAGTCGGACTTGTGGAAATTGAGGAGTCAGATTCATAGGTTTGGCTTACCGACTCCACAGCCCTGATTTTGTGTGACTGTGGGTTTCCTCCCATGTTCTGAAGACAGACCTGTAGGAGATATGACCCCTGATGGGCGCAGTGATGTCTGTAAAGTGCTGTACAATCAATATGCTTATTTATTATGCTTCATAAGAACGGTCTCACTTTGCACCCATTATTGCCCCGTCAGGACTTGCATCCTATCAGTATGTCTTTGGAAGTGGAGCTGCTCACACTCTGCTCCATTCATTGTTTATGGGACGTCTGAGAACGCAGAGCTCCGTTATTTCCAGACATTTCTATAGGCAATGAATGCAGTGGAGGATAAGCCCGCGCACCTCTGCTACATTCAAGAATGGGTTGGATCTAGGACACTTGTGCACCGAGCTCTGGAGACCGTGTCCTGGAGATTACTACGTGATGTTTTCTAGTACGTGGACGTGTCAGAGATGTCCCACAGTGAACGGCCGCCCTCGCCAGTCTCTTGTCTGAGAACACAGAGAATAAAAGCCTGTTGCTCCCATCTCATAGCTCGGTGCACAGCCTGCTGTTGCTGGTGGTTAAGCACCCATGGGGCAGCATGGGAACACTGGGGCTTTCTTTTTCTTGTTGCTGTTTTCATTGGTTCAGCTCTGACCAAGAACAATGAGATTCCTCCTCTCAGACTCATCTCAGAAAATGATCAGTGACCACAAGGGAACCTGCTCTTCCTTCTCATGATATGTTGGTGGGCACTGAAAGACATTTTGATGACCTATCCATCAGGTAATTCTCAGGCAGCATGTTGGCTCAATGGCCTTTCAATGTTTGGGTCCTTGGTTCAATTCTAGCTGAGGTATAAATAATTCTTCCTTTCAGTTGTACTTTTGCAAATGGACCTGCTCTAGTTTTTCCTGATCTTCCCATAGGTGCTGGTAGTAATATCAATGATGTTGCCAAAGGTTATCTCTGGAGCAGCACAGTGGCCCAGTGGAAAGCGCTGGTGCTTTGCAGCATGGGAGTCCTGGGTTCAAATCCCACCATGGATGACATCTGCAAGGAGTTTGTTTAATTCTGACTGAGGTCTGAGTAATTCTTGCTTTCAGTTGTACTTTAGAAATTGCCAATGAACATGCTCTAGTTTTTCATGACCTGTCGGTGGGCACTGATAGACATATTGATGACCTAGGCTTTAGGTAATTCCCAGGCAGCATGGTGCCTCAGTGGTTAGTGTGATTACCTTTCAGTTTTTGGGTCTGTAGTTCAATTCTGACTGAGGTCTGAATAATTCTACTTCTCAGTTGCATTTTAGAAATTGCAAATGGACCTGCTCTAGTTTTTCCTGTTCTTCCCATAGGTGCTGGTGGTAATATCAATGACTTTGCCAAGGTTTATTGTCTGAGCAGCATGGTGGCCCAGTGGAAAGCACTGGTGTGTTGCAGCATGGGAGCTCAGGGTTCAAATCCCACCATGGATGACATCTGCAAGGAGTTTGGTCAATCCTGACTGAGGTCTGAGTAATAGAACATGCTCCAGTTTTTCCTGACCTGTCGGTGGGTACTGATAGGCATATTGATGACCTAGCCATCAGGTAATGCTCAGTGGTTAGTGTGGTTACCTTTCAATGCTTGGGTCCTTAGTTCAAATCTGACTTAGTTTGGAGTAATTCTACCTCTCAGTTGCAAATGGACCTGCTGTAGTTTTTCCTGATCTTCCCATTGGTGCTGGTAGTAATGTCAATGAAGTTGCCAAAGGTTATTTTCTGAGCAGCATGGTGGCCCAGTGGAAAGTGCTGGTGCTTTGCAGCATGAGAGTCCAGGGTTCAAATCCCACCATGGATGACATTTGCAAGGAGTTTGTATGTTCTCCCTGTGCTCAGGTGGTCTGCCACCCATGCTCCAAAGACATACAGGTAGGGGCTAATGATGGTGTTACCTGTGCAGCATCCAGGAGGGCTGCTTGCCCCCTTCATTGGGCAAGTAGCCCCAGTCCTTGTTGGATTAATGTGCTCATACAAGTGATTGGCTTGTATATAAGCAGCTCAGGTGCACCTGAGCTGTCACCTTATTTTAAAAATGTATTAGAAAAATTTTTTTTAAAAAACACACAATACATTTTTAAAATAAGGTGACAGCTCAGGTGCACCTGAGCTGCTTATATACAAGCCAATCACTTGTATGAGCACATTAATCCAACAAGGACTGGGGCTACTTGCCCAATGAAGGGGGCAAGCAGCCCTCCTGGATGCTGCACAGGTAACACCATCATTAGCCCCTACCTGTATGTCTTTGGAGCATGGGTGACAGACCACCTGAGCACAGGGAGAACATACAAACTCCTTGCAGATGTCATCCATGGTGGGATATGAACCCTGGACTCCCATACTGCAAAGCACCAGTGCTTTCCACTGGGCCACCGTGCTGCTCAGAAAATTAACTTTGGCAACTTCATTGACATTACTACCAGCACCAATGGGAAGATCAAGAAAAACTACAGCAGGTCCATTTGCAACTGAGAGGTAGAATTACGCCAACCTCAGTCATATTTGAACTAAGGACCCAAGCATTGAAAGGTAAGGGAGCTAACCACTGAGCCACCGTGCTGCCTGAGAATTACCTGATGTCTAGGTCATCAATATGCCTATCAGTACCCACAGACAGGTCATAAAAAACTAGAGCATGGACAATTACACAGAATTGAACTAGCTCCTTACAGATGTCATCCATGGTGGGATTTGAACTCTGGACTCCCATGCTGCAAAGCACCAGTGATTTCCACTGGGCCACTGTGCTACTCCGACAAAAAACTTTGGCAAAGTCATTGATATCACTACCAGCACCTATGGGAAGATCATGAAAAACTAGAGCAGGTCCATTTGCATTTTCTAAAATGCAACTGAGAGGTAGAATTATTCATACCCAAGTCAGAATTGAACTAAGGACCCAAGCATTGAAAGGTAATCACACTAACCACTGAGGCACCATGCTGCCTGAGAATTACTTGATGGCTAGGTCATCAATATGTCTATCAGTGCCCACCGACAGGTCATGAAATGCTAGAGCAGGTCCATTGGCAATTTCTAAAGTACGACTAAAAGGTAGAAATACTCAGACCTCAGTTAGACGTGAACAAACTCCTTGTAGATGTCATACATGGCGGGATTTGAACCCTGAGCTCCCATGCTACAAAGCACCAGCGCTTTCCACTGGGCCACCGTGCTGCTCCGACAATAACCTTTGGCAAAGTCATTGATATTACTACCAGCACCAATGGAAAGATCAGGAAAAGCTAGAGTAGGTCCATTTGCAATTTCTGAAGTAGACCTGTGAGGAGGAACTACTCTAACCTCAGAGTAGAACTAAGGACCGAAGCATTGAAAGGTAAGGGAGTTAACCACTGCACCACCACCTGATGCTTGGGTCATCAATATACCTATCGGTACCCACCGACAGGTCATGAATAGGAAGAGCAGGTTCTATTTGATGCCTCTGATTTCTTTTTCTAAGATGTGTCTGAGAGGAGAAATCTCATTGACCTCAGTCAGAGTTGAACTAAGGACCCAAGAGTAGGATGGCAATGGACTACTGAGCCACCGTGCTGCCTGAGAGTTTATTTCTGGCCAGAACATCAATAGGACTCTCAGCATTTATGGGAAGGTCCGAAAAAAATAGAACAGGTACCATTACAATCACTGACTACAATTTCTAAAATACACCTGAGAGGAGGAATCTCATTGTCCTCAGAGTAGAGCCCAGGGCACCAGCATTAGACAGCAGCAGTGACAACCACTGGGCCATCAAGCTGCCTGAAAGCTAACCTCAGGGTAAGTCATCTATATCAGGGTTCCCCAACTCCAGTCCTCAAGGCCCACCAACAGGTCATGTTTTCAGGATTTCCTTAGTATTGGCCAGGTGATAATTGCATCACCTGTACAATACAAGGGAAATCCTGAAAACATGACCTGTTGGTGGGCCTTGAGGAGTGGAGTTGGGGAAGCCTGATCTATATGACCCTCAGCACCTATGGGAAGGTCAGGAAAAACAAGTTCGTGTCCCATTTGCAGTCACTGATTACAGTTTCTAAACTACATTTGAGTTGAGAAATCTCATTGTCCTCAGACAGAGTTGAACCCAGGACACCAGCGTTGGATATCAGCAGTGCTAACCACTGGGCCATCATGCTGCCTGAGAACTAAACTCTGTGTAAGTCATGAATATGACTCCCGACACCTATGGGAAGATCAGGAAAAATAGACATAGCCGCCCAACACATCTAACCAATCTGTTCCTTGATTTCAATTAATAAAGTGAGGTGGAAAACAGGGCCATCTGGAAAATGCCTGAAGGGCCTGTCTGGTCATGGGCTGCCTTGTATGCTATGTTGTTAACAGAATCGGTGTTCTCAAGATACCCATACTGTTAAGAGTGGCGATGGAGCACAAAGTCGCTGACTCCGTCACTGACCCCAGCAGGCCACGGGTATCATTAGAAATATTGGTGTTGTAGAAAATCTTCCTTTCCTCCATCCAGGGTAATATATCCCATCTGGTTCATGGGGACGGGGATAACATGGGCCTGTGTGATTTCAAACGCCAGGACTGAATTTCAGCCCCAGTCCGTACCTGCCCGTGGACCCAGTGTGACTTCTTATGTTCTGTTTTTCAGCCTCCGAAAAAGAAAGCTTCACCAAAGAAAAAGTCCGCCAAGGGAAAGAAAAGTCCTGGGTTGGTAGATGGGTTGGCCACAGAAGAAATGAGCAAAGAGCAGGTAATATATAGATGGGGAATTTTTTTATTTTTAGCGTTATTCATTTTATTGGTGTGGTGTTTAAAGAGGTTGTCCATTACTTTGGTGTTGTAAGAAATGAAATAAGAACAACCTATATGTGCTTCCTGGGCCAGTGTTGCTTTTGCAAGCTTGGTGCGATGTCCCCCAAAGGTCTACTGGCATCAATATCCGTCATGTGATTGGCTGTAGCATTTACATTAAATACAAACAGAAAGAAACATCTCTCTTCCTATTGGGAGATGAAGGCTGCGGCTTATTGGCTGCAGGAGTCACATGACACTTTTGTTGTTACTGGATGTTCATGAACGGAGACCAGTGGGTGACACAATATCTAAGGAGGAGCGGTGACTGTCCAGAGTAAAGCCAAGTAGTAGGTTTAAATCCCGGCTCTGCAGAGTTTAATTAACCCCTTCCCGACATGCGCCGTAAACTGAGTTCCTGCAAATCGGCGTATATATACGGCGCCATGGTCGCACAGGGTTCCTCTGAGCACCAAAGCAATCAAATGCAACTGTCAACCTTATATGAGAGCTTACACCCTGCAACAACACCCACAATCGGTGCCAACACCGATTGCTGGCGTTTAACCCTTCTCATGCCACTGTCAATAGTGACAGCGACTCCGCGGGGCATCGCAAAGGGAGGGAGCTCACTCTGTTCTTCCTTTGGCACAACGCAATGCGAACGCATTATGCTAATAGTCTTCATGGTCACCCTGGGCTGAAAGATGGCCGCTGGGTCACTCTGGGACGGTGACCTGTCAACTCATGCCCAGAGCACGAGCTGACACCCCTCCTCTGAGCATGTCAGACACTGCTCTGATGCTCTGCAGTGCAGAAGCATTGCAGAGTATTAGATCAGCAATCTATCAGTGTGAAATTGATGTCCCATCCTGGGACAATGTAAAAAAGTAAAAAGAAAGTTAATAAAAATTGTAAAAATATATATATTTTTAAAAAAAATCACAAAATAAAGAAAAAAAAAGGGAAAAAATATTAATCCAATAAATACATTTATGTAAAATAAAAATAAAAAGTACACATTTTTGGTATCGCCGCTTCTGGAATGACCCGACCTATAAAACTGTCCCACTAGTTAATCCCTTCAGTGAACCCGGTTAAAAAAATTGAATTAAAAATGAGGCAGAAAACAATGCTTTATCATCATACCACTGAACAAAAAGTGGAATAAAACGCAATCAAAATGACCAATGTAAATAAAAATGGTACCGCTGAAAAAGTCATCTTGTCCCGCAAAAAAAAAAGCCCCCATACAGCTCCATCAGCAGAAAAATAAGAGTTATAGCTCTAAGAATAAACCAAAGCAAAAATAATTAGTTTTTCTATAAAATAGTTTTTATTGTGTAAAAGCTCCAAATCCTAAAAAACAATATAATTGAGATATTGCTGTAATCGTACTGACCCGAGGAAAGAACTGTCTTATCTATTTTCCCACACACGGAGCGGCATTTAAAACAAAAAAACAATTCCTGAATTGCTGTTTTTTATTTATTTTGACTTCCAAAAATTGGAATAGAAATCAATCAAAAAAACGTCATGTGCCCGAAAACAGTACTAATGAAAACGTCAGCTCATCCCACAAAAAACAAGGCCTCACATGTGTCAGCCAAAATATTGAAAAATTATAGCTTTCAAAAGGTGTTGAAGGAAAAACTTGTTTTTGCAATAAAAAGTGTCTTTCAGTGTGTGACAGCTGCCAACTAACAAAACCAGTATAAACCTGGTACCGTTTCAATCCCACCGACCCGAAGAATAAAGTTGTCTAATCGCTTATACCGCACCAAGAACGGAGTAAAAAAATAAAACCAATTCTTAACCCTCTTGATTTGTTCATTCTGCCTCCCAAAGGTCGCTGTAAGGCTTGGCGCACATTTATCTTGCTCTGAAAGCTTACACCGGGGTTTCCGTGTAAGTCTCTGAAATACGTGATGCAGACGGAACCTCTAGCGGAAGATTCCCTATAATGAGGCAGATGGAGACTATAAGACCAAAAGAACATGTTTGTGAGAAAAATTTTAGTTTTTATTTTTATGGCTCAACCTAATGGGAAGCACTTGGGGGTTCAAAGTGTGCATCACACATCTTGATCAGCTCCTTGAGGGGTTTGGTTTCCAAAATGGGGTCACTGGTGGGGGTTTTCCACTGTTTAGGCACATCAGGGGCTCTCCAAACGTGAAAAGGCATACACTAATGATTCCAGCAAATTTTGCATTCTAAAAGTCAAATAGCGCTCCCTCCCTTCTGAGCCCTGCCGTGCGTCAACACTGTAGATTTTCCCACATGTGGCATACTCAGCTGAAATTGCACATCAAATTGTACCATGCAATTTCTCCTGTTACCGTTGTGAAAAATGCTAAATTTGTGGCTAAAAAAACATTTTAGTGTGAATTTTTTTATTTTTATTTTCACGGCTCAACGTTATAAACTTCTCTGAAGCATGTTCATGATGCTCACCACACATGTCGAAAAGTTCCCTGAGAGGTCTAGTTTCCAAAGTGATGTCACTTCTGAGCCGTTTCCACTGTTTAGGCACATCAGGAGAGGGGGTCTCCAAACATGACATGGTGTCCACTAATTATTCCAGCAAATTTTACATTCAAAAAGTCAAATGGCTCTCCTTTCCGAGCTCTGCTTTGCGCCAAAACAGTAGTTTTCCCACACACACATACGGAGTATGAGCATACTCAGGAGAAATTGCACAACAAATTTTGAGGTACATTTTTTCCTGTTACCCTTTGAAAAAAAAAATATTGGGGTCGAATGTAAATTTTTTGTGAAATAAGTTAAATGTTCATTTTTTGCTTCCACATTCCATTAATTCCTGTAAAGCACCTGAAGGGTTAATAAACTTCTTTGTGCACCTTGAGGGGTGCAGTTTTTAGAATGGTGTCACTTTTGGGTATTTTCTGTCATAGAGGCCACTAAATGTGACTTCAAATGTGATATGGTCCCTAAAAAATGGTTTTGTAAATTTTGTTGGAATAATGAGAAATCTCTGGTCAAATTTAACCCTTATAACTATTGATGGGCGAAACCCCTGATGTTTGGGATCGGCGGGTTTGCCCAAGTTTTTTTTTAAAGTTTGAGTTCGGGGCCGGAATCACGCAAACTTGCATCCGAACTCTGACTTAATGTCACCGCATGAACACTGCCGGAAAAAGCCGAAGACTGCCGAGTGCAGTGAATACCGGCGGAAGTACACGGTATTAAGAAATGGGGTGTGCGAACTTTTGATAAGGGTCATTTGGATGTTTTGGGTTGTCATTATGATTTAAAAAGAGAAAACACAGTAGTTTGACAATAAATGGCTTCACCCAACCACTAACCATGAGTGGAGAAAAAGGTTTGGTGTTATCATTCATATTCTCTGAAAAAAGGTCAAGAAAGCAAAAATTCTGCCGGGGTATTATTATTATTATTATTTATTGTTATAGCGCCATTTATTCCATGGCGCTTTACATGTGAGGAGGGGTATACATAAAAACAAGTACAATAATCTTAAACAATACAAGTCATAACTGGTACAGGAGGAGAGAGGACCCTGCCCGCGAGGGCTCACAATCTTCAAGGGATGGGTGATAATACAGTAGGCGAGGGTAGAGCTGGTCGTGCAGCGGTTTGGTCGATCGGTGGTTACTGCAGGTTATAGGCTTGTCGGAAGAGGTGGGTCTTCAGGCTCTTTTTGAAGGTTTCGATGGTAGGTGAGAGTCTGATATGTTGTGGTAGAGAGTTCCAGAGTAGGGGTGATGCGCGAGAGAAATCTTGTATGCGATTGTGGGAAGAGGAGATAAGAGGGGAGTAAAGAAGGAGATCTTGTGAGGATCGGAGGTTGCGTGCAGGAAAGTACCGGGAGACGAGGTCACAGATGTATGGAGGAGACAGGTTGTGGATTGCTTTGTATGTCATGTTTAGGGTTTTGTAATGGAGTCTCTGGGCAATTGGGAGCCAGTGAAGGGATTGACAGAGGGGAGAAGCTGGGGAATAGCGGGGGGACAGGTGGATTAGTCGGGCAGCAGAGTTTAGAATAGATTGGAGGGGTGCGAGAGTGTTTGAGGGGAGGCCACAGAGCATGAGGTTGCAGTAGTCAAGGCGAGAGATGATGAGGGCATGGACTAGGGTTTTTGCAGATTCTTGGGTGAGGAATGAACGGATGCGTGAAATATTTTTGAGTTGAAGTCGGCAGGAAGTGGAAAGGGTTTGGATATGTGGTTTGAAGGAGAGATCAGCGTCAAGGATTACTCCGAGGCAGCGAGCTTGTGGGACTGGGGAGAGTGGGCAGTCATTTACTGTAATTGATAGGTTCGTAGGGGGGGTCACGTGAGATGGGGGAAAGATGATGAATTCTGTTTTGTCCATGTTGAGTTTCAGATATCTA